>NC_031768.1:47114151-47448344 GCF_001522545.3 Parus major
TTTTATGCCTGTTTTGCCCTTATTCTAATCCATATCTCACAGCAAGAAATAAGTAATTTTCTTAGTTATTGGTTTTAAACCACGACAATTATGCACTCATTCTATAGTTTGGAACAGATTTTAAAGAGCAAACAGCTTGTGCAAGTCCTTTTCCTAACCATTTATTCCATGTATTTGATGCAAGTCAATTTTATGACCACAACTCTGGAGATTCAGTTAAGAGCCTTAATGCTTCAGTACATTCCTTAAAAAATACCTTAAGGACTGTTAAATTTCAAGATATGACAATTGATTCGGAAGTACCATGATCAAAATGGACAATTTGCCTCAGTATCACCCAAGACCCCTATCCCAAATTGTTTCATGTTTTACCAAAGGTATCACTTATTCCTCAAAGATATATGTTAATTACACTAACCATTACCAAAGCAATGTTTAATCACGAGTTTGCACCACTTCAAAATAACCCTAAACTTCTTTCCTGCAGGAAGGAAACAACTGCTACTAAAAGTATCCTCTTTCCAATAACCTTTCCTCAAGGCTGCTCTACATAACCTTTTCAGATCAACCAGGGAAAAGCAAAAGCATGTTCAATATCTCCAGCTACGTTTACATCTTTACCAAGGACATGATTCTGACCTCCCCTACAAGATCAATCAGTAAACATTTATAGGATTACTTTCAACAGTGTTCAAATAGTGTTCAAAGCTAAAATAGACAAACCACGTTTGTGAATATGTTGAGTTACCCTGCAATAGTAGGGACACCAACTTTTTCTCTATTTTTTTACAGGAAGCCCACATTTTACAAGTAAGGTGACAAATCTTTGACAAGCACCTAGCAACTAAAGAAAAAGAAAGATGGGTTTACAAAGAAAAATAAAGCAATATACAGCTTATTGCAGATATTATTGTGTCTACACCACTCAAAGTCTGGTGGACTTTTTTTTTAATTGTTCTATGTATTCCAAACACAGCTGGAGGCACAACCATGGATGAGATTGGGGGACATAATATCTAATGTTTTAGCTATGGAGTGGTTAAGGAATAAATTATATCTAATGTTTTAGCTATGGAGTGGTTAAGGAATAAATTAGACTATCTCAGTTTTAGGCTAATCTTAACCTATGGTAATGGAAACAATACTTAAGTGGAATAAACAGTTAAATGTTAAAATGGAAATATATTTTTCACTTTCACTGTAAATCAGACATGCTCTGAGTGCAGGCTGTGCCTGACAAGACTTAAGCACAAACCAGAAAAAGTTAGTCATTCTCATTTAAAAACACAGCTGGTGAAGGGGGTGCCCAATTTACTAAAATCAGTTACTTGTGACAGTACTTGCCCAGGAAGTGGGAGACCTAAGCCTGAGGCAGCTCAAACCCACAGTCTTGGCTCTGCATTAGTTCAGTTTCAGTAGGAAAAGTTGGCAGTGCCTCTCCAACTTAAGAAGTTGCCAATTTTTTCCTTCTTTTTTTACTCAATCTCTTCAGATTGCTTTTCTTCATTTGAAAATGGCCTCCCTGATTTGAGTGTACTGGTATATGTTAATTCCCGTTTTCAAAACAGCTAGAAATCTAGGAGTTTTGAGGCTATTTAGAAAATACTGAAACCTCTGAAACCGAGTTCTCACAAAGTTAGGTGTGACAACATTACCAGTTGCCACATTTTCCTTGTTTTGTCAACACTGTCACAGGAAGGAAAGTTTCAAAATATGCCTGTAATTAGCCATTTGTCAAAAGTAACTCGTTTTCCCCATCTAGAAGACTATTACTCACATTTTGTATTAATGCAGTGCTTGATTTCTGAGATTATCTTGATGTAGTCCCTACCACATTTTTTAGATACAAATGAGCTGAGAGAAGGCTTAATTTCTCTTTTTTTAAGTACCAAGGAAAGAACATCTAGTTTGGCCATAACACAGCTGACTCCTGCTCAGAACCCTGCTATTTGAAGTCATTTAATTCATGTTACTGAACTTTCCTAATAGGATTAGAAGACTTACTAGATGTGACATGCATGCCACAGCCTGCAGCTGCCTTTTTATATTACTTGACTTCATGTCACTGCACAGATCAGGTACCTCTTTCTTCAGGCTTCATGCATCTTTCAAGAACCTAAAAATCCCCCAGTTTCACAACTGGAAGGGCTCAGCCACACCAAGATCTCACTGCCATTAGAAAGGACAGTCCTGTTGCCAACCTCTCCTCCTATACTACCTTTGCACAGATCCAACCTTAGATTCTGGCCTACCAGAATGTTCACCTTTGGTGAAAAACCTGAGTGGAGCAACGCAGGTACATTTTGCTGGTTTTACTTTTTTTTTTTTTCCCCCCTCCCTCAATATGGTAAAGCTTATGAAACTAAGCAAATTCACATGTAAAATTGCTTAGGTCATTCTGTGCCCACACCAAAAAGAAAGGAAACTGCCTACATAAAAACCCAGAAAGTTACTGTAACCACTGATATTCCTGGTGTACCAGTAAGCCAGGGTTTTCTTCAATTAATCAGATGCAGAACAGGGTGTTATGCCTGTGGCCCTCCAAGAGCTTCAAAAATCAAGGAGTAATGGTAGTACACAGTTAAACAACCTTGCTTCAAATTTATACAAAAAGTATTGTACCTGTCTTGTACCTCAGCACCTTTATGTAGGAGCAACATCCAAAGAGATTTGAAGTTTATTTTGTTTGTATAAAATGAGAAAGTACTTATAAATTTAACCAAAAAGTAAAAGAAAAAAAAAAAGAAAAAAGTAAAATGTAGTCCTTTAAGTATTAACTGCATCCCTACCATATCTGCAAATATCTCAGTTAAAATTTTTCTTCTTTGTAGCAGGATTCTTCATTAAAAATAGCAAAAAAAAAAGTTTACAAAAATATTAAAAATATTCCCTCAAGAGAGAAACTACTATTTAATAGAGAAAATTGTAACAGGTTAAGTGCTACAAAAATAAAAATTTTAAATGGCTAATATTAAAAACAACAACTAAGTCCAAAAAACAACTAAGATCCAATGACAGATCCTTGTCTGAAAGCATTATTTACCTAATTTCAGGAGAACCTCATTTGCTTTTCTAAGCTATTAAAAGTCTAAACTGGGCGCTTCATGTGTAAAAAGTCAGTGTAATAAAAAATTGTGTCTTCTTACGATTGAGGTTCTTATCACTGAAAATATCTGTGCTACTGTCACAGGCAAACAACTGTAACACTTATTAGGTAATGCATCTTTTCTCAGATGCAGAATTTTATCTTCCAGTTACAACATCACCCCATATTTGTGGAAAGCAACAGAATTTCCCTAAGCTAGCTTGAGCTGCTCAGTAACACCAATTACATAAGAGTTTTCATAAGACAATAAATACTGTAGAAAATACAGTAGATATATAGATATAAGCTAGCAGTCTTACATCAAAGCCATAGAATTACCTACATTTGGGAGTTTATTTGCCAATCACTATTAGGCTCAGTCCCCAGAAAAGAAAGGAGGAGGAGATTTTTCTTTGTTCTCATTTCCTGTGTAGGTTGACTTTCATGAGAGTTACAAAGACAACTTGACTTTGATCAAGGTTTTTAGCCAAGTAACATTGGGAGAGTAAGGAGTCAGCAACAATGGAGCTAACAGATACAAAAAATAAAGCCTTATCCGAGTTTGTATTTTGCTGTAGTGTAGAATTTTCATCCCTTAGCCTCATTTCTGTAAGCACACACAACTTACACTCATACAAGACTAACATCCCTTTAAAAAAGACAATTTATTTATAGTGCTGTACAACAGTAGGCTGCCATCAGTCTTGCTTCAACCATCACTGACAAACCCCACCAAAACCAAGTGCTACAGTGGCATGGCAAGTTCAGTAACAGCTGAACTGACATCCCTGTGGAGAGCTGCCTTTGGCTCCACCCAAATTGGTTTGTTACCTTCCCATTTTACCATTTACCAATTTAGCTCTGACCAAACCCTAAGTCAAAGACTCAAGACTACCTGACCTCAAACTGCTTACCCAAAACTTTAATCAAGAAAGACTGGTTATTATAATTCATGAGCAGAACAGCTTGCAAGTCCTGCAGCCTTCAATACAATTTCTATGCCTAAATCACTCACGTGCACGTGAAGTCTTCCCTCATGACTCAGTTATCTGGAAAGCGACGTTTCCAAGTAAAAAAAGGCAATCTCGAGCTTTAATGCTTAGTTGTGCTCAGTTTTATGTGCTGCAGAAAACAGCTGCATTTCCTCCTCTTTGTTTCAGTGCAGACTCACAAAGCAATCACTTTTTCTGCAAACAGGCTGGACTAGAAGCAGACATTTCAGACAAGATAGTAATGCTATTAAGGTCAGATGACAAAGAACCAGAAGGTAAAAACAATTAGAAGAATGATTACTGAAGAATTTTTTTTTTAATTTTCCTAAACTTGATGCCTTATCCAACAAAGAGCAGAATAGGGGAAGAAATAGAAAAAAATACAGCAATAAGTAAATTATACACCTGAACTGACTTATACTTGCAAGAAACATCAAATGTACACATTAAGACACATTTACCAACAGGAATGCAGTCATTCAAGTGACTAAGGAAAAGAAAAAAGGAAGTAAAGCAAGACAACAAAGGTTGGCTAATTTCCTTCTAATGTCATACTCCTGCAGGGAAGCATGACAAATTCTTACCCATCAATTATTTGTCTTTTTGCCCTACGAAGAGAGACAAAACAGGAGTGCCAGAAAGCAATACAAATGACACATGCCCGCAGCAGATAGTTACGTAATGCTGACGTACTGCCTGCTCTTTGCTCACAACACTTACTTTGCTGCAATTCCAAGTACAGGCTTTTAACAGCTGCCCAGTTTGAACACTTTTAAACTGCTTTGTAAATAAAATGCAGACACACAAAGAAGAAAAAGCTACAGAAAGAAGCTTAAGAGATATTTCCAACAGAGACAAAAATAAGAAACGCTGAGGATTAGCTTTATGATGAGACATTTTCTTTTTCATAAGAAGTCATAGAACTGGCTTTTTGTGCTAAAACTCTAAATTGCCTGCCAGTCTAAAGTCTTTTAGTTTAACTTACTTAGAAGAAACCACAAATAAAAAGAGAAAGCTCCTTCAACTTCATTGAAGTGCTACTGCCAGGAACAGAAACACAAGTCAGTAATTATTTCGATAATAATACACACCTAGAAATCTTTCTATTTACAAGAGAACTTGACCTGAATAGAGTCAAACATATCAGCTAGAAGTAAAGGCAGAATGGGTACAAACAGGGCCAAAAGGTATTTATTATTAATCATGGGAGAAAGAAAAAAAAACAAAAACACCCAATACATTGAACACAGCAGAACTGGCCAGATTTCATAAACTAAATTCATAAAACATTTATAAAATGTGGTATTAGCCATATTAAGTCATCTTTTTTCCTATATTTTGTCTTCAAAAATTAGGACACTACCATAAAATCTGCGATGATCTATTGCTCAGTACCTATCACAGCCATTATGTAAGCAAATACATCACAACACTTAAGATCACATGCTTGAATAATCAGCTGCTAATTAAGTATATCTGCAATTGCCTTGTTCCTTCCTTTCTCTGACCCAAAACAGTAAGTAAACAACATTACAAAAATCTCAGTCTTCAGCAGTCAGATATAACAAAGAAACTAAAACAATACACTCCTTCCTGTGGGGCAGTAATCAGTAAGGCTGTATTTTAAACTCTGGAGTACAGCAGACTGATTTACAAAAAATGACTACACAATTTAATATACATAACAAACTGAGGAGGCCAACTCATGGAGTTAAACATTAAGATAAGCACTTTTGGGAGGCCACACCAAAGAGTGTTTATCCAAAGATGGACATCAGCATCATCACTGGAAGTTCTTAACAAGCATAAGATAAAAATATTACAGAGACAAATTAGTTCTTCATGTGTTTTTTTCTGTACTCCTTTGAGTAACTAATTTAAAGTCTCCCTTCTACCTGCCTGATCTCTAAGAACATGCATTCAAGGCCTTTTAAAACATGCCCAGGTCACCTCAGGCCTCAAGGAAGACAGTTTGTAGGCTTTCAAGAAAATGCTCTCCCAGCATTTTCCTTCTCTGTTGCAGAGAAGAAGGAATGACTTTAGGACTTCTACTGATTTCAAGTTATGGAAGCACAGTGCCAGAAAAGAAGTGTGCTAGAAATCACTGACCCATAAAGCAGTTGGTGACCAACTACCATCCTAAAAGGCATTGGTCACAGGGTGCATGGTGTGTTCATCACCCCTATGACAATCCCCATACCTAAGTGCCCAAAAGCAGACAGAAATTTAAATCCTCTAAGACGATCACAATAAATATTCCAAATATAATAAAAGTGTTTCCTATTACTTTTTCTTGAAACATAACCTGGGAACAATCTGAATATAAATACCAGTATTTACATATGCACAGACATTAACTGTGATTACTTCTGTGGACATTGTTTTCACTACTCGGTAAAACACAAACACTAAGATAAATAATTCAGGACTTAGCTAGAAGATCGCAGTAGAAATTTGAATCACAAAGAGTAACAAAGATTTCAGACTTTCTTACCTTTACATTCATAGCAAAGCTATAAAGTACAAGGAACTTAAGGATAAAATTTAAACTTTTGGGGTGACTGACTGCACCTAAGTCATTTTTACACCCAATAGTCAGAAAAGCTTATATATTTTGAGTATAATTGACCTTAAGCTAGTGACTGAAAGATTTATGTAACTGACATTAAACTCATGACTGCGAGAAACAAACAGGACAATCAATTCGGGCAGGATGAAAATCTTTGTATCCTAAGTGATTGTTTCTGTGGTTAAGTTCAGGAACTAAAGAAAAATTGGTCTCAGTGACCCACAAAGCTGCAGACCGCTCTTGAGAAAAGAGTGCTCGTGCATATGCATATACACATACACACACACTGAAGGTCAGTCTCCTCCCTGCATTTCACACTTCCCTCCCTCTCATCTTCACACAGGCCTTGCACTCTATCCCTGTGCCAGACAGCTACTAGCTTCTAGAAATCCCAAGCTTTCCGAGGTTGGCTCTGAAAGCAGCACGTACTTAGCGGAGACAAGGACCCCTGCCCCTTCCTCCCCCGGCTGCTCCGCACTGCCGCGGCGCGCCCCACTCTCCTCCTCGGCCGCGATCCCGGCAGGGGGAGGCGCCCGGGAAAACCCGCCGAGCCCGGCCCGGGACCGGCCGCCGCGGGAGCAGAGACGGGGGCGGGCAAAGGTGGCTTTCCGAACTGGCCGACCAACAGCCCGCTCCGAGGCCGTGGCAGCCGGGGGGCCGAGGGGGGCAGCCCCCGCGGCCCGAGCAAGGCCCGTCTGTAGGAGCCCTTCCGTGGGACGGGCCGCGCTTAGCCCCGGTCCCGGTCCTTGCCAGACCCCCGCACGTAGAGGCGGAGACAGGGCGCCCCGGTCGCACCGTGCCCCGCCGCGCCGGCCCGAGGGGCGGGGGGAGGCGAGCGGGGCCTCGCCGGGGACGCTGCACTCACCACTTGGTAGCGGCTGACGGGCTGGTGGTGATCCATCTTGGCCACCCGCCGACACGCACGGGCGCGGCCGCAGCTCCTCCGACCTGGCGCCGCGTCGCTCAGTCCGTCCTTCCTTTCCTTCTTTCCTTCTTCCTTCCTCCCCCTGCCCGTTCGCCCGGCGCCGCCGCCGCCCGGCCCGGCCCTGCCCCGCTGCGGCCGCCCCCCGCCCGCCCCCGCGGCGGCGGAGCCGGGACAGGCCCCGCCCCGCCTGGAGCCGCGGTGGCTCTGCCGGGGCTGGGCGTGAGCGGCCTCCGGGCCCGCGGGGCCGCTCTCGGCTCGGGGCCGCTCTGCCGGGATCGGGGCCGCTTCGTCCTTCCCCTCTCTCCGCTCGGCAGCGCTGTTCTGTGGGGCTGTTACGTCCCAAGCCCAGGCCTTACCTAGATATTTATCACTATTGATCACCACGGGGCAATGAGAAATACAGTATGGCACAGAAGACATCTTGGGGACCCGGAGAGCGATTTTGTATAGGCATCTACCTAAAGTGATTAACAATCCTGAGCCCGTTTGCCTGCTGTTCCTGTGAAGGCGAAGCACCGTTCCATTGCAAAGAAATGAGATTTTCCTCTTCTCCCTTCCTCCTAAAACTAAATGTTCAGATGTTTATGACCTCCTGGCGTAAAACCGGTTAAAAACGCCTGCACCCATAAAGGTGTATCGGACGAGGCTGACTCATTTCTAGGTTCCCAAAGTGCCAGATGTGTAGCTGTGGCACGCAACAATTTCATATAGCCGTAGATGCATCTCTTGGCTGCAGTGGAGAGGAGCGTTCGCGTGTAGCTGATCTGTAGCTGATCTGCAAGGCAAATGCTCTCACAAAAGTGTATTCCCGCTACCACTAATGGCCGGCACGCAGCACTTTATCCTGCAGCTGAGGCCATCACCTTTCCGTAGCTGCTTGCTGACCTGAGCGGCAGGGGCAGTGTTTTTGTGCAGGCACTGATCACTGGTGAGCTGGGTGAGGACCTGCGGCAGTGCGGTGAAGCGGCAGTACGCGCGTGGGAGGGCAGAGAAGTGGAGAGCCAGCTCCATTATTGGAGTTAGGTTTCTCGATGGGGGTGGGAATGAAGATAGGCAGGATTATAAGGGAGGAGGAGGTGGAAGCGTGAGACTTTGTGCCTGTGTGTCTGGGACCTTGCTTGCAGCCCTTAAACCCTGCTCGTGTAGCAGTTACTAAAGCTATCCAAATGAAACGAAAAACATGTTTGGAAAGTTCCGGCCTGTTCTCTTCGTTGCATTTGTTTTGTTTCTTGTACAACTCTGTTGCACATCAAAAGCCTCAGCAGTTAGGAAACAAAGTTGGCAGAGAAATATAGGCAAGGAACAGATTAATATTATTTTCCTAACAGGATTTTCTCCTTTTTCTTCACTATACATATTGAATGTTTAATTATTCTGTCCTAAAAGGAGCAGTTATTAATAAAGGTCATCTTGAGTTTAAGAAAGTTGGTACAGAGTATTGCAGTGTGTTTCAGTTTCCAAAACCTCTTAATTATATTTCCAGATTTCACGGGGCGTGGAAATTGGACCATTCATGGAATCAGTTTGACATCTTCTGTATCTGTAGCAACAATTATCTCCAAAATAAACTTTTTCTGAAGTGTTGCATGTGACAGCTCAGGAAGTTGTCACCTGATCTCCATGGCTTTTTAATTGTTGAGTCTCAGCTCTGCGATACACTGTCCTAGAAACTCCAACTAGTTAAGAGCTGCTGAATGGAATTTGAGACTGCAAGTGTTGAAATACAGTTGAGTAAGCATTTATTAAGACGTAATGTTCAGTTTTGAACTCATGCAATTCATGTCTTTTAAAGGAAGAAAGGACAATAAGCAAGAACCAAAGTGTATTTAATAGGAAAATTGGAAAATATTCCACAGTGCTTGGGAAAAGAGTCAGTAGAGGCAGGCGCAGATTCAGTAGAGATAACAGAGTTGTGTGTGGAGAGGGAGCTTCATATTTAGGGATGAATTTTGGATGGATGGTTTAGCTTATATACAGAGACCAAACTTACTTTGGGAATATAAATTTAGTTATGGGACTTATACCAAAGCAAGCCATGTGACTAATTTAGGCTTTAAATATGCCCTTCTTTTGATCCTTATTCTTTCTGGAACATCAAAATATTTTAAAAAAAGGGAGATCACACATTTCTTTCAGATCTTTGTATTTTCAAAATAGTGTTATCTGTATATTTTAATTTAACTGTCTGATTCCAGAGGTTTTGACCATGACATAATATTAACTTACAATGCAAAGCAATTTGCAAGCACTAAGGTTCCTTAAAATCACAGAACCACAGAATGGTTGAGGTTGGAATGGACCTCTGGAGGCCATCTGGCCCACCCCCTGCTCAAGCAGGGATACCTAGAGCAGGCTGTCCAGGACCAGAGAGTTTTTGAATATCTCTGAGAATGGAGTCTCCACAAGTTCTTGGGGAAACTTAAGTCAGTTCTTGGTCACTCACAGTAAAAAAAAAAATAAATTCCACTGTCCAGAGGGAGCCTCCAGTGTTTCTGTGTGGGCCCATAGTTTTGTCACTGAGCACTACTGAGAAGAGCCTGGCTCCATCCGCTATGCACCTGCCCTTCAGGTATTTATATACATTGATGGGATCCCCTCTGAGCCATTTCTGATGCAGGCTGAAGGGCTCAAGATCTCAAAGGCTTTCTTCACAGAAAAGATGCTCCTGTCCCTTTGTCACCCTGGAGGCTCTCTGCTGGTCTCTCTCCCATGAGTTTATATTTCTCCTGTACTCGTCTGTACAGAATATATTGAATGTAAGAAATGCATCTTACAGAAATACTAGGGCTTTATTACTTAGGTGAACAAATCACGTGGGCTGTCCTGTTGACTAAAACACTTAAATGCTAGTTTTAAGATTTACTTTTTCATTTTAACATTCTTAAACCTTAAGGGATTATAACAACAGTAATGGTTAGGACTATTTTCTGGATCCTGCAGAATATTATTTTTTGTCAAAGAGCTGTATTTAAAGAGACAGAAATAGTCCTCTAAATAGCATGTAATCAAAATATTTTCAAATTTACATTTAAAAGGAAGTATTGCTTCAGACCTTTTTTCGGAAAAAAGAAACTTAATTGCTGTTAGTCAGCAAACTTACAACAGTTTAAACTTTGTTCTACCATGAAAATCGTCCAAGAAAATATTCTTCTTGGTAACAACAGCTCTTGCAAGCCCAGTTCTGTGAAAAGTTGTCTTGAAGGATGGCATTTGAATTCAGACAAGTCTGAACTTAATTGCACGAAGGCAAGCAGTCCAGGACTGTTAGCAATTTTAATCTTGTTTTTCATTCATTATTCAATCAATGGCCAGCAAATAAGAAAGTACAGTATTTATCTTTACATTTCTTCACCTGTATAAGCCTACTCAAATTTTTAAGGTTTCTTATGGAACTTTCAGAGTAGGTAGATTTCAGAACTAAGTTAATTTTATCGTAATAAAGATACATAAACCAAGTACTTATATTGGTTAAAATACAAATATTTATATTACATTTATAGTACATAATTTTGTACTATTTTAAGTAAATATAGCAGTTACTATTTTACTTGCTATACCATATAAAGAATTTAAAAATTAAAAGCTGTACATTCCTATCAAAACCTGGGAAACAAAGTAAAATTTCAGGTTTTATAGCTTTGTTTTACACCTTAAGCATGTGTTTTTAAATGTTTAATATAGATAATGTCAGTGAGAATTTTTTTTTTTCCAAATGTAAATCTAATTAAAGTAGTTAATTTACTCATGGACCAATCCTACAGCAGGCTGTGAATTTATTGACTGTATCTGTTTTGCTCTGTAACTTCAAACTCCTTTTATAAACTATTTGGTTTTAATTCTGTGTTCCTGTTTATGTAAACTGCACAAAATTTCCAATCTCTGTATGGGCTTAGATAGTTACTTTAAGCAGGAAGTTGGTTTAAACAAATCACTGGGACTGAATTTCTTAGAAAGAAACAGCAGAACTTTGGCTTGGTTTTCTTCATCTTTTCTCCTTTTTTTAGGCAACACAGGCAATACCACAGCCACCATTAGTAGGAACACTGGGCTACTTTTAAGATTTTGTAGCCAAATGTAGATTTTCATTTACACTGTCATCATCTGTGTTCAGTGTGCATATACACGTGTACAGTTTTGCAAACCTGCCCTTTGGATATGTCCAAATACCACACAGGTGTGTCTGAACCAGGTTTAAAAGTCACTACTGCAACACAGAGCTCAGACTGGGAAATATCTCAAATATTTGTCTTGGTCTAGGACAGATTTTGCAGGCTGCAAGGATCTCTTTTCTGCTGCAGCTATTTCCTGCTAAGTCATGGAGACTGTTCTGAACTAGCTCAGATATATTCTGAAAAGCTCCTCACAGCTGTGCATAGCACAGCTGTACTTTGTCTAAGCTCGTAGCAGGGTTAGATCCCTGCATCTCTGTTGTCTCCCTTATAACCTACATTAATTACCTTTGCTGACTACAAGCACAGTTAAAGCAGGACACCACAGAAGTGAAAGAACATCATCTTTCAAAAAGACTTCAGACAAGTTCAGGGAGCCAATGCCCACATTAGCAGTAGTACAGCTTCTTCAAAGCTCAATGGCTTTGCAAGGAGAAAAAAAGAGCATAATGAGCTGCCACTGCAAGGTGATTGCTTAGCCACTTCTGTGCAGTAAGCTGTGAGCCTAGAGCAAACGGTACAGAGTCCATAAATAAAGGCTGAGGCAGTGTGTGCTTGTCTCTCCGAGTAGATTCTTCTTAAAAGTCTCGTTTCCATATGATGTGATGCATTGAGAATGAAGAATGAATGCAAAGGCTGCTGGTGTTTCACACAGGCAACAGAGGAGGGTCTAACACTAAGTAAAAAGGATCTGCCAAGTCCCACCTCTTTGGAGAGGCACGTGTACTTGAGAGAAGTTAGTTTAAAGCAGAAGAATCACAGGAATAGACACGTGTGTGCCAGTTTGAAGTTGTTAATTTTAAAATTAGATTATTTCTTAAAAATCTGTGAGTTTGTTACTATTTTTTTTTTTAATACCTGGTAATAAAATATAATACTTTAAATATTTTTGTGCTATGAACACTGATGGTGGACACTACCTAAACACACCACAAATGTCAAAAGCTGAGAAACATGCAGAATTTTCTACAATTCATATGGCCTAGCTTTTCAGTGTGTTTTCAGCTACAGATCTGATGTTAAAAATCTGATGTTGACAGTTGCCAACATGTGCTGTTATGTAAATACACAATGTTTAACAAATAAAAAAAAAATACCCCTCTGGCTTTGAAGGTTTCATTTAACAATTGAGATTGAATGGAATGTGCAAAAGTCAGAGTCAATAAAATCAGGGACAGTAAATTTGAAATACAGAATAAAGAATGTAAATGCACACCAAACTGTGAAGGAATGTGGGAAATATGTGAGAAAATACCTTCAGCTGAAAAACAATGAACAACAAAACAAACCCCAAACCCTTGAAATCTTTTCGGGGAAAAAATGGAGGAAATGGTAGAAAATACAGACATCTGTAGGCTTAGTGCATCAGAAGTCAATAAAGATGCAAGCTACAAGAAGAAATCCAATGCTGTTATGAAGTCTTATTTGGACAAGATATTTCTATTCTGATCTTGGCAATATTTGTCATTTTTGTAATATCAATAAGGCATGATTAAGTAGAAAACAGTTCTAGCATGTATTCCTTAGGAAAAAGATTATTCAAATATATGTTAATCCATTTATTTGAAAGCTACTTGGATATTAAATTGGCTATATGCAAAACAAAATCTAATCAGTTCAGGCCTTGATGTTATCTGAAAATTATTTTCTTATTCAACTAGAAGAGGAAAGTGCAAACAATAGATACACAAGTAACTCCATGTTCTTGTAGTGCCAATGTTGCTGTAAGTATTAACTGCAAAGCACAGTCTCTATCCTAAAGGAACAGAAGGAAGCTGGATATATATTTGCAATAATTTACTGCTTTATCAGTAAGTCTGAAGTGCTGGCATTTCTCCTAACACCTATAATGCAATATAAAAATCTATTTGAAAAAGCGATAAATTGAAAATGATCTTTTCAGTTATCCAAATGATGTTGATTATTCAAATCAGATGTGCTGTGACACTGTACTGCACAGTACTGTTCGTGGGTTTTTCTAAATTACTTTCAGTCTGTTCATCATTGTATATGTTCCCCATATATACAGCTCTTGAACAGGCTTTATGCCCAAATTGATTTATTTCTACATAAAACAAAGCTCTGCATAAATTATAAGCCTCTTTTATTATGAACCTCCCCTTTTATCCTGTGTTTGTAATGCAACTGCATTAAAAACCACATAGTGGTTACAGAGCTGTTGAGCTGTTAAAGTGGCTCCTTGTAATGCCAGCTTAGTCCCCCGTGAACATAAGGCAGAATACAAACAGAAATAGAGCAGAATATAACAGAAATGTTGTTAACCACCAGATTGTCAACATGACCTAGCCAGCTGCAGAGCTAACTCAGCCTAAATTCTGGCTAAGGCCCCATGCCTCGAGTTTCCTGTTGAGTAAGCATTCTGTTTCTTGGTTCAAATGACTCTTCAATTGACTTCCAGAGGATTTCTGATGTTCATAGATTTTATCTATTAGCTAGCCATGTAAGCTTAGGTAGCATGAGAATATGATCTCTTACCTCAACAGATGATTTCTCAAACATGGAGAAAAATGTTCTTTTTCACTGGTCCAGCATGCTAACAGTCAAATAATATTGTGTCCCATTGTCAGAATACACTCTGCTATTTCAGATAGAGGCAGTTGCCTAAATTTTATCCAGTCACTGCTCAGGAACTAGTAATATGCAAACACATAAAAGTTGCTCAGGTCTTTTGCATACTCATGTTTTGAAAAGTATGTAGCTCTCTGGAAAAAATGCCTCCTTCGGTGAATCTGAATGGAAGTGTCCATCAACATCTGATCTGACCCAGGGCTGCAGTGGTAGGAAGGAAAAATAAATGTTGAGAAATAATCTTCAGCTGAGATTTCCACCGAAGCTAGCTTTTGTTCCATTGTGTGGTATGTGTAGGTAGCGTCAGGCCTGATATTTCAGCATTCCTGTCAGTTTGGAGGCAAAGAAAGCAGCGCTATGCTTGAAAGTCTTGAATGCTGCTGGTAGTATGTAGAAGGGCTCTAAACCAAGTAGTTCAGTAAGAGTTTGAGCTTCACAAGCTTATGTGAGTTCAGTTATTTGAAAGGAAGAACGCTTATCTTGAAATATTTGTCAGCTGTGTTGCCCCAATTTATTCTACTACAGAGCAGTTAGCTCACCTAAATTTAGATGTTTCTGTCACAGATGTCTGCACTGGATCCAGATATCTGGGTATTTTTTATAGTGAGTGGAGGAAAAAAGGCACTTTCATGATGCAATTGATCTCATTCTAAGATACATGCTCCTGGTCTTCTCATTGGGCACCTCTGAAAAATGTACGGCCACCTTTTCTTCATCCCCTCCCTGAAGGTATTTATACAGATGGATGGGATTCCCCTCAGCCTCTCTTCCCCATGCCCAAGTCTCTCAGCCAACAATGAGAGGTGCTTTCCTGAACTTGATAGTTACAAACAAGGAATAGTTGGTCAGCGATATGAAAGTTGGAGCAGCCTTGGCTGCAGTGGCCATATGACCACTGGTGTAACAGGATCCAGAAGAATACAGGGGGAAGAATATCCAGAGAGGAGAAAGCAGGGCAAAAGTCAGGACCACAAGCCTGCATTTTGGGAGCTCAGACTCCAACTTCTTCAGAGAACTTCTTAGAATAGTCCCATAGGATATGACTCTTGACCCTAGATAGAAGAAGTTTCCAGGAGAGTTGGTTTATATTCCAATAGCACCTCCTTCAAGCTTAAGACAGCTCCATCCCAACTAGTAAGAGATCAAACAAAGGCAGCAGGAATCCTATAGGGATGAACACAAAGCTCCTAAACTAATTCAGATATAAAAAAGAAGTGCATGAGATGAGGGAAATGACAGGTGACCCACAAAGTGTGCATAATGTATCTTTAATAATGGTATGTTTCTCAAAAACATAGCAGAAGGTACTTTATCTCAGTGTTGGAGCTATTTTATTTAATATTATTTTATTTTACTTTATTTTTTCATATCATTCAAATATCTCATTTGATTAGCCCTTTCTACCTGGAAAGTTGAGGGAAAGGACATTTAAGGGCTAACTTTTCTCAGCACAAAATAACGAAGGAAAAATGAAAGAGGGAAAGGATATTCAAGAATTTGAACAGGAGATAAGTCTCCTGTGCTTCTGGAAATGTGTTCACATGCCAGACATATTCTCTTGGAGGTGAAAACCTTGTGGGCATCAACCACCATGCTAGTTCAGCAATGTGGCCAAAGCAGAAATAAAAAAAAAAAAAACACACCAAAAAAAAAAACCCCAAACCAGGTACATATCACAGAAAAGAGAATGAGTCACTGGAGATCAGGACCATGGCATGTTCCAGCCACAAGTCTATAAGTACACTGAGTAACAATTAAGTGAGCTTATTTCCATGTGATTTGGAAAGCTCGTCAGTGAGATCTTCCAGAAGTGCTGGGTCATGTGCTGACAATACTGCTATTAAGAAGGTGGGAACTGAAAATGGAAGCTTCTGTAAAGTCCGCAGGCAATATTAAGTCTCAGAAAAAAGAGTAGGCACCAGACAAGGAGAAACAGGCGAAAAATAATTTTCAAAAACCTTTGGAAACTTGGAAACCAGCAAATGGGAGAAACCATATTGCCTAAGATGCTGGCTGATACTTTGAGAGAGTTTGACTAGGACTAAGAAATAGTCTTTTGCTCCCAATACTTACAGATCTAGGACTGCTTTCCTAGGTCCAGTTTCTCTTGACCATATCCCAGCTCCATCTGAGCAACATACTCAGGCATGCATTATACCAAACTCCCTAGCCTCTGATATTTGACATACTATGTTTCAATAGAAGCAAAGCCAGGACTTGTGAGCTGAATGGGACTGACAGTGTTTTACAGCATCTTTTTCTGGTATTTCCAACTGGACTTGTGCCAGAATCCCAGCAATAGTGATTCTGCATGTAGCAGCTGTAGTTAGAACTCAGGAAGTGTTACAGGAAGAGGGCTTCAACTCAGGTATCAACAATTAACACAGAATGTTGTTCAATTCAGCACACAAACATCCAGTTGGCAGGATGTGCTGGTCTCAACTACTTTCACTCTGCTACAGATGTCCCAGTCATGAAGGAAGTGTGGCATTTGTTTGGCTCATTGGGATATCAGACTTATGAGTGATAGAAAACTTGGTTCCAAATGTGGAATATACTAGTTGTTCTGATGTCAGCTCTTGCTGAGGTAAAGCATCTGAGATAAGACCGCGGTATTTGCATATCAAAACAGTTTTGCCAAGCATGTGCCTTTCAGGATGACTTTGAGAAACTATTTTATCTTAGCACTGTTAGAACTAGATAAAGTAAATGTTAATAATTCACTCTCCTTGAAGATCAAGGAATGTGTCACCAGGATTCAAAACCTTTTCGGGACATTGTAGGCAGGACTGGGTTCAAATGGAGTCATCTGCTACAGAGAGAGCTGTCTGTCCAGATTCTTCAGCCTTACAGCCCAGCACATACAGCACCAATATGAGAGCAGGCTGCGGGCTCTGTGTGTTTGAAGCTGACAACACAGTTACTAAGACATACCAGGATTCATCTGGACTCACCTTGACCTGCCTGAAGGTTGAGGTTAGTTTGTTTAGCTGTAACAGCTGTTGACTGATAACCAGCTGACAGTAACTTGATTTGTTTCAGCCTTTGCTTAGCTTTGTACAGCTGAATGGTATCAGGCTTATTGCAGTATATATTTTTATAAGTAGTAAATACAACATGTAATTTTTCTTTCTCTAGTGAGCTATGATGATGCTACAATAAAAATAAGAGTAGAGATGTACAGGCATTGGATACTTAATGGCATACTGGAGACTTAGTGGTGGAAACACAGGTTGGTAACAAAGACCTCGGTACTAAACAACTTGGGACCAGCCAGTTATTGGCTGCCAAAGGAATAGTGCCTTGGCAGATGGGTAAAACAATTTATGGGTGACAAAGAGAGGAAAAAACAGGTATCTGATATATGTTAAAACAGGCTGTACATAGATTTTGCTGTAATATGGAATTGTGAACCATTGAGTAAGGAGCAAGCAAATTGTGTTAGAAGTATATAATAATGACACTAAGAAGACTCAAGAGGGAGGAGGAGGAAACCATCGATACCAACATCATATTTTCTGTAACGAGAAATTAGAAACCCTCCACACCACATATCTTCCATGGATGTCTTTCCATGACACACCCAGACCTCCCAGACAGAAGCTATCAACTTTAGGACATGATCTCTGTGTCACCAGAGTGACACTGGAAGGGTGAGCACAATACCAGAGAAAGAGACAATTACTATAAAGTTTGAGTATTTTGATTTTTACCCTGTGATTATAGGGATGAGGCATAATGCTTGGATAATTGGAATTAGAATTGATAGTATAATTAAGTTCAGACTAATAAAAATTCTTTGATTAGACTATCAAGACATGAATTAGACTAGCAGTAAATTGCCAGTTCTGCATAAAATGTAAGTGACCCACATAAACTGCATAAGTTATATTGCACCAAATTGGCAGGGGTGACCTAAGCTGTAATTTAAATGCAACAAATCAGTAGGAAGTTTGTGGAGGACCTAATTTATGGGCCTAGATTCTTAAAACTAGATGTAGCTACCAACTCTGTTGATTTGATTTCCACAGACAGTAATGTGAGGTGGGTTGTCAAGCTCATATATAGGCATATAGCTATATCCCATGTGCCTTCAAAAAGATACTGCCTGTGTGTTTTAACATTCTCATTGTACAACTGAAGAGGTGCCAGGTGCTAGCAGTCAGTTCATGGAGGCTAAATACAACAGAGTCATGTAGCTTATATGGGACATGGGAAGGTCAGCTAGGCCAATTCTGCACAAAGCAGGCCCAGTAAGGTCAGGCTGCTCAGGCTTCACCCAGCAACCTGATATCCAAATTTTGGCTATCTCCCAGGATGGAGAATCTCTTTCAGCTGTAAAATGTTAATTCTGTTTTCTCATTTGGCTATAAGAAGGGCTTCTCTGCTAACTTTAGATAAGGATTAATGAAACACTGAGGAACTCAATGTAAAATTACAGTCAAATGTGTAATTGTGGACTGGTGTCATGGAGAGGATGCTGGCCTAAATTTTGTGGGTTTTTTGGGTTTTTTTTATTTTGTCTGACTCAGTCTAGTTATAATGTTTTTATACAACCTCAATTTTCTTCCTTCTTCAGCAATTTTTGGAGATACAGTCATAACTCTGAGCAAGCACTCAGATGGAGGAAAGTTCCTCTCATATAAACTCCTCATATATTTTTAGCAAAAGAAGCCAAGAGACACAAAGAAATTTGGAATCATACCAAGGTATGAATATTTTTAGCACCAGATGTCTGAATGAGCTAGAAGACCCTTAATTCCATCTGAAACAGATGTCCATAAGACCAGAGAGGGAAAAAAAATACTGCTTTTCAGGCTTTTTTTCTACTTTTTTTTTGTTGGTTTTTTTTTCCCCTCCAGAAAGAAAGGTACTGCTTAAATAGGAAATATTTAATTTTTTTTTTCATGAGACTTTAGGGATCTGACACATAATTAACCTCTATTAGTTCTGAGCAGGCTGCTTATCACCAGGGTTCAGATTTAACAAAGGACATATCTTTTTGTCCTTGTTATGTATGTATGTAAGTATGGATCTTTGCTGTAACTCGTTATTCTGCTGTATCTAAACATTATACCTGACATATGTTACTGAAAGGGTATAGTGATTCATATGTCAGAGAGAATAATAGTGAAGCAATTCAGGAAATCAGTGCCAGTATCCTCTATTTTTCAAGATAAAGAGGCTATTTTGTCCAGATCTGGCTGGCAAGTTAATATATCAAATATATCAAGTTGCTAATTTATTTCACTAGTAGTACTGTTGCCATTAAAAGTGCATAATTATATTTAGTGCCTCTATTTGTAAACCCCATTAGAATTGGTATATGTGATCATCATCTCCCAGCCTGGCTGTAAGAGCTCATAAATCTGAAAAACTTAGATGAAATACCACTATCAGGAAAAAAAACTGTTTGTACAGAAACAGATGACTCAGGCAAAAATGGCAATGAGTCAGTCCATGGATGGCCCTAGCAGTTAGTGACTGGCTTACTTCCCAACAGCATGAGTAGGGGAAAAACCAAACCACTGTGTGGTGATTAGGCTTCCTTCGTTCTTTGTATTTTCAGTACAGAAGTCTGTCAATGCTTAGGACACAAACGCAGTCCCCATGACATTGCTAACTAGAATATGTCTTAAATATGTGCACTATGTACACTACAGCTGGAATACTCATAGGCGAGTGCTCCAGCTTGGTTCTTCAGAAAGATAAATATGTTGACTTCGAATTGAATGTCATGCAGAGTTCAAGATTTGGAGTACTTGCCTCCAAACCATGATGTATTTATGCCCACAATAACCAGGAAAAGCTGCAGTTGTGACTTTTGAATAGTTTCTTTATGGTTTAGTATCTCTTGTAAAGGCTAAAATCTGCCACAATTTCCTCTTCTTTCTACTTAAAGCTGTAATCTAATTTTCTTTCAAAGTCATAGTCAAGCATCTGATTTCCCATTATGAGAGCAAAACAGAAGCACCATGCTGCAGCCCTCAGCACCAGTTATCTCCTCAAGAGGATGGCAATGGATACAAAAATATATAAATTTGCTTGGTGTTTTATGAAAACACATAGAGTTAGTTTACTAAGGCCACGGGAGGATTTAAATGTCTGTCATGATTTAAAGACAAACACATGTAGTTGACAGCAATGAGAGTTTAAGGTTATTTGAATTGCAGGTAAATGTAGTGAAATTGCTGTTGCTGTAAACCTTGCTGTAGAAAATTCATAAATGCACAGGAATGAACTCTTGCTGAAGGACCACTTCCTTCCTGTAAATTTCTATGGAACAAAAGCAGTTTTCCTGAAAAAACACTCATTCGCAGGAATGAGAGCAAAGCTGGTTACTTTTAAGGAAAGATGATAAACAAGGTTACTCTTGCAACTAACTGTAAGGGAAATTATGTTTTCCCTGGCCACCTCAGAGAGCTACTACATTGTCTGGCATTCCCCTGAAGCAGTGTCCTTTTCTGTACAGAGGTTGGATGAAAGGTCTTGCATTTCACTTTATCAGAGGGAGGCACAAATGCTGAAGATATTGTGCCAAAGTACACATTAGTATTTGATCTTTTAAAAATGCCATTGTGTCCAAAGCTGAGGAACAAATACAGTTTTATATTTTCCTGTATATTAGTACAATAACATGTTGTCACTTCAGCAAAGTATGAATAATTGATTCAGTGAGTCATTATAATTTATTTTAAAATAAGTCTAAAATAAAATAATACTGCCTTTTGCACTAACATTACCACAATAGTAGAACTTCCTATGTTTAAAATAAGCAAGCATAAACTAAACATCTTTGAACTGTGAGAGCCAGATACTTTGCATGTCCTTAACTGCTTTCATATGCTCAAAGTAAGGAAGTAGCTTTAAAAACAGGATTCATGAATCCAAATGAAATAAACTCAGGTGTCATCAAACTGTTACATTGCTCCAAAACTTTTTTAAAAAAAAATAGTATTTTCTAGAATAGAGTTGCTTTCCCATGGAACAGAACACAGACTACTGAATTTTAAAAAAGCAATGCCGTGAAATAACTTGTGGCAGTGATTAGATTTGCCCCAGTTCCTGGGAAAGTAAGGCTGGATGACAGCAATTATTTCCCTTCATTGTCTGCCTGTGCTTAGTTGTGCTACACAAGTTACCAAATCAACTGGAAATGCTAGATTAAAAACAGACAAACAAACAAGCAAACAAGGACTCCCACCCTTTTCCCATCATTTGAGGCTCTAGCTGAGGCTCATCTGAAATTCCCTGGGATAATCAAGACATCCTTACAGGCCTGGCTGAAACCTAGGAGATACCTCAGCTTTTTGAGGTGTCTGAAGGCATCTACCTCAGAAACCAGAGGGCCTTTGAAATAGCAGCTGAAAGTTGAAACAACTGAACCAATTTTTGTACTTTTCTGTCTGATTATTTTCCTTCTTCCCACTCTGCTCATCAAACCCACACAGCAGCCTCATAAGAAACGAAGATTTTCACAGTAGCAATTAATTTTTTTAATTGATAACATTATCTTTCTGAAATAATTTTTTTAAGTTCTCAAAGTTTAAAAACAGACAGAGTGGTTTAAATTTTTGGAGAAACAAATCATTAGTAAGTGAAACAGAAACATGCTGACAACAAAGGCACAGCAGATAAGTAAAATATTGTATAGATCCAATATAACAATGTGCTATTATTATAAAAATAATGCTCAGAAAAATAACAGGGATTTTAAATTATGCAGCTATTAGATAAAGCATGAGAAGTGTGTAGAGAGAAAAATATCCTGAAAAAAAAAGTTATGTCTGCCTTTTTCTCAGATCTAGCAGTTAGGAAATCTTAATACTATTTCCACACATATTTTACAAATGAAATAAACAGTAAACTCTAGAGAAGGCAGAGCAAGAGATCAAGAATACAGAGAACAACCAGGACTTGAGCTATCAGTTTCTTTTCTAGCCGTTATCTGACTTTGTTGGAAGGTAGGGTTTTCCTGGATTTTTTTTTTTTTTTTTTTTGATAATAAAATATCATAGAAACATAGAATGGTTTTGGCTGAAGGGACCTTAAAGATAACATGGTTCCAACCCACTTGCCCTAGGCAGGGACACCTTCCACAAGACCAACTTGCTCAGAGCTCCATCCAACCTAGCCTTGAACACTTCCACAGATGGGGTGCCCACAGCTTCTCTGCACAACATGTTCCAGTGTCTCTCCACCCTCACACTAAACCATTTCTTCCTAATACCTAACCTAAAACTTTCCTCTTTAATTTTGAAGTCATTCTCCCTTATCCTGTCACTGTATGTCCTTGTAAGAAGACTCTCTCCAGCCTTCTTTTAGGTCCCTTGTAGGCACTGTAAGGCTGCCATAAGGTCTCACTGGGGCCTTCTCTTCTCCAGGCTGAACAATCCCAACTCTCTCAGCCTTTTCTCACAGGAGAGCTGCTTCATTCAGCCTTCTGATCATTTTGGTGTCTCTCCTGCGGACTCACTCCCCCAGGTCCATGTCCTTCCTGTGCTGGCACCCCAGAGCTGATGCAGGGTTCCAGGTGGGGTCTCAGCAGAGCAGAGCAGAGGGACAGAATCCCCTCCCTGGCCCTGCTGCCCACACTGCTCTGGATGCAGCCCAGGACACCTTTGGCTCTCTGGGCTGGGAGTGCCCATGGCTGGGTCATGTCCAGCCTCTCAGCCACAGCAACCCCAAGCCCTTCTCAGCAGGGTTTGTCTCCATCTGTTCATCCCCAGCCTGGGCTGATACCAGGGATTGCCCCAGAGCCAAGTGCAGCACCTTGCACTTGATGTATAATAATCTTGCATTTGGTTCTATAATATTCCTTCCTGGAATCTGACTGCATTGCAATTAAGTATTGATAAGAAGTAAAAACCATGGATAGTAATTATACTAGCCTAATAGCTGCTACCTCCCAAGCATTTAATATTTGCGGGATATCTGTAGCTTGCATTACTCATATTTTTTTCTGTATCAGATATGTAGAATTTATAGATATGCTTTACATATTCAAAATTATGAGTTCATAAGATGCTTTAAAAAATTATGATGTTAGCTGGTGGCCACTTAGCTTCTGTCTGTCAGAATACTAATAAGAGAAGTCAACTGCCTCGATCTGGCTCCCAAAATCTGCCAGATGCTCAGAAACAGGAGTAAGAACTAGACAAGCACATAATGTCACATCACAGAATAACTGCCCAGCCTGTCATCTGCAAAGTGTATGCACTTTGTATCTAACAGTCCCCACAGAATTTCCTTAATATATTTGTTCATTGCTTTTCAATCTCTCGTGACATTTTAATACTCCAGTGCCACATGGCCAAAACGTCTACATTGTGTGAAGAAGTATTTCCTTTTCTGTTTGGTATTTTTTTTTTCTTTTTTTTTCAATCTGACCCTCATCAACTTTATTTTATACCCCTAATTTTATTTTATTTTTTTTAAAAAAGATAATCAGCAGTTGATTTCCATCCATACATTTCACCCTGCTTATGTAGACTGCTTCCTTCTCTTTTTTGGACCTCCAGGTTTGTGAGGAGCTGGTGGTAGAAGCACTGGCTGTATAGGTCTGAAGGAGATGGAATGGGGCAGAGGGAAATATGAAAGATACTATCAATGAAGTGGAGAAGATCTGATGGAGAATGAAAATGCATGTCTTTTTATTTCAAAGAATATAGTTACAGAAAAATTGAGAGAATGTTTGAGTCAGCTTCTTAATTATCTCTTAAGCAAACAGCTTTTTCTGGAAACAAATACGGCAGAAATATTTTTTTTAAATGAACAAGAGGAAATCATACTACTTGGGAACAGCAAAATGAATACTGGTAAATCTCTTGATTAATTATAAAATGCAAAAGATAACAAAAAGACTTAAAAAGCTAGGTTTAGCAGCTGGAAGATTTCTCAGTGGAACAGATGAACAGTTCGACATAACTTTGGAGAAAGTATGATTAGATTAATTTGAAAGACTATCTTGGCATCTCTGTTATTAATGCCATCTTCATTACACAATCCCAAAATCAAAGGAAATGAGAAGCAACAACAATAGGAGATTTAAAATAAAGCTACTCCTAGGGGATCAAATGTTTTATATTTGTCAGCTACTCAAGAAAAACATGAAAAATACTGTTAAATATATTGATTTTATAAAATTCAGGGGGGAAGGAATATTGTGACATTCTGTAAAATAGCCTTGAGTTTTGATGAAAAATTAGGAATCTCAAAATACTTGAATGACAAAATTAGGTACTGGAAACTGAAAAAGGTACTATATAGATAAAGAAGGAAATCTCTTCAGTATATCAGTTTAGGAGTATTCCGGGATATATGGTAGCATCTTTAGAATCACTACTGAAAAAATGGTTTCATAAGAAGACAAAATTTTCAGAATATCACAGCTACAGAAGAGTTCTGCCATCTTTTTAGATATGCTAACAATTTGGTTATGAAATTAGTTACATAGATTGTGGGTGAAAAAAGGTGTTACTGGATTTGGACAAAAGAATTTGAGATCAACAATAGCAACAAAATGAAACTTATTATTGTAAGCTGATAAATTATATTAGCCACCAGCCTGTAAACATAAATATTAGTAAGTTAAAGCACTTGAAATTACTACAAGCATTAACTGAGAATTATTTGGAAACAGAGTAAATTAAGGTCTGGGGGCAAATATGGAATGCTTATAATTTTTCTTCAGATAATTTCAGTTCCAAAAAATTAATTGTGAAATACTTTCTCATATAAAAGATTTTTATAAGTTGTTTTTTTTTTGGTTTTGTTTTTACAGATGGGATATTTGAGTAAGAAAGGCAATTCAATATATTATAAAATTAAGCACCAATTTATATTTGGATCAGTGAATTTCATTTTTCATAAATTTTTAGAACACCATTTTCCATTACACTTTCCATCCCTTCTTTGAGAATACCTTGAAAGAATAAATAAATTCAAAAGAAAGGATACACTCAAGTGTCATTTTCATATCAAATAAGTTGATTTTTTCACTTTTCCCTGAAAATTTTTCTACTTTGAGTTTTAAAGGATCATCACCTCAGGAGGACTACTGAAGATTCTGTGTTTTTTAACAGAACTAATTGAGATAGTCATAACAACAGAAAGAAGAAAGTTGAAGTGTGAAATGCATTGCTGTACAATACTGATGCCACTGTTTTTCTTAGTAAAGCAATCTGAGGACTGACGAACATCAAAATACTGAGTTGTAAGTTATCCCTTTGATATTTTCATGGTTCATTGAAGCCAAAAGAAACTGTGCACTTCAAAGACTGAAGTATCTGTGCAGTCTATTTTTTTTCCAACTTTGAGCATTTGACATGAGGATATATTTTACATATTGGCAGCCAGAGGGATGTTAGTTTATCAATTAGTTTTTAGACATGACTTCTTGGAAGATGCATTGCTGTAGCAAAGAAGGTAAAGGAATATAAGCAAAGCAAGTCAAGTCATTGGTATTGCTGTTTTATTCACAACTATTTGCTGACGATAACCTAAGTCTTTTTGTGTGCCTAAATTATAATAAATGGGCAATGGAACAAGCATTTCTGGGCATTTACTGAGCAGCCAGAGGGGAAAGCCAATACAGCGCTCAGAAGGAGTGATCCAGCTGGCAAGTGGCATCTGGCATGTCTCCTAGCCATCAAGTTTCCTCCCACATTAAGGAAGAACTCTTTGCCCTGTACTCATTCAGCTATTCAGGCCAATGTATTTTTCAAAATAGGTCTATAATTAGGCCCTAAATCCATACATTCAACTTAAGCAATTGAACTTTCTAAATTATCAGGCACCTGGAAATTTCCACATCAGCTAGCTGGGCTATATTAAGAAATCAAATGTACCAAGGACTGTTTGCTGGCACTAAAGGCAATTGGCATGGAGTAGCCCTCACCCCCATAGCTATGTCAGGAGGCTGTCTTGAACAGGGTGGCCTGAATTGCCTGTTGGGAAAGGTCCCTTACCCATGCTGTTACCTAAACCATACCTAGGAACTGTTAGAAAGCTGGAAAAGCCCAGACTTCTCCTAGGGATCACACTTGCAGTTTAATGACACAAAGCATTAAAGAGCATGAGGATTCTCTCCAGTATTTTGAAATTACTAGCACAGTCATGGCTAGTAGACTAGTCATGACTAGTAAACTCCTAGATGCTCAGGATTTCTGGAAACAGAGCCTCTCATTTGGTTGAGTTTTTTTACCATTTCACTGTTCCTGTTTGTTAAAGATAAGCCTAATCCACTTTGTTCATTTCTACTAATATGAGTGAGAAAAGACCTTCCCATTATATCCTTCCCACAATATCTTTCCCACTAGACTAGGATATTCTTTCCAGTTTCTCAGCACCTCACTCTCTCAGATATGGTAGTAACACATCAACCCATGAAAGTTAGACTTTGATGTGCAGTCCTTTGTGGATTCCTTGTTCCTTGCACTGTATTTTTTTATGCAGGCAGACTATGATCCTCTTGATTGTATTAAAAAATATCTTACTCTGAGTATTCCACTGGCATCAGTGTGATTACCTCTTCTGGAAATAAATAACAATGGTAAAAACCACTGGTACATGTAGTTCTTAGGAGTCAGTTCCCACCTTATTTTCCATGGGTTTGTGATTTTTTTTCTGATCT
The DNA here is from genome assembly GCF_001522545.3 of Parus major. NCBI lineage: Eukaryota > Metazoa > Chordata > Aves > Passeriformes > Paridae > Parus > Parus major. The sequence continues at coordinate 47,141,115 of NC_031768.1, forward strand.
CTGTCACACAGTAGTTGAGACTTGGAGCTTTCACAAGATAGTTAATCAATAAAGAAAAGAAAAAACAAATTGTGATGCTGGTTTAAAAGTAAAAAAAATTGAAGATTCTCATTGTAAGACCAAAGGTATTTAAAAAGGAAGAAATATTAGACAAATATTTGCATATCTTCATTTGTTTCAGCTTGTTTCAGCTTTCAAGGAAGAAAAAAAAAAAAAAGCAGTTATTTGGTTTGAAAGGCAAAACATCACGAACTTTTCAAAGACAAGTCTTACAAAGTTACCTTAGTGAATTGCTCTGTTTCACTGTAAAGCAGAAATATTTGCTTAGTTCCTCAAATATCTCCAGGCACTGCCCAGCATGAGTGGGTGGCATGGGAGGTACTGATGGGGGTTGTGCCATGGAAGGACAGAAAGACTAACCAGAAGGGAGCTGCCATTGGAATTATATGAAAGGAAATTTACAGACAGGAAAATTCTATTATCCAATGGGAATTAAAGTGTTGTTTCAGGGTCTGATCACATGTTTTAAGAAAGCAATATTCTTTCAGAGCTCTGATTGCTTTGAGATTTCTTCTATTTTTTATTTAGAAAGCCTGAGAAAGAGAACAGTGGTCTGCCTAACGTAAGTCTACCACGGCCATAAAGTGGCAATGAGGACATGACTAATTATGTCATAGCTGACAACTAAAGTCTGAAAGTTGATTCAAACTAAATTAAATAATTCTGAATCAAAATTCAATTAAGGATATTTCTTATCTTCTATTTGAATGAAAACTACAAGGATTCATAAAAGGAGCTGTTATTCCTCCTGGTTTGATATTAAAAAAAATGTATTTTGTCTAAAATGTCTACTTCTGGTATGATTTGAGGAGAAAATTATCTACACATGAGATGTTGAAACTGTTTTGGGGTTCTATTGTAAAAGAGAGCAGCTAGGTAGTAACAAAAGCTAAAATTAAGGCATCAGTTTCCTCCATAACTAAGTAAAAGGGCACTGCTTCCTATTGAGAAAGCCTCAGAGAAAGGAAAAAAAAAATCTTAACAAAACTTTGAGGAGAAGCTTTTAAGCATCTGGTACAATTATTAGAGTGGCTATCTATTGTGCTAACATCTCCAGCTGAGTTGCCTCAATACATCAGCAGTACAAACATAGAAAAGGAGCTGGAAAATACTATATTTTTTCTCCATTCTTCAGAGAGGCTTTTGGTCCTTTCCTTTCCTTTCCTTTTTCCCTTTTTCCCTTTTTCCCTTTTTCCCTTTTTCCCTTTTTCCCTTTCCTTTCCTTTTCCCCTCCCTAAATATGGATTTGATAACAACATCATGGACAATCATAACAACACCAGCATGAAAAAAGTAAACCTAGGCTAGATTTGTCCTAGGCCATTCATGGTCAAGAGCCAGTATTTGAAAGAAAAATTGTGGTGACATAATGGTAACTAATTTTACCAAGTGATGACTACAGTTCCTAAAGAGCAAATGTGACCCTTCTGCAGTGGCCTTCAGGCAAATAACTGAAGCATGTTAGCAAAGAAAGATTCCTGTGTACAGCAGATGTTCCAATGAACACCTAGCAACAGCATTAATGTTGTCAAGTAACAATAATAGAGAAGATTATGTTGTTAGAGTTTTCTATAATAGACTAGTACAAAATAAATCTATTCAGACGTGTGAAATCTAGAGTTTGCAATAATTATGGAAACAAAATGTACATGTCTGTGAGTGAGATGCCAAAATAAAAGAATGGTAGCCAGTCCTTATTTCTGTGCTCAGGAATCCTGACTTGCACCCTGTTGTGAATTAGCAATGCAAACAAACTTCAAAAGGAAGTACACATTCCCAAGGTTCAGCCACACATGTGCCTCAGGGTGCTAATGTTTAAAGACAAAATATACCACCTAGAAGGAGGAGCTGTGTTAGGAAGATGTACATTTTCAAATGCAGTATCACATTCTTGCTTTGAATTATTACCAGCAAAGATGATGTTGCTTGGATCACAAAGGAAAACAGTAATAACATGCAAAGTGATAGAAGAAAAGCAAGTGCCTTGGTATAATGAATATACATGAAAAATCAGAGGTCATAAAGCACAGAACATTAAGAAGGCAAGCCTGGAAATCAGAGTGGTATTGACACTTCATGGGACTCTTTGTTATAAAAATAGGCAAGAATGGCAAGGGTACTTCTAGCAAGCTAAACTTTAGGATATTTTTCTTCTGTATAGTAGATCCATACATTGAAATGGATGGAAAACTACTGACCTTTGTCATACAAATAACCTGAATAGAGTTTTCTGGGGAAAAATCAACAGTTTTATCCCTATGATAATTTATTGATGTTCTTAATTGTATCATTTGTTGCCAACACATGACTAGTAAAATAAATAAACATTCCACTGTTTCTTATGTCTATATATAAACCTATGAAATGTATTAAAGAGTTCATGCTGAGTTACTATTACACTGGTAAAAAGGACAAGATACTGTGGTAGCATGAATGTAATTTCTTTAGCCCATTGACAAATTACATGAAGAAAGATATTTTTAAATAATTCAATTTAAAAAACAGACTGTGTCTCTTTGTTATAAATCAAAGTCCCAGCAGAAGCACGTAAATAAGCTATTTATAATTTTTCTGGTGCCAATAGAAGCTAGGTTTAGCATCAGCCATACCATTCCCTGAGAAACAGAGCCGGCCCTGTGGTTGGTTCAGGAAGAAGCCATGCATCCACAGAAGGGAGGAGCTAAAAGCACATCTTTGTACCAGGTATAAGGGCCAGAGATGGAAAAGGGAAAAAAATCAGACAGAATTAACAGAGAGATAGAAAATTCCATGCTCTACACATTTATTAGTTTGGTAGCAAAGAGGTCTTGGATCAAAATATAAGGATTTGAGGAATGCTGTCCAGATTTCAGATATCTTTCTTTTGGAGTAAGTGTTTTAACTGCTGTAACGCTGCACATAAATAACTCCTTCCTTCCCTCCCTGGAATCTAACTGGGCCCTTCAGGGAGCATACACACCCAGAGGGGATCCACCTGGCCTAGTTTTGGACACTTAACATCTTGACAATTAGATCTGAGTTAGCTGTCTGAACTGTCTTCATAGTGAAGAAACAGTTGTGTGGTACCATTCCTCTCAGTTAAAATAAATACTCATAATAAATAGTTCCAAGTAATCATTTTTTAGAAATGTTGTTAATTAGAAAGGGAGACCAAGGTGACTAACAGAGACACAGATCATAAACACACAGCATAATCCAGTCTGCAAAGGACCTCAATAAGTCTCCAGTCCAACCTCCTGCTCACTGAAGTCAGACCAGGTTGCTCAGTGTTGTGTCCAGTCAAATCATGACAACCTTCAAAGATGGCAAAATCTCCCTGGCCAGCCTGCTTCCCTGTCTGACTGTCCTCATGTGGAAAAATTGATTTCTTATATCCAGTCTGTCTCACTCTATGCTTGTCATCTCTTCTCACCTCACCATGCACCAGTGGAAAGAGCAAGGTTTCATTGCTTTGCTCACCTCCCCACAGGCACTGTTAGGTGAGGGTTTCTGTTAGGTGTCCCAAAACCAATGACTTCTTCAGGATCAAAAAGCTCTTGTCTGTAGTATCTTCTCACAGGCCCCAGCCACCCTGGTGGTTTTACGTTAAACTCACCTCAATTTCATGTACCAAGGAGTCTAAAACTAAATGCAGTATTTAAACAACCATAGAAGTTTTGAGCTGGAAGGGACCTTTAAAGACCATCTGGATCAACTCCCCCTGCTGTGGGCAGGGACACCTTTCACTGATCATGTTGCTCAAAGCCCCATCAAGCCTGGCTTTGAACTCTTCTGGGAATTGGGCATCATAAATTCTCTGTGTAGCCCACCAATTCGTGTGTGCAGCAAGAAGGGGCTAAACATAGGGAAAAACATGGATTAAGTGGTGGCACAAAAAGCCTCACATCAAAAAGTATTTCTGCTTAGGATAAGACCCAAACAGCCATGTAAGTCTCTGTGTCTATGTCTAGCCTGACCTGCTGGGGTCATGTGCAGTCTTGAATCCCAGACAGAACAGACATGGAGGCACTGTGGGTGTCTGCTTTTTGTCAAGTCTTAGTACCCCTTTCTTGCCCACATAAATGAATTATAAATTGATGCCGTGATCTGCCTGTGCCTTGAAGCTGGCTGTGCATCTTTCCTGAGAAACTCGAGAATATTCCTGGGTTTGATAATGCAAACATTAGTGTTGTGTTCACACACTGCTCAAGTAGCGAAAATGGTTCATCCAGTTTGGTCAGAGAGGAGAAATCCCCTAGTTCTGACTCCATTTCTGTGTCATGGCCACTTCCAGCTAGGAATATACAACCACTAGTCACAACCAGGGAACCTGGATCACTCATCAGCCAAATGATGGAGAGAAGACTTGTCTTGCACAGAAATTGTGAAACAATTTAGGGTTAGAGTTTAGGTCTTATGTTACTTTGGCCAATTGCTCCTTCTCACTTGGAAAATGGAGCTAATATTGCTATTTTCTGTTCAGCTTTTAAACTTTTCTACTGCAATCTTTTGCTAAGCATTGACATTCTGACTTCTCAGCATCAGCTGTAATTTGTAGGTATTTCAAAATACAGAAACAGTCAAGTAGAAGACAGCAACGTAGCATCTGGCCATGTTGCTGGCAACAACAGTGTTTCAATATTCGAGATGACATGCTGACTAAAGCAAAAAAAACAACCACGCAGTATATCAGTATTTTTAATGGTTGCAAGAATCCTTTTCTGATCCACTTGTCCGTTATACTAGAACCATGACCTTGGATTTGCCTCACCTCTACAGGCTTGCCTGGACATCACTGGATGGTGGCTGACCTTGATAGTTTGTCACAGACACAATCCCCACACGCTGATCTGATTTCCCTTGACCCCAGACCTGCCTCATCCCCATAGACATGTCTAGTTGCTTGGATTGCTGGCTGACCTGGTTCCTATCAACTCCTCTCCCCTTTTCCCCTTGTTTGGGTGATGGAAATTGCTGTCCTGCCAGCCACTCCATCCCTCCCTCCCAGCTGCCAGCCCCACTGGCCTTTTATGCCAGCCTTGCTGCTTCCTGACAGAGCCTAGCTGTAAAGCAGGCAGCAGACACAGCCATATATTGAGCACCAGGAGATGCAGACGGATGATTTTATTACAGTTTGTACTACTGATATTCATGGAAATGCTTGCAGTGTTATGAACCAAATAACCCTTCTTCCTCATCCAACTCTCTCCTTATAACACTCAGTCGAAGAGAGTGATGGCCATCCCATGATGGCCTTGTACTTTACTGCTTTGTGTATGCCTCAAAGTATTAGTAGCTAATGTTGTGGATAATGTTTAAGCATTGACACAGCTACTTTCTATGTATTTGCACAAACACAAACATGCATTTGAGAATCAATAAATAACAGAGAAATACGATCTCTACCAACTAGAAGATGCCAGAATCATAGTATAAAAAGGCCAAGTGTAGACAGTGTATCTGGGCAACAACTTTTTTATTGTTTAACTATATGAAACTTTTGGAAACTTTGTCTTTCCTTCCTGTTCATTATGCTGTAGTAGAACAATTATCCAATATATATTGGATTATTTTGGTTATATAGACATTGGGCTATATATAGCCCAAATAATCTTGGGCTATAACCTTGAGAAAATCAGTAGGAAATATCTGCAGGGTTTTTTTAATGCTAAGAATTTACTTCTTTAATTTCACTTATTAAAATAGTTTTTGTGTGTGTGTATGTGTGGGGAGATTAACTATACTCCACTTAAGTTATAGTTTATTAAGTTCATAACTTTTGCCAAAGTAAAATTAGACTATCTCTTCCAAAGAGATAGTCTAATTTCATGCACTTAGCTGAAACTGCCCACTGACTCCATATAAAAATTGATTTTAATGGGGTTATACATGAATTAATTTAACCCACTTAAATCTGGCTGGACTTCAAAGCCAGGTGGTATTTTCCTCGCATGGCTTAGCTGAGACCTCCTCAGTCAGCAGAGCTGGGTCTTCCTCTTACTTTCTCCTAATTTGACATGATATCTATCCACAAACTTTCAACAGCCTCCTGAACAAATAGTGAGCACTGTTTTTTAGACCAACAAGATTGTAATAAATGTTGACAGGAGTCAGATTCTGGAGCTGAAAGATATCCTTCTGTGTGTCTGTGTCTATGTTTCATTGCAAATAAATTTAAGGGAATTATTTCTGTAGAAGTTCTGTTGTAATCTGTGACTGCATTATTATCAATTTTTTTAAAACTTCTGATATAATTTTATGTGTGAATTTTGTCTATTTGAACATTAAGTAAACTTCCCTGTCTGACCATCCACACTCTGGCAGTCACACTCCCACCACCTAACTGGGACCAAGGTCCCTTCACAGTGGGCAGCTTCAGAGAGATGACAGCTGCCCATCTTGACACCCTGTACACTCCACTCTCACACAGTCAGACTAGATTTCCATACTGGCTCAACCCCCAGATTTCCATAGCAGAATCTCAGACATCTAGATCCCTAAAATGATTTAATCATGGTGCAGTCACAGAATAACAGACCAAGCTGGTGCCTCTGAGGACAGACCCTGAACAAAGAACTCCCTGGGCTTTCAAGCCCTCAGTCTGTGCATGGTAAAGTCTGGGGTTCTCCAGCTGAGTCCCCAGCTCCTGCCGTGTCCCTGAGTGCCCAGTCACCTGGCTGGGCCACAGGCCCCTGTGCCCTCTGTTCTGCAAAGGGTCAGCAGCTCACAGCCTTGGCTGGGGCTGCAACACCCAGAGCCCAACCTGCACCTCAAACTGCAGCAGCACCGTGAGCTACCAGCACTGAATGTATTCCTCACCATGAATATCAAAGTGACTGCTAACCATGATTTCCTGATTACAGATCAACATGGAAACATAAAAATTATATAGAAAACAAATAAATTTTTCTTTATAAAATGTTCTCATGTCTCTATGGCCTAAACTTTAAAATGCCATCAGTTATTTTGAATGGGTTTTTGGGAACCTCACCTGAATTATAAATGTGCCTGGTTTAGATAAAATGCCACATTTAGAAAACTAAGCAATCGCCCTCTGAATATGTCCTCTTTCAAGTATCACAGATGGAAAATTAAAAAATTTGAAACCTCAGGCCAATATTTGATTTGTTTAGATGTAAGATAAATATAGAAGAAATCCCATTACTGTTCAAATTCTTCCTGAAACTGATTGACTTATGTAGGGACAGTAGTGTACAAGTTCTTAATGTAATAGTTCGTCAACAAACAAAGTTTTTGTTGCTTTTTTATTTTTAATCAAGGCATAATATTATGGAGTTTAACTAGCAGTTTCCCTTGAACTTCTTTTTCTTTTCATCCTACTTTCTCCTTTCAAAGCTCTGTCCATTGGTTTGTTTACATATACTTGATTAGATTAAACTGATCCACATGTATCTTAGTATATTTATAGTATATATCATTCCCACATGAATACTGTTTGCAGTAATTGCTATTTTTAGTTGAACAACATATTTACTATATGCTGGTGGAAGTGCTTGGCTTCAAGGTTTATTGAGGCAAAAATTTTGTGGACATATTAATATGGCTGATAATGAAGATACAAATACCTGTGTACAAATTCTGTTTATTCTTACATTTCCAAGAATTATATATTTAAAATTCTGTAAGCTTCACTCCTCAGAATGTGCATAGGATTGGTTGGCTTTTTTAAATTAAACCCCAGCAAATACATACCTACATAACATACCTACCTTTTTTTTTAAAAAAAAAGGGGAAGAAGAGCAAATTCCAATATCCAGTCCTTATTTTTTTTCAAAACATGACAGAAATTTAATTTCATTACTTTTCATTACATATAACTTCATTGCAGGATAGTCCTTACCATTAGATGAAAACATTCCCAGAAAGGTTTGTTTAGAGTTGAAGAGTCTCAGTCAGGGGAACAGTCTCCCAAGAGTATTTTGTGAGAGTCCTCCCTCTAGCGGGAAAAGAGGAGTTTTTGGAAGAGGTGTTTTTCTGTCACACCACACATCACAGATACACAAGATGGGTCGATGCTACAATATGGGGAAAGATAAGAAAAAAAGGGATTTAGCTAAGAATCAGAAGTTAGATGCAGGAAAAAAACCATTGTGAACCAGGTCAGAGCACTACGGAACTGCATAAATAGTGATTGTCATCTTCTGCTTCTCCTAAAAGGAAAAAAAAACCCAAACAAAACCAACAAAAAAATCCATACAAAACTAGATTTCTTATATCAGAAGTGCTGCATCTTTCATATAAAAATATATCTGGAAATCCTTCAGAACTTTGCATAAATGACAGGTAGAAAATTCTTGTATACTTACTGATTATTCTAGGACATAGTTTTTCAGATTAGCTCCTGAGAAAATCCTGTGTTCTTGTCATGTCAGCATTTAACATAACTGTCTTCCCTTCATCCACTATGATTCATCACTTCTGATAAGCATCCATTTTGAGAAGCTTTACTTTCCTCACAGGCTGCAGAAGAAAATGTAAACATACTCTGGAAAAGGTGTTAAAAACGGGAAACCTTCATTTACTTTGTATTGCTACACCATGAATTCACTATAACACTTTGAGCCCTGTCATTCAGCCAGTCCTTCACCCAGTGTACCATGTACTGCTCATCCCACAATTGCACAGCTTGCTCAAAAGGATGCTGAGAGGGAACAGTACCCAAAGCCATACTAAAATCCGGAACTCTACATCCACTGCATTCTCTTCATACATGAGGTGGATGACCTTGTCATAGAACAATATCAAATTATAGTTAAATAGGAATTTCTCTTTGTGAGCCCATGTAGATTGTGACTGATTATTACATTACTCTTCAAATGCCTTTCAGTAGTACCCAGTATAATCATCTACAGTGGTTTTTTACAGAAACTGAGGATAGAATAAAATCATTCTCTTATTTATACTAATAAAATTAGTCTTTTATTTCCTGTGTTTTCCCTTGCTCTTTTTGTGGATAGAAATAACCCTGGCCAATTTCCACTCAACTGGGACCTCCCCAGACATCCAAGACCTTTAGCAGATGGTCAAGAGAGGTCCTGCCATAACATCCGCCAGAACCTTCAGAACTCTGGGATGAATCCCATCAAGCCCCATGGACTTGTGAACACTCTGCTGTTACAGTTGGTCCCTCAAAATTCTGATGTCCACAAATGGAGGATCACTGTTCCTGCAGCCCTGTGACTCAGTGACTTGGCACCCCAAGGCTTACCAGTACTACTAAAGACTAACTGAAAACAAGCATTCAATGCCTCTGCCTTTTCTTCATCACCATTTGTCAGGTGACCAGCCTCATCAGGTATTGGTTCAGTATTTTCCTTAAACCTCTTCTATGAACATACTTAAAAAAGCCCATTTCATTGTCTTTACACAACACTGACCAGTTTCAACTCTTCACCTTTTGTGTTTTCTCCCTACACATGAGAACTACAGCTTTATAATCTTTCCTACAAAACCTGACCTTGCTTCCAGAGAACATACAATTTCTTCTTCCACCCAAGTGGCAAAAGGAGTTCCCAGTTCAGCTAAAATCGTCTACTGTCCCACATGATTTAGTTACAATGCCATGGCATTGGCTGCTTCTGGGCTTGCAGAAGGTGGTTCTTCAGAACCAGCCTGCTCTCACAGAAAGCCCTAAATCCTCAAAAGGCAGGGCACTGTAAACTGGCTCCCTCAGCAACTAAAGGCTTGCTCTCTTCTAGTCCAGAGTAGTGACTTCACTGACCTTTTTTCTCATTAACTGAAAATTTTCAACTCCACCATTTGGTGATCAGTGTGGCCAGGTGATTATCATTGGTATTACTACACCTACCATCATTTCTCCTGAGTCCTCTATAAGGACTCTATAAGGACACAGATAAGAGGTGATAAGGTCTTATCTGTTGAGTATATAAGGAGCCATGTGGAGACACATAGAGCTATGAAATGACCTGACATGTTGCCTCATGCAGTCTGAGTGAGAAGCCAGCCTCCTGCTCCCTGAGCTCCTGGGATAGAGAGTCTGTGGCCCCGAATGACAGAGCTGGCCATCAGGACAACTGGTAGCCTTCACTCAGGCATTGTCTGACTTGTAAGATGCCATCCTTGTAATGCTGTCAATGATCTTTGGACACAGATCTCAAAACAAAGACATGAGTGAATATTTTTTCAGTACTACAAAGCCATCTCACAGATCATACATTTTTATCTTATTTGGGGAATTCTTATGAAAGCTTCACCCAAGTCCTGATACAGGAAAGCAGTGCAACTCTCCTATATCAATTGATTAAGTAGTAGAAATTATTATCAGGGTGAAACAAGGCACTTTCAGATGGTTTTCTCTCTAAAGTCAAGAATATCTAAGAGGTACAAGAAATTATAACTGAGAAATCAAGGGAATTATGTCCGAAGTGAGATATGGGAAGTTCTAACAATTGCTATTAAGGAGTTGGAGAGAATTTATGTATACTTTGTATCTTTAAAATAATATTTTTAATACCTGAAAATTACTGAGTAAACATATGACCCGAAGTTAGACTAAAACTACAAAAACACACTGAAAGACACTTTCTAATATTAGAATGCAGTGAATCAAGTTTTTCTCCTATATTTGGATTCTGGTAAACTTTGTCTTCCTCAGTTTCTGCAGAAGAAAATGCAAAAGCTTCTAAAATGTTAAAAAGCTTCCTTAAAAGCTTCTAAAATGTTAAAATATTATACCAGACATTCATAAAAATGCAGGGGTCTTTTTTTTGTTTGTTTGTTTTGGTTTTTTTTTCCATTTCTTTTTGTTTTGTTTTGTTTTTTGCTTTACAGACTTTTTTTTCTTTCTAGGATAAAAATATCCAGAATTAATTTCCCCTAATTAAATATTATTCAAAAACTTGGGAGATAAAAAGAATATCAGAAAAATAGGATTCAACAATACTTACTCTTAAAACAAGTTAAGTGATTTTCCTCTGGAAATATTCCAAGTTGCCTCTAAAAGCATGATCAAGAAGCGGCAATGTCTGTGCTCCCTCTTCTGGCTCTGCAGCAACACTGACCTGGGCAAATCCTAACCAGAACAACATCAGGGCTGAAGCTTGTCCTCAACAGAAAGAACAAAAATGTGAAGCATTGTTTCAGCTTCCTCAGTGAGAAAAACTAAAAGTTGCTTCAAATGAAAATGAAAATGATTTAAAAAATATTTTATTTCCAAGCTTTTTAAAAGTTTTTTTCCAAGATCTGAGAGTTAAAAAATATTAAAATGCCTTGCACAAGGGACAACAGTAGTTTTCTCAATATTTGTAATACTGATAGTAATTTTAAAGAATCACTAGTTACATACATCCTGATCTTCATGGTGGGCAATCTGAAATTTTTAAAATAATAATAAAATATTAAAATAAAATATTAAAAATAAAAACAAAATAATAGTTTGACTATTAAATTATTATGAAAAAGATTTAAATAACCTTTTAAATGCTAAAATTAAATCCTTTTCAATTGTGTAATTGTAAGCCCAGTAGCTCCCCAAAACCAAACAGTACCAGAAATAAAAAGTAAATAGCTTCATCCTCTCCAGAGCAATTAATTTGTGTATTTCTATAGGAATAACTCATAGAACCAAGACTTTATTTTATCACTATACATGATTATGTATAGTCTACTATGAAGAACAGGTGGCCTGAACAATACAACTTCCACCTCAAATATGACAGGAAGTATCTTTTTAAATTCCTTGCAGTGGTTCTACTACATTCAACACAGAACTCTTACATCTGTAAGATGAAGCCATCCTTGCTGGATTAGTCATGTGGCTTCTCAGCAGTCTTTAATAATGGCTGCTTATTTCAGCCTTAACTAAGAAAATATATTTATTTATAATTAAAAATATATTAGTGGTTTCACAATAAATGGATAAAGTACATTGTGGCACTTGAAATTACTTTTTCATTTATTGCAATTTTATTATGATCTTAGATAGGTGAGCCATCTCAGAGGCAATGAGGTTCATACTGTGACTCAGGAATGCCTTCTCTCCAGCATGGTGTACCCTACACAAAAACTCAATTATTTTCCTCTACTCTTGTTCAATTTAATAGGAAGGTGAGCTGGGCATGAGGAGTAGCAGGAAGGACAAAAAAAAAGATCCTGCTTGCTTCCTCCTACATTTTTTGTACTATTTTCCCCCCAGATTTGCAAAGCAAAATACACTAGATAGCTCTAAGCAAAGATCTGCCACTCCAGGAATCAACTGTCCACATACTGTGTAGTGTCACCCAAAACTGGGGCACAACATTAAGTGGTGTCTAAGACACACTGTAGACAGGACTTTGAAAATAACATCCGGGATGGACCAAGTTAATTACTAGGGAGGCAGCCTCTCAACCAGGAAATCTCAACCACAGCATATGTTCTTCATGACGTGAAGAGACCGCAGCACCATCAGCAGCATCACAGTTGCCTCCAGCCTCAACCCCTCCTTCACAGCAGTTTGCCCGAGGGAACTGGGGAATGTGGGCAGTGTCTTACCCCACACACAGCCATAAATTCAGGTGTGGCTCTGCCTGCTTGTGCAAACCAGAGTGACACAGTAGCTTGAGTCTCCATGAAGATTTCTGGAAGAAGAAGTTCTGCTGGTTGATGTCATAGGGGCAGAGTTATGAGCTATGTATTTCCTTTCCTGCTACTCTACAGCTTGGGAAGAAAAGGAAGGAGGTACTACATCCCACCCCCTTTTTCAGTCATCCTTCCCATAGGCACAAGCAGCAGCTAAAATTAATTTTGCTGCCACTAGCAAAGCGGAGCAATCCTGCATCTGTGCTGTTACAAGTTAACAAGCAAGTCCACAACAAGCTATCCCTGCATCAGTACAAACTAATGAGTTCCAAAACACCAGCGTCTTGACTTAAAAAACCAACACTTCCTACTTTGCAAAACACAAGGCCATTTAGAGATAGATGTACACACTTAGCAAAGTGTGACCTCGGAAGTGTTATGTATTCTGCTAAATATCAACCAAATATCCCACTTCTGGTCTCTGTTTTTAAACAATAATTAAACCCATAGAATTTGTAGGTTTGACTTCTGATGGTAGCAATTTGTTGCAAACTTGGCTTTCAAGAAAACCTGTTGCACAACTGTTAGTTCAAAAAAAGCAACACTCTAGTCTATGACTTGCAGTCTCAAGCTAAATGATACATGCACCAGCTACAAATACTTCAAACAATTGTGGCTTTGGGACCCTCTGCACAAAGGCTTTCACAGCATTATAGGGTGGTTTAGGTTGGAAGCCACCTCTGGGGTTTTCCCCTGCTCAATAGGGCCATGTAGATCCCTTTTCTCCAGCTATGTCACCTAATCTGCTTCCTGCAGCAAGAGAAAGTGGGGCAGATATTAAATCCCAAAGTTTAGGGCTGTTGTATGGAAAGACTATGGACAAGGAAGTTGTCTACTGTCCAGAGCTTATCTAATAATTAATTTTTTTATTTCAAGGTTAGAGGAAGACATTTACATATTACAGACCATCTGCTCTGAGAGCTTCTACATGCCCTGCTTTTTAAGTAGCAATGGCCCTTTTTGGTTAAATTCGCTATGCAGGAGTCAACAGTAAAAAAGTAAAGGACTAAACATTCCTATAAACACTGATCTTTTTGGACCACAATCAAATAAGAGTATTACAAAGCTGACCTGCTTTGTTATACCTGTGGAAGCCCTAGTAGGTGTACTCATGGGGAAAGGCAAAAGTGCCTGAGCTTTCAGATGCTCAAGAACAGATAAACATTTCCTACTTGTGAAGGATGGAAGGGGCAGTATTCAGGTGTGGATCAATTCTGTGACATGATTCTCAAAACTCATATTGATGCCTCCTGAGATGAAACTTGTTATAGACAAGGAGCATCAGGAGGAATATCATTTGACCCTTTTACTCAGAATAAAGGCAGATAGCAACCAATGGCAAACCCCAAAACTCAATGACAGTACAAACTAAACTAAACAACATACAACATGGTTTAGTTCCATCAATCCATCTTGATGCCATCCAGTTTCAGCAGCCCTGCTTTTTCAGCCTGTGTGTTGATGCCAAAGCTGTGATAAACTGCAGGACATGGAACCCTTGATCTCTAGGTCATCCAGTCTGATGATATACCTGAGGTCTATAATGCTGAAACGCTCTTTGTGGGAGACACTAGGAGCCTGGTGTGTTATACCCGCTATGCAAAACCAGAATCACATTTAACACTAGAAGAAAACCTCCAGTCAGAGATGAATGTTTAAATACAATTCCAAATGCCATTGCATTTTCCTAAATAAAAGGTGAAGTGTTAGAAGCATAGACTGAATAATTTTTTAATGACATAGACCAGTCTGGCTTGTCTTCAAAATAAAATTAAACTCAATTAAAAAACAAAAAAACCAAGCCAAACCAAAACAACCAAACCACAGACAAGCAAATAAAAAAGACTTCAAGTATTTCTTTTTTTTTCTTCCCGTATGACAGAAACAGAGACTAATGAAGGTAGTATAGATTAGGCAAAAAGATGGATGATGTGCCTAAAAGCTATTCTCTTCTACACTGACTTATTGTATTTAAAAAAAAAAAAAAAGAGACAAATCTGACTTTAGAAGACGTCTATGGACAGTTAAGAAAATGTCAGCTTTCAAAGAAAAATCTTTAACACTTAAAAATTGGAGCTTTACACATTGACATAGATTGCTTATAAGCACAAGTTCAATGGCTTTGGAGAGGAGTCAGTGAAAACAAAATCTCAAGAAATGTCAGGAAGGATCGATCTCTCAACTTCACTGCCCACATTCAGCTCTCACGTTAGCAGGTGATCCAATAAAAAGGTGAGTAAATGCAACCCATTGTTTTTAGACATCAAAGGTCACTACATTGTGTTAGATAAGACTACTGCAAACTAAGTGCACACCAAACTTATGAACTTTGGAAGTTATTATTCATGAAAATATAACTACTCTAAAGAACTTAACAAAGGTTTCATAGGTCAAAAGGGCTGTTAGGAGTCTATGATGCAAGAATAAGTAAGAGAATTAGATTTCTATTGCTTAATTTTCATAACAGTTTATTTATATTTTGAGTTTATTGATGTTAAAATGCAACATTTATATTAATTCACACAATAGATATGTCAATTTTCAAAGTTTTGCAATTGTTATTTTGTCACTTGGTTCCTATTAAATATTTGGTACCCATAGGTCATATACATGATATGGAATATCACTGTCATGTATCAGATGTAAATGATTTCTTAAATGAAAATGTTAAATTGTTGAAACCTAAGGACAGCTGTTCAATGTGTTCTTTTTTCCTTGTTATCCCCTTCAAGGCTTTATTTGTACATATAGGTATGAAATTTAGGGTAAGTGGTTTTTCCCTTTAACAGTTTGCAAATTTTATACTGAACAGCTACAGGAGAAATTAAAACTTATTTGTCTTACAGAATTATGACATTGTAGAAGTTAATTATTACTTTGACCCTTTGTACAGGTTCTTATGTTGCCTTAAATGAAACATGATCTTCATGATTTTAGTTTTGGTTAAAGTACTGATTTCACATGTGAATGAAGTTTGAGTTAAGTAAAAGCTATTCCTTTTTTGTGTGTGTGTTTTAAAAATTTCTATTAAGAACCTAAAGGTATTGCATCTTAAATAGAAACCACCTTATATATAGAAGACACTTTATATTTCGGAGGAAAGTATTTCCTAGATCTAATAAATAGTTTCATTTCGCACTCCTGTAATTCCAGCTGTGAAATGAAATTAACATTGTCCAAAAGATGCTACAAAACATTGCAGTCACTTCTGAAGATGTGGGATGTAAATATTTATAAAGTTTTTAATATTTCAAGTCTGCAAACTCTAGAACTAGGAATGTCATCATTTATTTATTTATTTATTACAGTTTTCCTGAATGTTACCACAGAAGTGTAATAACAGCACTCTTCTATAAACCCAGAAATGTTCAAAAATTGCCACATGCGAGTCTTATCCAGTGCATAAAATGCATTTGTGAAAACCTTTTGGTGATCACTGATTTAATTTACTTACAGTATTGTGCTTCCAAATGGTTTAAAAAGCAGTTTAGAAAATGAAATATCAGTAAAGTTGCTACTGTGATTATATCCATAGATTTATGTGGGGAAGCCTTAGAGGCTGTGTTTTTTTGCAGGCTGTTGTATATCCAAGCATCAAAGGTAGTTGCAGTGCTTATCTGAATGCAGTGCTTGCCTAAATTATTTTCACTGGACACTGGCTTTTGCAAAGGATTGAGGGATGGATCCAAAATCAAATTAAGATTCTTATCACTATATCTCTATATGTCTGTCCCTCCAGAGACCCATCAGAATCCCAGGGGTAGTGACCTTTTATACATGTTCACAGGGAGTTAACCTACAAGTTGGTAACTGTGAATTGAGGACTTTTTACATGTTTATAGAACAGTCTCCAGAAAATTTCAGGCTCTGGTGATTTTCTGTTTACTGACAGGATGTGCTGTTCATTCTCAACTATGAAGGGAAACTGAAGTGTATCTTATAATTGGGAAGTCCTCACCAAAGTACCTACTAAACTGGCAGCTTATTTGGTTGGTTTGTCACACTTGCCATGCTCTCCAGTCTTCAACAGACTTTCAAGGCTGATAATCAAGTCACAAATAATTGTGTAGAGGCAGTCTTAGCCTCCTCCAGCTCACATTTAGCTATCTCAATGACAGTGAATAACCTGAAGTTCCTCTCCCTCTGAGAACACCAGGCAGGCAGCTCAGGAGCCAGCCTGAGAAAGGCAGAGTGAATGATTTCCATGACACACCTGCCTTTGTGCACTGCCTGTGCAGAATGCCTAGCTCAGGAGCTCAGGTGGGATGCAGATCTTTCAAAAGCACAGATCAAGCTGACTGAGGGACGTTGAGTGGGGACATTTTCTTTCAGTGCTTGCTTAACCCCAGAAAAAGCAGCACATATGTAACTCTTCATGGGAAGGTGCCACACTGGTGGGCACAGGGGCAGTCCTATGTGCACCCACCACTGCTGTCCATGGGGATGTCCAAGCAGCAGCGTGGGCTGGACTCCCTGCCAGCGGCACCCTGAGAAGCTGGTTCCCCTCATGGAACTTTGCTGCCAACTCCCATGTTTTCAAACATATTTCTTTTGGTCCCACCTCTTCTTTAAAAAAAAAAAAAAAAAAAAAATTAAAAAAAAAAATTTTTTTGATGCTTTTTCTTTTCCTGCCAGTTGCAAACATTTATGTCAGTTTGTGTGTGGGGAGCCAAGGGAGTACCAGCTGTGCCTCCCTGCTTGTCCGGAGTGTGGTTCCTTATTGCAGCAACTCCCAGCTTCCCAGGAAATTGCAGGGCTGCTCTCCGCTGGTGGGAGGCTGGAGACAGGAGGCAACTGTGTCAGGCTATGGGCTTATTACAATGAATAACCCCGAGCACCAGTACAGATTGAGGGTGACCTGCTGGAAAGCAGCTCTGCTGAGGAAGACCTGGAGGTCCTGGTGGACAACAAACTGTCCATGAGCCAGCAGTGTGCCCTGGTGGTCAAGAAGGCCAATGGTATTTTGGGGTGCATCAGGAAAAGCATTGCCAGTAGGTTGTGGGAGATGACTTTGCCCCTCTGCTCAGCCCTGAGTGTGTCTGAAGTGCTGTGTCTATTTCTGGGCTCCTCAGCACAAGAGAAACATGGAGCTCCTGGAGCAAGTCCAGGTGCTATGGAGATGATTAAGGGGCTGGAGCACTTGTCTTACAAGGGAAGATTGAGGGAGCTGGGCCTGTGCAGTCTCAAGAAGAGGCAACTGATAGGGGATCTCATCAATATCTTAAGAGAGAGCATCAAGAGCATGGAGCCAACTTCTGCTCAATGGTGCTGACAGGACAAAAAGAAATGGGCAGAAACTGGTGTGCAGAAAGTTCCACCTGAATGTGAGGAAGAACTTCTTGACCGTACAGGTGCCCCTGCACAGGAACAGATTGTCCAGAGAGGTTGTGCCCCTCAAACGCATTATTCAAGAACGATCGGGAAGCAACCCTGTTCAGGTGACTGGGCCAGGTGACCCAATGTAGTCCCTTCCAACCCCACCCATTCTGTGATTCCGTGATCACATTAGGTAAGGCTATCAGCGTTTCCAGGAAACAAAACAAGTACATGCGCCATTCAAACACCAGTCGGGAATACACAACGGTATTTCTTTTGGGCCTAGAGCACTGTTCCGTCCAGCCACAGCACCACCCACCGTGTGAGCTCCGAAGGCTTCCCGGGCCGCCTCACCGGCCCCCCACCCCCGCACCGCGAGCTCCCCGCCCAGCCCCGCCTCCCGGCAGCCCCCGCGCGCCGCCCGGCCTCGCGAGACTCTAAGCTCTCGCGACAGCGGTGCGCCGCCATCTTACCCGCTCGCTCGGGCGCTCGCTCCGTCGGGCGCTGCGGCTCAGGGCGGCGGGGGGGGCCGCCCGTCCCGGACCGCGCCGCCGCCACACTCGGCCGCGCCGCCCTCCGGCGGGGGGAACCCGCGCAGCGCCCGGGACGCGCTCCCCAGCACAGGAGCGGCGAGAGCGGGGCCCGCGGGAAGCAGCCGCGGCTCGACTGGTTCCGCCCCCTCCGTGTCGCTGGGCCTTCGGCCCCTGCCGGGCGGCCTCTACCGAACCGGGAGGCGGCGAAGGGTGCGGGGAGGCGCGGCGGGAACCGGGGTGCCGGCCGGCGGGGCGGCGCGGACCCCGCCGCCGGGGCTGCTGCTACTGCTGTTGCTGCTGGCGGGGAGGCGGGGGGCCCGGGCCGCTCTGGATGGTGGTTAAAATGATCATAGAAAACTTCGAGGCGCTGAAATCCTGGCTCAGCAAAACCTTGGAGCCCATGTGAGTAGCCGCGACCCTTCCTGGCCCTCTCTCCCTCTCGAAATAAACGTTCCCCTTGCAGAAGATGGGGATCCGCAGGGGCGGGAAACGCGGGGCCGGCGAGTCCCGGCAGGGCATCCCAGGAGATGCCCTCTCAGCGCCCTTCTTCGCCGGCCGCCTGTGTGAGGGGCTGCGTCTTTCTCCCGCTCTCCCGTCGTCGTTTTCGGCCGGGAGGTAGGACCATCTCCCTCCGGAGGATGCAGCTTCCCCCCCTAGCGACCGCGTTCCTCTTCCCTTTGTAGCCCAGGGAGAGCGGGAGACGCTGCGTGTGCAGCTCGCTGTTTCCCGCACTCGGCCCCCTGAGAGGCCACGATAATGAGCACGGCCCGCCGCCCTGTGCAGGGACCTTCTCCGAGAGAGCTCAGGTGCTCCTGGGACGTCTTGCGGGATCCTGGAATCTTCCCAGTAGCATTTTCTACAGACTCGTCGCACATCATTCTTGGTTATTTTGAGTATTTGACTCTCTATGGTTTCCCCTCCCCTAATAAAAATTGCATCAGTAGAGGACTTGGGAGTAGGAGCCCCAGAAAATAATTTGCTTGTTTGTGTATCTGTGCGTGGCCTCTAAGCATAACATTCATGTGAGTAAGTGGGGCTTTTTGGCAAATGTGTCTTCCTCCTTGAGTGGTATTTTAGTGGAATTGAAGTGTGAACTTAGTTTTAAAGGTTTATCTTTTGGAAATATGATCTCTACAGATGAAAGCATACACATTTCTTGTCATTCTGAACCACTATTTTAACATGTCTGAATTAAATTGCTGGAGTTTGATTTGAGTTAAATGAGCTAGAACTCCTGAATTCAGTCTGGTGTTAACTTCCGCACCGAGGTGTTGGCCCACTGCAGGTTTTACTCTTGAAGAGTTCAGATGGTGGGGCAGGCAAAATTTGCTTTATGGTTTCCATAGCCATTATTTAAGTATATATACGTACAGATATAATTTGTAGGGCTTATGCTGAAATAAGTTGAAGAAGTTACAAAATGCTGGAACATTTTTAGGAGAGCTTTACTTGGGTTGTTCTTTTGTTTGTTTGGGGCCTTTTTTTGAGGTGGTGGGGGGAGGTAGTGCTTCTCCTTTATTCCATAGGGTCTAATCCGGACCACACTGAAATAGATGAACTGAGAATTTACTTTCAGTGGACTTTGAATTAGACCTGCAGCAAATTGCACTGAGTCTCTTCGTTATAAAAGGTTTGATGTTTAAGATTTTTAATTTTGGGGAAAAAAGGGCATCATCTTGTAAAGTTGTAGTTTGGGGAAGGTGAATTACTTTTTCTGTTGGGTTAGTGTTCTGGGGTAATAGACTTCCCTAGTTGTCTGCTACATGATGCTCACTATTAGTTTCTGGGTACTTTCTTGTATGAACGTTTTATTAATGGCAATCAGTTTGATGTCAGTGTTTTAGAGTGTGCTGGTTAAGAGGCTTGGAACAGCTCAGGTTGGTCCATGTTTCTTTGTTTGAATGGTAAACCAATGAGCTCTTATCAATAGTCAGCAGTTAAAGGGTGAAATTGAGATTTTCAGCTTTTGTGATCAGTGCAGTTTTCTGCTTTTTTCACTAAGAGGACCGGCATGTATCTGTTGGGTTAAATGTGGTGTGTGAGCAGATCAAGTGTGCCTGCCGTTTTGGAAAACTGCAGAGAGCTAGGGAGATGCTGGTCTGGAGGATGAGTTCTCTGAATTTTTAGCTTTGAGAGGAAACAAACCAGCAGTGACTGTCATTCAGTTTTCTTCAGTGTCCTGTGTAACTGCACTGTTGAATAGGTGTTAGAATCGGTGGAGATGTATTGTCCTTTCATAGCAGTCAAATACTCTTGGAGATGCTTTTGGTGTCAGCTATCTGAAGTGTGTGACTACAGCCATAGCTTCTGGCTGTATGAAAATTTCAGTGTGGAACTACTTCTAAAGAAGTAACTGTTGCGCTACTAGTGCAGTGATGTGCTAACTGCTGTGATCCTCTGGAGGTGTTGCTGTAGCCCAAAAATGGGTTTGACTTGTCTTTTCCTGTTAATGAAACAAAAGTGCCAAGTGGTTTCTGTCTAGTGGCTGTTTCAGAAACCTTTAGTTGCAAGATACGTAGCTTGTCCTAACTACATTAAGAAAGATGCCACTGTATTATGTCATTATGGAGGTGGTGTCTTGATGGTTTTAAGAGGAGAAGTGCATTTAAGAAGAAACGTAAATAAATGCTTTACAAACATGTCTAGCTCTATATTTATGTGCTAGTTACTTAGAGCTGAGTAGTTAGAACATGCTGCACATTCCAAGTTGCCTTTTCCAAGGAGCTAGCATTTTTTAATCAGGATGTATAACTTATTCCAAAGGCCATAATGCATGTACTTCTGAAACATAATGCTTCAGAGTTAAAATACAGCAATAGCCACAAAAATGGTCTCATTTTATCTTTAAAAGTTCTAAAAGTGCAGACTTTTTAATATAATGAAACAAGTGTGTTATGTAATTATATGGACTTGACATGATTTGGTTGTTGGACTGCTTTCACATGGGGTCTCTGGGAAACACTGTTCATAGACAAGAATGTTTGAAAGAGACAGATGGTGGAGGATTTAAGATTTGGAATTTTTTGTTAGCGGTAGGTTGTTGGGTAGGTTTGTTTGTTTTGGACTACTCTAATGCCTTTGGCAAAGCCTTGGTGATCATCCATACAAAAAGGCCTTATCTGAGTTTTGTCTTGTTGCAGTGAGGCAGAAACTGCAACAAGATGTTGCATGACTGGAGATGCTGCATGCTGGAGCATTTGCACAGTCCAGCTCCATTTGAGGGGTAATAGGTTTCCAGGAGCTTTCTGCAGCTCTTCAAGAAGAGACTCCGTTTTTTTTTTTTGTTTTGGAAATAACTCTTCGTGGAGCTCTGTGTGGTGTACAGAGACTTGCTAAATATACACACAGAATCATTGCAGATGCAGCCATGCAAATGTAGTACCAGTACAAACAGAGTGGCAAGAGGCTTTTTGTGTTGCTGCTACTCTGTGTTTGACTAGAATTATCTTGTACATTCAACTCCAGTCAGCTCTGTAAAGAAGGCATTTGTTACCAGTCATGCTCATTGCTTGCAGACAGCAGTGATCTAAGTTTCTAGTGTTACACACTTTCTTGTCTGTGGCATGGTTTCTGTCAAAAGTTGGAAAATAATGCTAAACTTGGAATATAACCGTATGCCTGTCGCTTCTGATTTCTGTACTAACAAGGCATTCACTGAGCCTGTCAATTGTGATGGGTTTCTTTTCTGCAAGTCCATTCCAGATACTCTGTAAACTCTGTATTTAGTCCTTGCTGGATATCAGGATCTAGCTTGGCAAAGTTCCAATTAGGTATTTTTAATTTTTTTTTTCCTTGAATTTGTTTGAATCTCTACTTTTGAAAAAAAAATTTTGTCTAATGCTACAGTCACAGTTTCACTTTTAAGACATTATAATGTTCTTTCCCTTGCCCTAATTCTCTACACTGGGAAGTTTCCTTGGTTTTAATTACTTTTTATAAAATAAATTAAATTGTAATATTTCTGTGGCCCGCTGAATTTTACTTTCAATTTGATTAAGGCTCCCATATCTAATTTTTTTCCAGTTCACTGTATTTACATTTTTGTGAAGGTTTGTTCCTGTACTAAACCAAACTTGAAAAAAAGATGAAATGCC
This sequence comes from Parus major, assembly GCF_001522545.3. NCBI lineage: Eukaryota > Metazoa > Chordata > Aves > Passeriformes > Paridae > Parus > Parus major. Next base: position 47,163,697 of record NC_031768.1, read on the forward strand.
TACAACAACATTTGTGCAGTATTTAGGCATACCTCATTGAAATGGAAAGGTATTTTGCATTGGTGAATGCTGTAAGTGAATGTGGTGTTGTAATGATTTACATCAGATGGAATAAAATGAAAATTGTTTAAAGAATATTTTGAGTATATTTATCATTGGAATATTTTTATGGCAAATGATGTGTATCCTCTGGTGTTATGCCCTCAATATTCTTTGTTTGTCAAGCTTTTCAGCCCTTGTGGCTTCACAGGTAGCTTACTGACAAAAGGTAGTCAATAAAAAAAGTTTAACAATGGTGTAAGGATTATGCTAATAAGGCAGGACATTGAAAGCATAGAAATAAGTTAAAATGAAAACCCTTGTCACTCCTTTCATGTGGCACATCATCATATTCATTTACCCATCCTGAGATTTCTCTCATTTTCCATGAAACTTCCTAAGAAGTTGAGAAGCAATAAGCATTGCCCTTCATTTCACTTACTTTGTTAACACTTTGCGTGAAGCTATTTGTAACTAAGATAAAGGTTTTATTTGTATCTAAGATAAATAAAGCACAAATGCGCATCAGTGGTATGTCATTTTTATCACTAGTTATTTTTTACATCTGTTATGAAACTTGATAGTCTGTTCACCTGACATAGAGAGCTACTGTATTTGAGAAATCAAGGTTCCTAGCTTAGAGTGCTGATACTGCTAAAGTTCTGTGTAAAAATATTACAGTAGTATTAAATGATTGGTATGATTAGGTATACTTGAAAGCAGAAAATAAAAAGGAGAAAATTACTCCTGTTACAGAAAACCTTTTTTTGTTTTTACAGTGAGCGTCGACAGTGAAGTGAAACCCCTTTGACTAGATTGCAAGTCACAGAGACACTGTGATGAATTTTGCTTTCTGCATTGAATGTGTGTTGGAGAGCCAGCAAGCTGACAGCTGTTCTGCCTCATGAGAGCTGTCTTGAGTCTAGGGGTGGCATTCTAGGCTGCCAATTACTGGTTGCAGCTGTATGAACATGTCAGCTCTGTGTATCATAATAATTTAGAACTGATTTAATGGCATCACTAGCTTGAATAGCAGCTTTGGAGGCTGCAGCATTCCTCAATGTCTTTCTATTGCTTTAAGTGCTATTAAAGAGTTTATGAAAGTGAGTATCCTAAGAGTGGTCCTTCTCAGCCATGATAATGTCTCAAGATAAAAGTTGGGTCTTGCTGAATGAGTTTATCATTCATTTCACTTACTGAACATCATAGCTTTTTATAGAATTTTTTTTTAGTAACAAACAGAGTGGTGCAACTGCCTGAATTAGGCTGGCTGCACGGCCCAGTATGCAGTGTACGTTTTTCTGCACCCACTCAGCCCTGAAAGTACAAAGCATTTCTCTCAGCTTTTAAACACAGCCATGTCCACCTTGGTTAATGTCAAGAACTGAGCAGTATTTTAGCAGTCAGTCTTCAGGCAACAAAATGACTCTGATATTTAGGTTATTAACTCTCAGGATCAGAGCATGATAAATAGCATGCACCTACATGTTATTTCCTTTACAGCAACGCCATTTGTTGCCTGGAGGACTGCAGACATGCTTTTGAGGTTTCAGTGTGTTGTGGTAGTTTAAATTTGTCAAGTCACTAGTTTCAGGATTTGCAGCATCTTTTTGATTTGTACATTAATTTTAAAACTGAAGAAAAAATCCTCTTGTGTTGTCTTTACATCTTAAAAAAGTAGTGTGTGCATACAGTGTAAGCTATGTATTAATAAAGGCTTCTGAACATACAGCCACACCAGTAATGTGTTTTTGTGATCATCTTTAATATCTATTCCACATATACTGAATTTCTCAGTTAAGGTTGATGTGTGTAGTTGCCTGGTGATTCAAAAATTCAGAGTGGGTTCTCAGAACACATTTTATATTAAAAAGATTCAGTATTGGAAACAGGTTAAAAAGTGTTCAAAGAATTGCAAATTATTCAAATAAGAAGGAAAGACTGTACGGAGAGGTGATTCAGCCAAATTACTTTTCTTTTTTTTAATATTATTTACAATAGAAAAATTAAGGCTTAAATTTACCCTGATGGCTTCAGCTTTTCTGGTTTATCTTTATTTGAAATAGTAATTTCAAATAATAACTGCAGAACAAGGTGAGGTCAGAAACATGGGTTTTTGAACTTTTCCTGTGAACTTTGTTAAATTGTTTCTTCTCTTATTGAGCAAAATATTTGATTGAGCCTTTTTGAAGCTTCCATCTGTTGCATAGCAGTTGGAGTTACCTGTATAATTCTGTGAAGAATGTGTAAAGATCTAGCAAGAGAATTCTTTCATCTATGCCTATATATTCTATACTGTTTAGTTAAAGCAAGGTTACATGAGCAGTCTCCCTTGTTTAATAGAGAGGAGTAGGCACTGTATTTTCTGACTTAATACAGACTTGAAGAAAGTATTACTAGAGGTAAAAACATTTAACGTTGCTAGGAACAATGATATCTATTCAGAAGTTTGGTGTAAAAAAACATGCTATGGTGTTTAATGGTAGCACACTGCTGTGGAAATGAATTCAGATTACTTGTGCCAACTGGTGTTTGTTAAAAAAACACAAAAGTGAAAAGAGGAGGAGAAATTTTTGATTACACGTCCGTATTAGTGCATGCAGCACATGCTTACAGAATGTTGAGGGGGTGGAGATAGGGAAATCAGAGTTGAGAAAAGTTCTGCATGCTTCAATAAATGTGACCATATTTCTAGTAGCCAGGTGTTATCTAAGAATTAAGTTATGTATAAAGTTCTGTCACATTTGTAATGCACAGATTGTGTTTATGGTGAGGACTGATGTACCACATTATATTCAAGTTTAGCTAAGGATTCAAACTTCTATTCAATAATTGAAAATGTATTTAATTTAGTGAGCAGTAGAAGCAAAATATAATTTTTTTTTGTTCATTTTAGAGCAACCTAGAGTATTTGAAATGTGTTGGTGGTACTCTAATTTTTCTGAGATACCAGTTAAGGATCTTTCTCTCTTATCTTTCAATCTTTGATATATAGCATGGTACATACACTGTATGATAAATCCTTGTGCTGTATGGTATATTTGCTGCTGTTAGCATGGGTGCCTTTCCTGTCTTCTTTATTCTCACATTACTTGTTAACAAAACAAAGTCGATTATAAGAGCATAAAATGCAAGACAAAGAGGTTTAGAAAAACTGACAAAGCTAGCTCAAAGTCGGTGAAAAATCCATGTATACACAACAAAGACACAGCAAGCATATTGCGTATTATTCGCACACAAAGGCTGCTATTCTCTTGAGAAAATACTGTTAAACTAGAGAACATAAGATCTTGTTTATTAAAAAAATTCAAGGCCCCATAATCCAAACCAACGGATTTTGACTAAACCAGTGGATTGAGAATTTATGCAGAACATTGCAAAATTAAGTTTGCGTGAAAAATGGGAAGGAATTGCTTTTTAAAAAAGCTCCCCCAAACAAAATAATTGAAGATCATGTCTAGAATTCTTGAAAGCTATAAAGAAATTTTCAGGCAGACTTTCTTTAGAACCAGTTTTGTAAACTTTATTTTATACTTCATGAGAGCAGTTGGTCCTCTTTTCTACCACTTGAGGTTGCTAGCAATTTAATTTTAGCATCATCTTAAAAAAAAAAAAAAGCATTTTACAAGAGTTTAGAAAGCAATAAAAGATCAGATTATAAACTTGTTAAATCTGTTTAAGATACTATTTACAGAAATAGTAGTACTTTGCAGTAGTGTGGAGAAAAAGGATTGCTTGTGGGTTTTTCCAAGCTTTGAGAACAGATACAGAAGAGGCTGTTTCAAGTCAGTACCTAAAAAAGGATGTCAGCCTCTGTCTGTGTAAAGATCATTTGCAGTTTAATTTCAAAAAAATTGAAAGCACATAAAATCCTAATGCTGGTTTACAAAAGCATCTTCATGTCACTCTACCACAGCACTCACTGTATACATTATTGTTTAACTAGTGTCAATTTGAAATAATTTGCTTTTAGTATTTTTTAAAAAAATATTATTTGTTAAGTAGACAAAATTGAAATAATGTAAATTCTTACTGTTGCAGAAATTCTCCTGTACACAATGAATAATAATAATAGTAGAATTTGGTACAATTGTTTTACATTGTTCATATGTGGCCATACAGGGTGACAAATTTTGAAACAGGTGCGAGTGCACAGCAGAAAGTGATTCTGTGTTTTGCAAATTAAAAGTGTTTTTTCATTGAGAATATTTTCATAGGCACATCTTGGAGTTGGGTTGGTGAGTTCAGGTCCTGGGGTGGACAGGATTGCTAAGATTTCTTAAGTCATCATGGCAGAGAGAATGAAAGCATTAACTGTTCATTATTTTTAAACATCCTCTGTTTGTTTGGATTTTGGGGTTTTGTTGGTTTTGTGGGTTTTTTTGGTTTGTTTTTTTTGAGGATAGTTTATGGTTTGTTACAGTATAGGCAGCTTTCCAGAGAAGATTTTCTGGTCTATATCCTGCTCATGAAAGGGGGATTGCTTTAAACTGAATATGAGGTTGTTGTATAATCAATGCTGTAGGAGCTGGAGAATTAAAACATTGTAGTAGCTAAGAGCAGTAGATTTTTACCTTCTAGACTGACTTGGGGTTCCCCCCCACCCCCTATTAAATTTTGAGTGCATGTCATTTAAGTAACTTGTAGCAGATTTTGAACAGTGACAGCTGACTGTTTGTATTACTGAATGAGAAACAAATTGGCGGAAATTGACATCACAAAAAAGAAAAACTGAGGATAATCATGTGAAAATTGTCTGCTCCCTACCTGTCATGATGAAAACAGCACAATAATTTTCTATGGCACAATTCAGCTTGAAGCTGGGAAAGTATTGATAAAGTGAAGTGCCATTGAAGTTGCATGAAGAAACAGTAAAAAAAAGTTAATAATTTGTAAATTCAGGGATTGAGAGGTTATGAAATTTTCATCTTAGGGCCTGCTGAAGGCTGAGAGAGAGCCCTTATTGCAACCTGTGATGAATATTGGTCAACACTGGGCTTTTAGATAATCTGCTTGGCTGATGTGCTCAGGTGCTTGCAGCACACTTCACTCACCGTTGGAGGTTGTGTCAGGTTGTGCAGTGACTTGGTGCTTGGATATTTTCTTCTGGATTGTTAGACTTGAATGGGGCAAACTAGGTGTGAAAAATTTCTGAAGAATTTTCAGTCAGTGTGCAGTCTGGTTTTTGATTTACAGTATATATTTTCATTTTGTTAATTTAGTGTGCGTGGGTTCTTTTGCAATGTAGAGTGATTATGAACTCCCTTTTCTTGTGTCTATAAATAAAACAGACTAGCATGGAATACAGTGGTACATCCACTAGCAACCCAAATTGCTTTTTCAGCATGAAATTCTACTATTGCCTGCTTTCTAGAGGATGCTGGGTTATGTTTGAAGCTCTGACCTTTAACTTCAGGGCTCTGTGTGCTGGGCCCAGGCCATCCATAAGTGATGCTGACAGATCAGCTTCCTTTGCTTAGTGGCAATGTTTGCCCTTTTTGCATGGGACATGTTGCTTGCTGTGCAGGAGATAAGTTTCTCTGGTGAGTGGAATTAGGTGGTGTGATAAGTTTGTTTAGGGATTTGGGTTCTTTTGCCCAGTGTCCAAAATAATGTTATTTCAATGAGCAACATTTAGATTAGTAATTAAGCTTCATCATTTGTATCTTACTTATTATGGAAGGGATTTCAAACTTCTTACTCCTTTATTATGACTGTTGGACTTCTATGCTAGAGCAGTATTAGTGTAATATTCATATTCAGTGCTACTCCCTGACCACAGGTGAATTTTTCTTACTGGTTATTTTTGCTGGAAAGCATGTACAGTTAGGATGCATTGATGCAGCTTTTTTTCCTCTTGCCATTATTTAAAACATGAGTACAAGCTTTGATGACCACCCAAATAAGCTGTCTGTATCACATGACCAGTATGCATCCCTTGAATCCTGCATTATTTTGTGGGGCCTGAAGTCTTCCTTGGGTATATGCTAAATAAGGAGATTAAGTTGTTTAAGACCAGTGTCTCACCAATTCATTAGCTCTTTTTGAAACATGAATAGTTTTGTGCAGTAGTCTCACTTGCTTTGGCAGGCTTTACTACACCACCACAAAGTTCATTGTAGGTTCCTATTTGTGAAACATTATAAAAAAAATATGCCACTTATATTAAATAATGTTCTGCTGAATGTGGATGCATGGCTTTCTTCAGTCTGAGTTCTTTGTTGATGTGTATACAACCATCAACTTCTACATCGAGGTACTCTGTTTTTAATTATAGCTTGAATTCTGAATTCAGATGTCAAATGGGTAATGATCCCCTAAATTTTCCTCCATTTTCAGTGTACCTCTTATGGAAGTGTTCGTTGCAATATATGAATCTGGGCTTTTGAAACCAAGTTTGAAACTGAAAAAGTCAGTTTCATTTTTCATGGTGTTCATATGTAAGTAGTAATAAGAATGTTCAAAAGTGTATTTAGGAGAATACTCAAGGGTCTGACTTTTTTCGTTTTGTTTTGTTTTTCATAGATCACTTCTACTGTATCACTGTATTAATTTGTAATTGGATAGACTGACTTTTCCCGGATAGCAGTTACTCAGTGTTACATTCAGAATTTGTGATTCCATCTTTGGGGAGTGAGGGAAGTGTTGTCTTGGTTCTTAATACAAAAAAGGCAGTTGAAGCTGTTTCTTATGAAATAGTTTGCTCTGATGTTCTCTGTAGTGTTAGGAAATATTCTAGGCAGTTGTTTTCTTGTAAAGGAAAGTGATACTTAGAATGTTATGTATGTGGACTCTGTTTTGAAAAATGCACCTTAGTATTTTACAGTTGCTTTGGTAAGAAATGGTTTTACCTGTTTCAGACATTAATTTCTGTAATGTAATTGCTTTTTTTTTCTAACTGATCTATTTGCAGATGTGATGCAGATCCATCTGCCCTAGCTAAATATGTTCTGGCCTTGGTAAAGAAGGATAAAAGTGAAAAGGAACTGAAGGCATTGTGTGTTGATCAGCTGGATGTATTTCTTCAGAAAGGTATGGGCTTTGTCTTAATAATTAAGATTGAGTGAAAATTCTGTCTTGTTCAATTTATTCAAACAATCATTTACCATAGAATTGGGCTTTGGTCTCTTTATTTGCTTTGTTACTTTGTAGAATGTAATTCAGTTTTCATAAAGTAATTTTTAAAAGCCCGGGTGTATAGGTTAGTATGCATATATTAGATATACTTTTTGTTAGTAATCACAGAGGCACAGAATCAGGGAATGGTGTGGGTTGAAAGGGACCATAAATATCCTCTAGTTCCTGGGCAGGGACACCTCACATTAGACCAGGTTTATCAGAGCTTTGTCTGACCTGGTCTTGAGTGCTGCCATGGCTGGGGCATCCACAACTTCCCTGGGCAAGTATTGAACTTCTATATATATATGCCAGAAATATTTTTCCAGATGCTTTATTAAGAGACATTAAATAATAATACAAGAATGGTAAACTTTTGTGAAACATTGTTCATTATTGCCACGTTTTTTGACTCTGTAAATGTAAATGTTTAAGATATAAATTAGGAATGCAGTATTTAAAAAAAATACTCTTTGTATTCTCGTTTTAACTTTTGGTGAATGCTGGTTTTGGTTGTTTGTTTGGGTTTTTTGGGTTTATTTATTTATTAATTTGTAAAGCAAATGTTAATCATGGTTTTGTATAATGGATATTTGTATGCTCTATACCTTTAGAAACTCAGATATTTGTGGAAAAACTGTTTGATGCTGTGAATACAAAAAGCTACCTACCTCCACCAGAACAGCCATCATCAGGAAGCCTGAAAGTAGAATTTTTTCAGCACCCAGAAAAAGAGACAAAAAAAGAAGAGGTGGGCATTGATTTAATTTACATGTACATCTTTTTCCTCATTCATGTAATTTGCTTATGTGTTTGACTTCATAGTGTTTATTAGTAATAGTTATTAGTAATTTATTATAGCTTATATCAATAATTTTTGTTTATTAATAATACTATTAGTAATTACATTACAGCATTAAAATAAGTCAAAAGATTTGTGCTTGGCATATTGAGTGCTACTGCCTGATTTTTCTAACACAAGTGGGTGTTTCAAAGGTAAACCAAAGTGGTTTTGCTGAGGCAAAGGTAAATGAAGTTATTGAGTAGTGTAGGAGCTGCAGCATAACTTGCATTAGTTCTCTGGACCAAATTGCTGTTGTAGTTGTGCTGCACTTTTATTCTCCATAAATCCAGGCTGCCATTCTAAATGGCAATTCTCATTCCTTCATCTGCTTGATCCAGGTAACATCCTTTTGTCACAAGTGTTTATGTTGCTCATTGAGCCAGAACAGTTAAGTTTGTGCTTAGCAATAGCAGACTAGGTTTGCCTGAGTGAAAATGTTTTAAGTGTGAGCTGAGCTAGATAACCTGCAGATGAAAAAAAGACTTTGGTGTTGGTTGTTGAACATCCATGCCTTCTCAAATCTTCCCAAAGCCTTAATGTGATTTTTTGTCTGCCTACAGTAAAAGCAGCAGTATTTTCAGTGCAGCACTCTAAGGATTATTTTGTTTTCTCTCAGACAGGCTTTGAATATTCCTAGAAGTAGAAATTAACATGTTATCAAGATTTTCTGATTGTGTTAGAGACTAAAATATTTGATTTCAGTGTTACTGCTGATTGCTCAGTGTTCAGAGTTTTTGGTTTTATTTGGTTGTGCAGAAGTCTGCATTTTAGTGTAACATGTTTTGATCTAATATATATGCTTTGAATTCAGATAGTAAAAGAGGAAGAGCGAGAGAAGAAGTTCTCTAGAAGATTAAATCACAGCCCTCCTCAGTCAAGTTCTCGCTACAGAGATACTAGGTAAAGAATTTTACTTACCAGCCCTATCTATTCTATCAGTAAACAAATGAATTCTATCAACCTTACTATTCTATCAGTAAACAAATGAATTTGGATTTCTTACTGAATGAAATAGTTTGTTTCTGTGTTGTCATCTTACAAACCTAAAAAGAAGACTTCTATGGCTTGTACAGATATGTAGTGAAGTGGCAAGTGTGTGTCATTGTAACTGTGTAACCTGTCTCAAGTTGTGCACAGCTATCATCCTTGGAGTTTTAAGAGTAATTCTGGTGATAGATTTTGTGGTTTATATTGAAGTATTTATTCTGCTTGATAATGAGCTTGAATTTTGATTTAGAACTGTTCCCTTCAGTAGGTCTTGGTGTTTCCAGCTTGGGAAATATGCAATATTGGGCAGAAAGAGAAATTGATATATGTTTTAAAATCTTAGGTATGGTAAAAATAAAATGAATAAGCAAAATTAATTTTAAAATCCTTCTGAGAAGAAAGGAGTAGCCATAAGTTACAAAAAATTCGTAGTTCCTCCCTAGTTTGACATTCCTTAAATTTTTAAAGTAGTTAAGATTTCAAATTACGGCTTTATAACTCTTGTAATTAACCGCTAATATTTCATTTTTAGAAGTCGTGATGAAAGGAAAAAAGATGAACGTTCTCGGAAGAGGGATTATGACCGAAATCCTCCCAGAAGAGATTCCTATAGGGATCGCTACAACAGACGGAGAGGGAGGAGTCGGAGCTACAGCAGGAGTCGAAGTAGGAGTTGGAGCAAAGAGAGGTTGCGGGACCGTGATCGAGACCGGAGCAGAAGCCGGAGCAGAACGCGAAGCAGAGGTACCAACAGTTGGTCTCTAAAATACGGTGAATGTTTTCTACAAAATTTAGAAACTAAACTTGAAAACTGTGTTCAAACTGTACTAGAATTTCCCCTATTGTTCTTGCTCCTTTATTCAAATTTAGCTTTGTTTTCTGTGGAAATGAGGCTTCTGTGATTGTGTTCTCAGTGCTTGTTTTCCTCTCTTACCCTCTTGTTCTTATTTAGTACCTTTGTATTGAGGTGACTATGCTGGCCACTTTTAAGCATTGTTACAAGTGAAGCAGAAAAATAAAAGTTATTTCCATTTCATTAAGTTTTAGGAAAGTCAGAATATGGCTTAGGGAGATACAGAAATTAATACTCCTCTACAAAGGTGGGACTGGCAAAAATTGCTCGTTGGCAGTGAATGATATGTCAAACTGAACAGTACAGCTCGGTTCTTTTGGTCTTGTCCCCTCTTTAGTGTCATAGGTGAAGGGCTATTTGTTACAGTAAATGTTTACATTTGTGCACATATCTGTAGTTTGTAGAATTAAACTTCTTTAAAAAGGGGGTTGCTTATTCAGCTTAAAAGAGTGCTTTTTTCCTCTCAATAGCTTTTAATGGTAAATTGGAAAAGAGTAGTGAAAGTAATTTTAAATCTTTGTCCTGTCTTAGACAATGTACGGGTAAAAACAGTCTGGTAGAACTCTACTGTGTATTATTTTTCTTTGTGTAAAACAGGCCTTGGTTACCCAGCCTTAAAACTAGAATGCAGATTTCTGAAAATATAAGAGCAGATACTTTCCAAACAAGTTACTAGCAAGAAAATTAAATAACATGCAGTAGTTTAACTAAAAGATTACAACATGATTAAGTCTTAATTTAAGGATTATTTACATAAACTGAAGTGACAGTACCTTGTGGACAATACTGTATAGTGCAAGCTTTGTTTCTTTTTATTAGAACATGAAAAAAGCTGGTTTTACCCATACTGATGACCTATCTTTAAGATATTTCATAATGTTCCTTTAATGTGGAGTTATTTAAGTCTATTAACTTATGTAATGAAATAACTATTCTGTCTTAATTGGCATATTTACTGTTTATTTGGTAGTAATACGTGAAAATTAAGAGAATAGTTTGTATGTATTCAGAATAAAAGGTCATTTTTCATGCTGTATCTACCCAGGAGTGTTCAATACCTGTCAAGCATTATTTCACCTATTATGGCAAAGCTTTGCATGCAATAAATACATTCATTTGCATGGAACAGAAAACAAAGATCAACAAAATGAAGATACAATAACATTGTCTTGAAACATTAAAGATTTGTAACTTTTAAACTATTTTCAAGGAATAGTTACCCTTTTCTTGCCATTGCTTCCCTTTATTTAAAAAAAACTTTCCATCTGAAGTTCTTACAATACACGCATCACTAAAGAAGATGTACACTGCCTGAAGTTAAATAGGGTATCTGCTCTACTGTGGATATAGCTGTTACTAAAATAGCCCAGGGTCTGACTATGTACTTCACAGATTATTATTTTTCTGGTTAAACCATTGGAATGTAGAATCATGGAATAGCTGAGGTTAGAGGAGACCTCTGAAGATGGTATAGTCTAACACCCTTTATCAAAGAAAATAAACTATAGCAGGTTGCTTAGAACCAGCTGGGTTATTTATAACTCCAAGGGTGGAAGACTCCACAAGCGTTTTGGGCAACCTGTAAAACATTTCAATTTTTGTGTATGTGTATTGAGTTGATGTGGAGTAAAGATACTTAAACAATAGTGGCTGCTTCTGGTGAAAAGGTTAATAAGAAATTATCCAATATAATTTTTATTTCTATTTTTATTTTTTTGTTACAGAAAGGGATTTGGGAAAGCCAAAATATGACATGGATAGAACAGATCCATTAGAGAACAATTATACTCCAGTTTCTTCTGTAACAAATATTTCATCTGGCCACTACCCTGTCCCTACGCTGAGCAGTACTATTACTGTTATTGCTCCTGCTCATCATGGAAATAACACTACTGAAAGTTGGTCAGAGTTCCATGAAGAGCAGCTGGACCACAACTCCTATGGAAGACCTCCGCTGCCAAAGAAACGCTGTAGAGATTATGATGGTAAGAACATTTTAATTTTTCAGTTGCTTCCTGCATCTATGACTGTCCCCTTTCTGAAAAGATTGAGGTAATTCACCCTTCTTTTTCTGATCTTCTTTAGTAGTGTGGGGTTTTTCTACACAATTCTTGAATGCAAATTTTGTACCTCTTCTTACTGACTTTAGACAGCTTTCTCTTTTAGTATTTGCATATTTTTTTTAACTTGCTAGGACTATTTTTTATAAATGAAATATAGTATATTAAGAAGTTATTTAAAAAAATCGAGTTTTACCCAGATTTTCTGTCCTATGTCATGTTGCAACCAAATACTGTATTTGATGGTTTTGACAACGGTTAGCACCTTACTGATCTCATCCTATTTCATTCTGTCCTATATGAGACAATTTTTAACTATAAAGGTCTAGAGCTGAAACTTCACAGGCTCATGTTAGACCATAATTTCTTTCTGTGTAGGTGTTTCTTAAAGCTGTCTAAGTTTTCACTTATCCCTGTCTTAAGCTTTCATTTTAAGTGTCTTTTGCCAAAATATTCACAAGAGGCTGCTGCAGCTGGCAGTGCCTTAAGTTCAGCCTGTCAGCTCAGGAGAGTTGAAATCTCCCTGTAAAGTTGCCCCTGAGGGATTTTGTTGTTATTATTGTGTACCACAGTGAGGAGTTAAACTTCTAGGCCAGTTTACATTCAGAGCTCTGATTAGATTTTTTTTTTTAAGTAAAAAAAATGGAAAACTGAGCTTTCAAGTGTTGGCAAAGTTGTACTTAAGATTAGCTTTGCCAGTGTACATCACAGCGATGCTGTGGAGGAAGTGGAGTTGTGAATGTGTAATTTTGTTAAGAAGTTTTCTCTCTTCAGTGATCACATGGTTCCATCATTCTGCTCTTCCTATCTGCACTTTCAGATTTTCAACTTTACCCTCTGCTGAACTTCTGTTTTTGTTTAATATTTCAATTGAATGTGTTCTATAACTATTCCTAAAGATGAGGTAATACATACTGCTTCCCCACATCATTTTTTGAGTAAATGAGCACTCTTTCTTCCTACCAGAAGGTGTTTCAGCCTTTTCCCTGTATTGCATTGACTGGTATTTTGGTGTTGTTTTGGTGTGGTCACTGTTGCTAAACAGATAATAGAATGATTTGGGCTAGAAGGGCCCTATAAAAGTAATCTAATCTAACATCCCTACAGTGAGCATGGTCATCTTCAGCGAGATCTTGTTGCTCAGAGCCCAGTCCAACATGACCTTAAATGTTTCCAGGGATGGGACATCCACCACTTTTCTGGGCAACCTCTTCCACTGTTTCACCACCCTCATTATAACACTTTCTTTTTCTTATATTTGCTTTGAATCTACAGTGTTTTAGTTTAAAACTATGACCCCTGGTTCTATCACTTCTGGTCCCACCAAAATGTTGGAAGTAGTTAAAGGCTGCAGTGAGTACTTAAATTCACTGCTCTGAGTCTTCTTTTCTCCAGTCTGAACAGCCTCAGCTCTCAGCCCTTCCTCATAAGAGAGGTTCTTCAGCCTTCTAGTAATCTTTGTGGCCCTCCTCTGACTAGCTTCTTTGTTTTACTTGTGGGTAAAAGAAAATAAGTGAACGTATATTCATTTTTATTTCTATATATTTAATATTTACAAATGCATCTGTTATATGTAAATAACAATATTTTTTCTTATATAATCACATTAAACTATGTCAAATGCTTATAATGCTTCCTGAAATAATTGCAAAAGAGGAAAAAAGTGAGTGAATTTGTTCATATTGGAATTTCAAAGTATTAATGTGTGACTTTTAACAGGACTTTCTCAATCCTAGTGTCTGCACTTTTTGCTTAGAAACAAATTGATTTTGTTAATGTGGTGACATCTACATTTCATTCTTTACTTTCACCATTTGTTATAAATCACTGCAGAATTAGTTCTTCAAGTAGAATTGAATACTTTTGTGCTAGCATGTTTCTGCAATGTCTGTGTGTGCTGACTGTTGAGAATAAAGTTAAACGGTCAATTTCATTTTCTAATCTAAGCTTCTTGCTGGTATGTGGAGCTCTTAATTTACAAACTGCCACATTACATACTGAATGTCATGTATCTACCCTGAATCAAGCTACAACTATTGAATACTAACATCAATTCTTTTTGATATTTCAGAGAAGGGTTTCTGTATGAGAGGAGACATGTGCCCTTTTGATCATGGAAGTGATCCAGTAGTGGTAGAAGATGTGAATCTTCCTGGCATTCTGCCTTTTCCAGCACAACCCCCTGTTGTCGAAGGACCACCTCCTCCTGGACTCCCTCCCCCTCCACCAATTCTGAGTCCTCCTCCTGTTAACCTTAGACCCCCAGTACCACCACCAGGTCCCTTACCACCTAGCCTTCCACCTGTAACAGGTAATTAAAAGAGATTGAATTCCATTTTTTAGTAGAAAAGCCTGAGTCTTACTTGGATTGTGCGCAGTGCTAAAAGCTGTTTTGAAGAATCGCAGCTGTATTATAGAAAATTGAACTATGCTCTGCTATGGCATAGCTTACCTCAAAATTATTCTTTCTGATGATAATTGTTGCAGAGTTGGTTGTTGTAAAATGCTACATGCTAAATGCGACCCTTTAATATGGAATAATATTTTCATTGTATTTTAGCAAATCCGTGACATGGCAAAATGAAATTCCTTGAGTATTACAGAGAAGTTATCCAAAATTGACTACTGTTAAAGAAGGAAATAACAAATCTTTACTTTTTCATTTATATTAATAGTAGTAAAGATACTTCATGACCACATCAAATTTATACTTGAAAATACAATTTGGGATTAATTTTGAAACTAAATTTGTAAAGTAACTAAGAAAAATTCTTCACTTTGTTTACTGTTTCACTGGAAAGTACTTCAGCTGAAGCACTAAAAATTACATGAAAACTTATGTGTCTGGCTGCCATTTATAAAGTAGACAAAATTTAGTGCTCAGTTGCCTTTTGTTATTTAAAAGCTGCTACGTTAGTTTTACATGGTTATTCCTTTCTCTCTGTTTTTATTAACTTAGGTGTCCCACTTAGTAAAATTATTCAGGAGTAGTTGATATTTGATACTGTTTAGAAATTTCTTAAACTGTTTTAATTTCCTGTTGATAGTATATTTAAGAAAGATAGGAATGAATGTATTTATTTCAGTTAATACAGAGTGCAGCCTTCTCTGGGCTGGTCAGTTCTACCTTACATGCTGTTTTCAGATCTGCTTCACACGTTCAGATGTATCACTTTATAACTTCTTCCAAAACCTGCTCTTCTCAATGATTAAACTGAAGATTGGGCTTGACTGCTTAGCTTTGAAGTGTCACATTACATGTTAAAAAAATGTCAAACCAATCAAGTGAAAAAAACCCCCTCAATTTTAAGAAGAGCTCCATTAGGTGAAGGTTTCTTCTTGGGTATTTGGAAAAATAATTTCAGTCAAGTTAGTTATTGTCATCACAGAATATTTTTGTTATATTAAAAAATATTTTTTTATTTTAAAAATCGAATTTGTTTCTTTGATAAGTTTATATTGAGCTTTAAAATACTTCTTTTGGTGAAGATGAATTCTGGGCTAGCAATTAAATTTTGCTTGTAGAGAAAAGGTGTTTGGAGAAATGTTAAATGATTCAAATGCTTTTGTCTCTGATCCAAGTTCTGAGTCATTTGCTTTTGGGGGTGGTTTCATGTGAATTTATGGTGCAGCATCAAGTCTACATACGTGCCCTCAGCCCCGTTTTCTGAAATGGCTTTAAAAGCATTTCAGATCAGTTTCCTTATGTGTGGAGTGTAATGAAAGTGTAGTGGATAATAAATGAATGCAGTGTTTTCCTTTGTTTTTGACAGGACCACCCCCTCCCCTTCCACCATTACAGCCTGCTGGCATGGATGCCCCCCCAAACTCAGCAACCAGCTCAGTTCCTACTGTTGTTACCACGGGTATTCATCACCAGCCGCCTCCTGCTCCACCCTCTCTTTTTACAGCAGGTGTAGTACTGAGGCTTTGCCCACAAGGTTTGCTAAATAGAATAACATTGATTTATATTATAGTGTACTTTATAGAGATTATAATGTCATAGTTTGGGAGAATAAGTTTGTATCATATAGACTGTGACAGTAAATTAACATTCTTCTTTTCAGACTTAGTTCAAGATGGAAGTAAAATTTGCATATAAAGTATGAATTTTGGCTGGAGAGTAATATTTTCATTGTGTTTAAACAGAAAACTTGGCACAATGGTTTTTTATGATAGTGATTATACAACTCTTTTATTATAGCTCTGTCTTGTAATTAAATTAAATGTTATATTATATTTGAAACCTTAGGGGTTTTAACTGCAATTTATTTTAATGAGACAATTTCTTCATTACCAGAAACGTATGACACAGATGGCTATAATCCAGAAGCTCCAAGTATAACAAATACTTCAAGACCTATGTATAGACATAGAGTACATGCCCAAAGACCAAATTTGATAGGACTCACGTCAGGTGATATGGATCTCCCACCCAGAGGTATGCTCTCAAAGCTATACTTAGTTTAGCTGATTTTCTTACATTAATGCAGGTTGAGGAACTTTTTCAGAGAAAACCTGGAAAACATTGCATTTTTATAAAGTCTTCTGGAATTAAGAGATGTTTAGTTGAATAGGGAACTATGTCTATAATTGCTTTGTGCGTGCATTTTTACAGGTAAAATGAAATCTCTTGCTATAGTATTGCATAGTTTACTGTAATAACTGGTCCCTTTGTATATCTTTTGTACAGAATAATGTTAATGTTTCTGTAGTAGAAACTCAGGATAATTTTTGCTGCTGAGAGGAGGGAGTCATTTTTATCTGGTAGCAGTTTTATGTGCAAGTACTCTTAACCTCGCAGTTCCTGTGGCCCTGAGAAGAAGCAGCAGCACATAAAATGAGAATGGAAGAGGGATAAAACCATTTTTAATGTGGTTTTTATTTGCATTTGTATGTATTTATCTTTAATCTTACTATGTTTCTGTTGGTGTATTTTCAGTGAGGAGTCCCCCAGTGTGATTCCTGTTCTTCAGCAAAAGTGACTCCTTTCCCACTCCATCCATAAATCTTGCTCCTAGGTGTTAGTGCCCTGGAGTACTGTGCATTTCCTATCATGACCATTTTTGTGTGTGCCATCTAATAGTAGAATGGAGGTGTTATCTGGAGTGGTGTTAGCCTCAGAGTATTGCATGGGACATTGTGAATCATTGTGAATCAGAGCGCAGTCATCTTGAGGCAGATGCCTTCTGTCACACCTCTTTTGTTTTCTGTATGTGTGATGTTACTGTGACAAAATGAGTGCTATTAGCTGTTTTGATCTGTCACAGCATCTGTTGATAGTTAAAAAGAGAAGCCTGTGACCAAGGTTTGATTCAGTCAGAAAAAGAATCATTGTAATTTCAAAATAAACAATTGTGCTTTTTGGTGCAAATTCAATGTGAGCAGAATACTTTTTTACAATCAAATACACAGAAAATAATTTTTTAAAAAGTAAAATCTTCTCATCTATTTACAGAAAAACCTCCTAATAAAAGTAGTATGAGAATAGTGGTAGATGCTGAATCCAGGAAAAGAACAATTGGTGCAGGGGATGGTGGAGTTCCTACAAAGAAGACTTGGTTTGACAAGTGAGTGACTGTTAAACCCAGTGTTGGCTTAAGAGTTGGAATTTCATTAACTGCTTTACTGTAACCTGAAACATATGTATATGTCTATAAATTCCAAGCAGGTGAAACTGTGAGTACACTGCTGGTACTAAAGTAAATCATACTATAGTAAAGGCTGTATTTGACTGTCTTCGATCAAAGGTAGTATAGAGATAGATGAAGTTGCTTTGGAAGATACTTAGATCTGGTCCTTGAAAGTTGGCATGATCTAAGAAACAGGGAAGCTACAATGTGATGGTTGTTAGAGATGACTGATTTTAGTTGTGAAATTTTAGCACTTCTATTTTCATTTGAGTTGCCAGATATGTTACTGAGAAAAAAACTGTGTGCAAGGTTGGAAGGGGTTTTAAGAGTTTTTTGGGAGTGAGGAGAGCTTTGATAATAGTTATTTGAAACAGCAGTGATGAAATTTCATGGACTAGCTAAGAAACAGTTTTTGGAGAGAATCAGCATGGAAGTCAGGAATTACTGACATTAGCAAATAAATGTGAGTTATCTCACAGATTTATGTGCAGGAATATGCTGAAAATATCAGTGGGGAAGATAGCAGATGTATGGGAATGTGTCCTGTATGCTCCTTCACTTTTGTAAAATTGCATTATTTTTTAAATCTGCAGATCATTGTGTCTCATGCACACAAGCTTCTGTGTAAGCATATACAATTTAACATTGTGTTTGCTAGTTTGCTATGGATTTCTGGCTTGATTTTTTATTTGTTGCAGGCAAAATTTTAACAGAACAAATAGTCCAGGTTTCCAGAAGAAAGTGCAGTTTGGAAATGAAAATACAAAACTTGAATTGCGAAAAGTTCCTCCAGAACTTAACAACATCAGCAAACTTAATGAGCACTTCAGTAAGTTTGGAAACTTAGTCAACTTGCAGGTAAGAGTCAACAAAGAGAAAGCAGTACAGTACGCTTTGATACAAAGGTAGTGGTAGTTGCTAAAAGCAGAATGCCAGGTTTTTTCCTGGTTTCCTGAAACTCTTTATTATTTTCTTAACTTGTTTCTTAAACAAGATCTCATTGCTTTTACTGATATTGCCATTAAAGAAGCAGAAATGAAATGTTCTAGTAATTTTTTAGGTTTTGGACAAATGTATTCCTCAGAGATAAGACTTTTATTAAGAGACATTTTTTAAAACATTGAAAATTGCACATGGGTTTTTATCACCCATTTTCTTGAGTTTGCATTTGCTATCATAAATGCTCTGTGTATTCAGAGATAAATTGTAAATACAGAAAACCTGTATTTCTTATCCAGAAAGCAGTCCCTGTGACATACTTGCTTTCTAGTTCCACAGTAATGGTTTGTCCCTTAAAATTGCTTTGTGGTTTATTGGAGTCAATAAACAATTCAAGAGAGAGGAAAGCAATGAAGGAACTAGGGCTTAACTTGGGCTGATGTTACGTATTGCAGGCTGCATGAGTAATGTCAGTATTTCATACCCAGTCTCTAAGCTACTCAGTGTGACCTTTTCACTACGCTTCATTATCAACAGGTTTCATATGCTACCTTGCATTTTTTTAAACCCTTTCTTGTTTGCTCTGAGGGCTGGAATGAAGAGGTGCAACAATTTTTTTGTGTGTATTGTCACAGTACAGAACAAACCTTCTGTGTCTGTCTGAACACTGCAGGGATTTGAAATCTCTCTTCATTGCTAATAAATATTTCTTAAGCCTTTCTGTAGTTCACCTAAGAATATGGGTGTATTAGCAGGGAGTATTATTTATTAAGACAAGTAAAATATGGATGTGTATGGAGAGACAGATGTATATATGGAGATTGCAAATTACGCTCTTCCTGCAAAGAGTATAATCTTGGCTTTTGAAGCTAAAATGTGTTTATGCTCAAAGGAGGGAAATCAAGATTAGCTTTGCTGTCTAGCTCTGATATTTGATAGGACATTTACTATCTGACCCTGCATTTTTTGTAGTAATTTTCTTTACTTTGCTGATGCTTCCTTTTGTCTTCCAAACAACTATATATATTTGCAGATGGAAATACTGCTTGTCTGGGGGTTTTGCTTTGCTTCATTTGTTTGAGGTTTTTTTAACTATTCCTAAAGTTTATTGGCATAAACTCAAGGTTGATTTTGACACCAGGCCTTCCAAACAGGCTCATGGATGGGAAGTATTTATCTAATGACACATAATGGGTATAAATTATAGGCTTCTAAGCCTAAAAGTTAATGATTTAATGATAATTTAGACACAAATGAGAATCCTCTGTGTGGTAAGTTTTGTTTTTCTGTTTTAAATTTTAGGTTGCATATCAAGGTGATCCAGAAGGTGCCCTTATTCAGTTTGCCACACATGAGGAAGCAAAGAAAGCTATATCAAGTACAGAAGCAGTATTAAATAATCGTTTTATTAAAGTTTATTGGCATCGAGAAGGCAGCACACCACAAATCCAGACTACTGCACAGAAGGTAGAGGATCTAAGTCTGTTCTAGAATACTATGTAAAATAGATTATTCAAAATGTTTTTAAGAGAATGTTGATATCAAGTAAACGAAGTCCTTTTGAGATAATGACTTCTTCATGTAATTAATTTTCCAAAGTCACTCCTCAGTTGTAAATTGTTCAACTCATATACAACGTTCAGCAGTTGATTAGCAAGATGAGTATGATGGTATTTAAAGACAGCACTTTAGCACTTTTGGTGTAATCCACTCTGTTATCATGTCAAGCAGGAATTGATGCAGCTCTCTGCTGAACAGCATCTATTTTGCTTTAATTAGTATAGGCTTTTCTGTTTTTTCTGGTGAACATAAGAAAGGCAGTAGAGTTATATTTCTTTTCGTGAAAGATGATCTCCATTTTCTTCCAAGAGGTTCTGGTATTCCCTCTTTTCTATCAAGCACTTTTCCTTTTCTTTCCTGTTGAGCATGCATATTGTTGTACAAAGTAGCAGAAGAGTTTGTTTTACGCAGAGTATACAAACATAGATCTAAGGGCTGGCAAACGGCAGTGAAAGAGGAGAAGTGCATTAGAAGAGACTAATTTTCTAGGAGGGGATCAGGGACATTTTTAAGTAGAGAGGTAGCTGCTGATCTCTATGATATCCTGGGACATAGTATCTGTGAATGGATTGGAGGGTGTATCAAAAGAGGTCCAGACTGGGCATGAAACATTTCTTTACTGAATGGTCAGACAGTGACACAGGTTTTCTAGAGAGGTCTATGGCCCCAATCCTGTCACTATTCAAGAGGTATTTGGACAGTGTCCTTAACAATGTACTTTAACTTTTGGTCAGCCTTGAAGTGATCGTTGCAGGTCCCTTACAACTGAAATACACTAATCTACATTTTTTTATTGAATTACAGAGGATCACCTTTTGGAAGTTGTAATGTCCATAGCAGCATTGACAACGTTAAAAAAATAAAGCAGCAGTTACTGTTGTGAAGGGTAGATTTGTAACCTGTGTCAAGCCAAATCAGACTTGTCAGCAGTACAGTAGTGGCTGTACTCAAGCAAAAAGGGGAACCTTGAGTTCTCCCTGTCTCTGTGGGTTATTGAGTAGAGGCTTCTCAGCACCTGGTGTAGCAAGTTCTACAAAATACTTGTGTATCCTGCTCTATTGCATTTGCCATCAGTGTGGAGCAGCATGTTCTGCTTCAAAAGCGTGAGACAGGCAGTGTAGAAGAAATGGTCAATTATATATGCTGATATAATACATGAATGACTTGCTAGAGGATTTTTTCAATTACTGCTCCGAGTTGAGAATTCCTGCTTTCTCTTGATGGTGTATGTCATCATCATTGAGAATCAGTGATCTGGTTTTCCATGGCAATCCTGCTGTACAGCATTTTAGGAATTTTCTTTCACTCCTTTGTAAGAAATGCCCTGATTTTTATCTTAAAAAATTCGATTTTAATCACATCTATCTCACTAAGTTCGCTGTTACTATCTTTCAGATTTTATCGGTATCCTTAATGCTTTGTCTAAAGTAGTGCTGCTCAAAATGGTATTTATTTTCTAAGCCTGATTTTCTTCTCAGCCAGAAGAGGGCAGTGGAGTATGTAATTTGCATTCCTGCAGACATTCCCTCTTGCTCAGAGGATAACTTGGACTATGCTATCAGCTTATTTGCTGATTTTTCTGTTGAGAATATTATATGGAGTTTTAACTCTATATTTCCAAACAAACATTCCATCTATATCTTTGCTCTTTTTACTAGTCTCATAATTTTTAGTGGTGTTAACAGCTTCCAATCACACCACCTTTAACAAGTTAACTTTGCTGGTTTGAGAATGAATTCCCCTTAGTCCTGTGGACAGTATTAAATTTTCCTGCCTCACCGTGAGCAGCCATTCAGCACATGTCAGCCAACTGCATTTTGAAGTCTGTTATCAGCAACAGAAGGCACACAGTAACAAGTAAAATTTTTAACAGGAAATGAAAATTTTAAGTGCAGTGCTTCTATGTTCTTCTACCACGAGATATAACATTTAACAAATTGTTAAGTCAGTAAACAGGTATTTTTTGTTAATAAGTCTTTCAGGAGCATGAATATTTACTTCTCTTTTTATTGTAATAAATATTTGGTATCATATCTTTGAGTAATATGGAAACTTTATACTTCTTCATATACTGCAAATATGTCTATTTTTGTCAAGATTTCTATTATGTAAATTAATTATGGGTTAATTCCTGTATTTTTAATGGCTTCCAGCCAGATTTTGTCTGTCAGGCACCAAAGACAGGCTTTTGAATTTTCTTCAGGATGAAGTCAGTTGACTTAAATTGTCCCTTCAGTAGTCTCTGGTCCAGCACAATTGCTTAATCTTTGCTATTTCATCAGCAGGATTACTTTGGAAAATTTTTTGCTGTAGAATTTCTGAGAGCGGTGGAAATACTTAGGTGAAGATAGTGGAAGTCAACTATAATAAATCATCAAATAAAAGGCTTCTGCCAAGACGCAGAAAATTATTTGCTCTCCACATCTGAGGAAGATAAAATTTGAAGTTCTGGGCTTAAAAGGCAGCACAAAGAGATTTAGGTTAAATATTAAAAAAACCCCTTTTCTAATGCTCAAGCATACTGAAGCACTTTTGCCAAGCGAGGTGACTGGGCCTGTTTCATTGGAAATCTGTAAGAATGAGATGGATAGATAGATACTGTCAGTAATGGCATAGCTGACTTTGCCCTGCAGTGGAGAAATGGATTAGGTGACCTTCTGAGAGCTATAAATATGACAATAAGCTTACTTGGAAGCATATTTTTTGGTCTTAACTGTTGAATGTTTTTGTCAAAGAAAAAAAAAAGGAAGGTGTTAGCTGTCAGGGTATATGCATGGAAGATTCAAAGATTATATACACACTTTTCTTTTTCTTCAGTCCCATGACTGCGTGTTTCTCTATCCCTTTTTTTTCCCTGTTTTGTTCAAGTTAAACACATAGGAGATGAAAAGTGACCTATCAGTGTAAAAAGTGAGAGTCTTTGTGATACAAGTTTGTAGTCTGTCTTTTCATAAGTAAATGGTTGATATTGAAAGAGTTGTGAGAGGAATCAGAAGACTTCTTTATTACGTTTTATCTTGTTCTAACAGGTAGAATCTAAGTTAGGCTGAGTATATGTAATTAATAGAAATAAATCAGAGTTGTTTGGTCAGTTCTTTTACCTGCAAGTGCAAAATGGATGTTATTGGCAATCACACTTCACAAATATTCAGTATAACATAATAAATCTCATGAAGTGGTTGTTTTTCCCATCAGTTGAAAAAGCCGTTGAGTGGTAGAAGGGAGGAAGCGTAAATGTAAATTCCATTGTAATTTCATTGTGTACTAACTTAATGACCCACGTAGCAGCCTTTTGTTGTTAATCTTGCACTGTGCCTTTTGGGGGCTGGGGTGGTGTTCCAGGTGATCCAGCCCTTAGTGCAGCAGCCCACCTTGCCTGTAGTGAAGCAGTCGGTGAAGGAGCGTCTGGGCCCAGTACCTGCGAGTAATATTGAACCTGCAGAAGCACAGGGTGCCAACACAGAAGTCACTCAGGTTTGTTGAGTGCCTCTTCTTTCTGAAATAGCTTCTGTAGTGTATGAATGCACTGGTTACTTCTGTAGTGTGAGTACACATTTACTTATTCAAATTGCATCTGCTTACATTGTTAGTGGTGTTTTCCTACTAAGGTTTTCCTCAGCGCAATGATATTTGGCTTTTTTACCTGAGTGTAGTTTAATAATTAATAATTTTTTGATATTATAGCTTTTTACATAGTTTAAAAAGAAAAGCTGAAAGGCTCTCAGACTGTTTCAGGATTGTTGTGTTGTATTGCTAGTGTCAGATTTCAAAATAAAGTGAATGTCTTCCCAAAGAACTGAAAGCTAATTTTTTTTTAAATGTATATATATTTTATCTGTTAAGCACTTAAAACCACTAGAGAATGAAGCTCTGTATCTAGAAGAATTTCCAGAATTTGTGCATCACCTCTAATAAGAGGAAGAATGTAACCACAGTACCAGTGTGACTAATGATGGAATATGGTGTGTTACTCCCATTAGAAATAATCTTTAATGTTTTATTATATTTGTGATATTTCATTATTAGTATTATGCCACCGCTTTGGTTTTACTTCTGGAAAGGAAGACCAGCACAAATCAGAGCACATTCGTAGTCCAAATTATAACATCTTTCTGCATTTCATGCAGATGTAATCTGCATATAGCAGATTATAGAGCACAAGAACTGTAGTGTATTTAAAAGGGCCTGTGCAGATAATCCTCTGCCATCTAGCATGTTTTGGACTTCTTGCAAAAAATATGTAGGATAATCTTTGATTCCAAATTTGGCCTCATACTTGTCTTACCCAGTTATAGACGTATATTAACCGCAAAATTAAATATCTAAAATGAATTTTATCAACTCTTTGAAAATTTTTCTTCTATTGTTGTTCAAAAGTCTATGGTTTTATTAGTTACATTTTTTTTCTGAATTGCTAATGTTTGTAGTCTACATTTGAACTACAATTTTGCTTTGTTTTCTTAGAATGTGACTAAATTATCTGTGAAGGATAGACTGGGTTTTGTGTCAAAACCAGTTACTCCAACAACTGAAAAGGTAAGAAAATGTCTCATATTCTCTTCTCTCATATTTATTTTCAGTAGAATTAGTTTTTTTATGAAACCTCTTGTGTCAAAATTCTTTCATAATTACAAATAAAATAATTTTTGAAGTATTAGTTTTAGGAAGTATAATAAATCAAAACTCAGGTGATTGATAAATGATTATAAGAAGGACAAAAGCTTCTATTTTGTGAATTTTGTTTAATCTATCAGGTTCCTTTTATTCAGTCATAAAAAGAACTTGATATGTTCCATAATCTTGAGTGGTTTAGAAGTGTACAAAAATAAATTGTAAAAAAAAATGAATTTTGACATTACATATGACCCTTTAAAAGCAGTTCTATAAAAATGTTTCTGGACTTCTGTGCCCCTTAAAAGGTGATGCTGCAAACATTTACTGTTTTATTTGATTTTACAATTTGCAGTACTTGTGAAAAGATAAAGGTGGAAATTAATCAGTATAGGAAGGACAAAGAGAGGTAAGGTGGGAAAGGTGCATCTGAATTGTGGTTATGAGCTATGTATTCTGGCCAGTGGTTCCAGTATTTAGAGTACAAAGTGGCTGATGTGTTTACTATAGTAGCAAAGTTTATAATGCATGTTTCCAGATCTATTTAGCACTTCAGGGGACAGGCTTCCCCAATGTTTTTAACATTCATTTGAGAAAACTTGTAGTAGAAAGACAGCAAGTTTTACCCTGAAACAACATTCCTCTGTCTAGGTATATGTGTTTTCTATTGGAAATTAGCTCAACCTGAAATAAATGAAGCATCCACTGTATTTCCCCACACATATCCCCTCCCCTTTTCATTATGAGAGTTGATGGATTAAGTGGCATCTAACAGGTAAAATTCACTCCAGAGATACTTAGCGTAGAAAGGTAACAATACCTGAAGTTGATAATATTAGTTGTAATAATAGAGAATGTGTCTGATTCATTTCAAGCTGAGCAGTCCACCTAAATGCATCGATCAAGGCTTCTTGCCTGTATTTTGTTGTTAATTTGATTAGTTACATTCTTGGTACTCTAAATTAGTTACAGATAAATAACTTGCTGTGTATTCCTGATCTACATTTTACACACATAATACATGCTTAATTTAGAAATAGGAAGCCTGCTTCAGCTTGCATCTTGAATGGAAATACTTTTCTTTCCTCATTGCCTAAGAGTTGAGTTATCCTGAAACACTTCGCTACAAAGAGTAAATTTTATGCTAGAATGTTTTCTTTGTTCTGTTGTCTTACAGTACAGATGTGATTGTGCTAAGCAGCTGAGCTGTTCACTGGGTTTGTTATGAAACAGCAGTTTACTTTGACAATTTTAGTAGGATTCTGAAACTTGATTTGACTTATTTTTACTTAATACTGCCTCTTTACAAGGAAATGCCTTTTTTAGTTTGCAGTCATTGTATTGTATAACCATTGCAAGTAAAATGATTGACATTTGTCAAAAACAAGAGGTGTCATGTCCTAGATGGTTTTTTTGCGCCTAATGGAGTGCACGGTTTGACAAGAACTTTGCAATGGGAAGGGAGGTTGCTATTCTTCCCAAAGAGCAGGAGAAAAGGTGATAAAAGTCAGTGTGAGACCTTGTAAGATCTGTATAGGGACTTGCAGTCTGTGGACTTGTGAAGAGTTTCACGCTATTCACACTGTTTGTTCTCTTGAATAGTATGAAGTGATTTAGAAACCTTAGTTTTTGCTTTTGACTTCTCTGTGTTGGTGCTGTGGCATCTCTCCTTACATCTCCTACATAGCAAAGAGGAGGAGGTGTGGTTCACTCTGCTCCTGAGGAGTTCAGGGCAAAAGGAATGTGTCAGTATTTTTGTCTTTGCTTGCTCCTCTGCTTGTCTTGTAGCCTGTCCTAAAGCTACTTTGTAGTAGAAACTGTATAGTTGGGATATGCATACTTTAATGTTCTTTAATAGATTTAGAAAAAATCCTTAATCTTTGTAATGGCCTGCTTAGAGCATTTTGTACCACCTTCTATAGTACCGCATAATATGTGTTAGTTTCTTTTTGCTGTTGTTTTCTGTGCACTGCTTACTCTTGAAAACACTTTACTGTGGGAAGAAATAGGATAAATATCACACTGAAGTGCAAAGGGTTTATATGAACTGTTCCTGTTGTAAATTCTTCTAATCTCTTGGTCTTTTCTGTCTTTCTGTTTCTTGTCTGTCTCTTTTTTTTCTCCTTCTGTTGGTGGGCATTTTGTCTATTTTATGGAGTGCATGGTGACCAATAGAATCTGCATGCATCTTTTAATTTTCCGCATAGATAGGAAGTATTTTTAAACTCCTGGAAGTAATACCAATTGCATAATTGCTTCTACTTGCTAACAAGGTGGACAAGATCATGCCTTTATTATCGCTAGGACTTAGCCATGAATTTTTCAGTATTAGCATGCCCAAAAAACTCTTTAAGGAACAGGCTAAGAAAACATAATAGCTCAAATCTTCAGGTATTGTGCAGACATGCATAGTATGTTTTAGAGAGATTGGAAAGCAGTCATCAGTGTTCTCAGTAAGTGATGGAGAAATTTCATACCTCATTACAATTGTAGGAAAGAGAACAGAGAGACATAGGAGTCTCTTCCTTTACTGTATAATATTGAAGACTTCCTTGTCCTTGAGTTACCTCTTGCTATTGTGCTAACTCTACTTCACACCAACTGCATATGAAAAGAAACTGTTGGACCTTAGTCTCTAAAATTATGTTGAGCTTTTACTTGGAAAATTCATGCAGCTGTGAAATACTGTATTCAAACCACAAAAACAACAGTTACTTTTGCAAAAGCCTCTATCTTCTGTTTCCTTAGTTATGCTCAAATATGTAAATATTTATGTATTTGAAACTTGGAAGTATATAGAAAATCTCAGTGGAGAGGAGTTATAAGTTGATGTTGATAGCTTACATATCTGTTGTGGTGCTGCCTCTTCAGAATTTGTTTAACTTCAACAACTACAAATATAATTGCTACACCAAATTTTTATATTCCGTAATCAAAGGAGACAAAAGAAAAGACACTTATATATTTTTAAGCACTCATGCGGGTTTTTTAAAAGATTGAAATTCACTGGCAAAAAAATAAAATGATTTCCTCCTATAGGTTTTATCTACTTCTACTGGCTTGACAAAAACTGTGTACAACCCTGCTGCTTTGAAGGCAGCACAGAAATCTTTGCCTGTTGTTTCCACTTCCGTGCTAGACTCTAATGAAGCACAGAAGAAAAAACAGGTAAATTAAATATGCTTCTTTTTAAAATGGACCTAAGTTGGGAACTTGTGACCCAGAGATAGAGTACGATGTATATTCATCTCAAGAACATGGATGAAACTTGTTGCAAGATTAAATTCACTATAATGTTTTTTTTTTCCCACATATTACAAGAAAATTCAGCATTGCTTTGTTATTTTTCTGTGTATGTTTAGGCAGTGCAAGCAGGTTTAAAACTGTAGGAATTCAAAATGTGAAACACTTTTTCCTGGAATCAGAATCTATATATTGAGGTATGAATTGTCTATTGTGAGTGGAAGGAAGTACAGTATAGTCACTGTTCTTCTCTTTTAAAGACTTCTGGAACTGGCCCCTATTCTCAGTGTATTTTATATGTGTGACCAAAATTGTTTCTTTGAGAAAACTGAGAGTTTTATGACTCTGCATTTTGTTGTTTCCGAGCTATAATTCTTCTGCAGCCATTTTTATTTTTACATAGTGCTAGGTTTTCTTTTTTATTTATGTTAGAAAGAAAATGCAACAAAAATGTATTTGGCCTTAACAGGTCGCTCAGTTACAATTTAGCTTGCTTAGAATTTTTAAGAGAGCAAAGCTCATTCTTGAGGTTTATTCTTATCATTTAGAGAAACTAAAATACAGGACATTGTTTGCCTTACAGTTTTTTAACCGCAAATTAAGACTACAATACTAAGTTATGTCTAAACACAAGTGTTGAAATTAGTATAATTGTTAAACAAAGACTTAGTTCAGATACTGCTAAATTTCTGTAGTTTGTATCTAATGTTTTTTGAACTACCAGTTTGTAGCTGCATGTGAGTTTTGCCATTGGTCCAGAATTTAAAGAAAGCAGTTCTGATTTTGAAATTTCATTTCATGATTGTCCCCTAGCACGTTTTTAGAATTAGTGCCTTTATCTTTCAAGTTAAGATGCTAAATTCCTGTAAAATGGCATAAAACTTGTGATAAAATGGTTGACTCATCATAACAACTGTAGAGGATTTTTTTAGAGAAATCACTAAAGTTGTGCCTAAGTGATTGGCTCTTTTTTCATGTGATCTTGTGCTCCTTCCTGCCTTCAGAGATTTCTGTTACAATATACTAGTATTTGTGGAAAAACATGATTTTGTGGGACTGACTCCATTCTTTTCCTCCTGTCTCCCTAGCTTTTTTTCGCATTCATCCCCTTATCTTACCTTCCCTTTCCCTTCAGAAAAATGATTGCGCACTGTATTGAAAAACTAACATTTCATGCAAGAGAATTTGTCAGTATTTGGGAAGACATACAGAAACTTGACTATTATTTCTTTTTCTATGGCTGTTGTGCATTTACAGTCTTGATATAAGATATTCCACTTGCAATTGATCCTAGCTGATCATCTCTGTCTCTCCTCTACTATTCCATTAAATATGTCGATATCAAAACTCTTAAGGGTTTTCTGCTGTCTAAGACTTCTGTATTTGAGAACAAGAAGCAACTGCTTTCTTATAAGCACCATTAGTAGAGCTCAGCAGGGGTGGCATCTCCTCCCGCTTCTCATTCGGCGTGCAATATTGTCACTTACTGATGAGTTTCAGTTAATTTTGATTTGCCGATTGCCTGGTCAAGGTTCTGTTGTTGGCAGATGGAGTAGCTGTACTTGTCGCTTCCCAGTTAGAGCACTCAGACACAAAAGAGGTGCTTTTCTTTGGGTGACACTTCAAGTTTAGAAAATAGAATGTGTTTTCTTACTTGTAACAGTTCTGTAAACTGTGTTTTAATTGATGGACTTGATTTACAGTTGCTTTCAAGATAATTGTGCTCACATATTTAAACACTTGCATGCTGTACCTCTTGAGGTAGTGTAATATGTTGCCTTTCAGCTTTCAGTGGAGTTTTGTAAGCTGTTACTTTATATGAGTAGTAGTAAAGTCTTCACAGTACAGATCTAAATGAAAAAGATAATTAGATCTTTCTTTAATATGATAATGCATTGTATTCCAAAACATAGTTGGAAATACCAGCACCTTGCATTTCCTGCTACTAATTCTTTCCCTGTTACTGTAAGTTACTACTGTGTAGTTGCCAGGTATAGTACGTTATTAATAATTTAGTTTCAAAGTCTAGAAACTTTTTGTAATCTTTTTATGCTTCTAGGAAGCACTGAGACTTCAACAGGATGTGAGGAAAAAGAAGCAAGAAATCTTGGAGAAGCACATTGAAACACAGAAGGTAAAATATTAGCATTAAAAACAGTCTACCAGTTCAGTTACAAAATCTCAGTTCAGCATAAAATATTTCAGAATTTATAAGAATGTACAAAAAAATGGCCTATAAAATATGTATTCTCTTAGAATGGCATTATCGTACTATTTTGAGTTTATAGTTTTAATCTAACTTGTCCTGTTAAAAAAAAAGCCCTACAAGCTTATGCAATTTATGTCCAGTTTTAATTGATAATTGCCTAACTTGGAGGCAACATGCATCTGTTTAGGGGAAGGGAAATCCAAAGTTCTGTTTGACAAGAGCAGGAGAGAATGATGTAGAAAATTATGCATGACTGCACTTAGGCTTAGGAAGAGAAAAAAGACAGAATGTCATTTAAGTTGAATAAAATTTTGAAGTAATTGAAGTGTGTTAAACAAATCTATCCAAATGAACTGGAAATATCAGACACTCTTTAGGAAACAAATCAGATTCAGACAAAGATTTTATTTTAACACAATGTGTTAAAAGTCCTATGTGTTGATTTGTAGGTCACAGCAAAACAAATGCAATATTTGCTTTTTCTGTTAGTTACAATGACCACTGGAAAACAGATCTGTAGTAGTAGTTGCTGAGTAAAAAGACTTTTTTATTCCCTGAACTGGACAGATGCTCATTTCAAAGCTGGAGAAGAATAAAGCCATGAAGTCAGAAGACAAAGCAGAAATCATGAAAACACTGGAAATTTTGACTAATAGCATTACCAAGTTAAAGGATGAATTAAAAGGTGTATCACCAGGAGGAGGGACGCCTTTAAAAAGCATGAAAACTAAAACTCAGGTACTCAAGTTTTGAGCTTTTTAATAGATGCATTCATGTGTTTGTTTCAGAGGAGTAAAAATAAGTAGTCTCATCAGCAGTATTTAAACTCCTAACTGGTTTAGTTTTTAAGTCCTCTTTGAAGTGAGATCCGTTTTGCCTTCTTATCAAAGGTTAGTTTTAAAACCATGCTGTTGTCTAAAAGCTGTATCTGCTGTTACACAGATACTGCATCATCTGTAAGATCAAAAGAAACAAATCAAAAGTCTTATGATTCTTTCTCTTACTTTATCCAATGCTTTGTGTATAGTTTATTGCTTTCATGAATTTTTAATAGAAATAATGAAAGTAGTATTTTTTACACAAAAAGATTATAGTTAGGCAGCACAAATATCTTCTGGTCAGGCTTAATACAAAAAACTGTACTGGTACGTAATTTTCTGTGACTTTTTATGTCAAGGAAATTTGTCAACATATTAACCTTTTAAGATTGAAGATTATACTTGTCAATTTTCCTTTGATCCAGGTGCCCATGTTTGGATTTTACTTGTGAGAAGCACTTTTTCCTCTGCTGCTATGCTTGTTGATACATGGCAGTTTACCACTTTCCTACCTGCCTAAAGATGCAATCATATTACCTTTTTAAAATACACTAATTTGCTTTTTATAGAAGTATTTGTTCCTAAACAGATCACAGCCTTGTAAAGAAATACCAGAAAGAAATACTGAAATTACTTCTGTGTACTCAACTATAGCTTCTTATATAGTTTGTTAGAAAAAAGTTGAAGCAATATATATTTGTCCTGAAAATGGGCATAAATTGCTGGGGTGGTCAAACAATAGAATAGGTTGCTTGCTGAGAGAGGTGGTGGAGTCACATTCCCTGTGGTGTTTAAGGTGCTTCAGGTGTCTGCATCAGGTGCTGGGTGATGTGGTTTAGCTACACTGGTAGCTCTGGGTTGGCAGTTTGGCTTGATGATCTTAAAGATCTTTTCCAACCTTGATGATTCTATGATTCTTATTCCAGGCTTTTACAGTCTCAGGATACAGGATTGATGAAGGCAAATCTTCCCAGTAAAGACTGAGGAGTAGGAGGTATTGAGTACCTCCACTATTCTCATGTCCTTTGTTGCCAGGTCCTCTAATATCCAGCAGTCAGACCACATTTTTCACAGCATACTGTTCCTCTTGCTGCTGATTGATGTGTTGAAGTCCTTGTTTCTCACCCCCCTTGCCAGATTCAAAGCCCTTGGTGGGCTTCAGCTTTCCAAACCAGTACCTGTATGCTCAGACAATTTCACTGTGTCCTCTTCGTACTCTACCTCTTGTACACCTTGGTTTTGGATATAAGTTTTTTTAGAATCGTCATGTTCAGGCAAGCATTCTGCCGCCTTTATTTCCTGCATCTTCTTGGAGGATGCAATTCTTGGAAATCATCCTGCCTTTCCAGCAATTACCCAGACCCATGGTATTAAAACAGGAGTTTTTTTCCAGCTGTCTGAAGAAGGCCTCATTTACTTTCACATGTGACTAGATAGTGTGTAATACACACCCACTGCAATATCACCTGTGTAGGTCTGCCATTGGTCCTGACTCATAAGCTTTCAGCTGGCTTATCATCTGTCCCCAGGCAGAGCTCTGTGTGTTCATACGGCACTCTCTTAATGAAGAGCAATTTCTACACCGTGCCATCTTGGCTCATCCTTAAAAAACTTTCTGTCCACTGCACCACTCCACTGTCTGTTTCTCTGTGATTCTGTAGTCTCAGGGAGATTATAGCCCTGTAACTGCACGCAGACATCCAGTGCCTTCTCTGTTTCACAAGTTTTGTGCGTTAGTGTATAGGCTCTTTAGAGAGGCACTGATTTCCCAGAAGAGGAAGGAGATTTTTCCCCTCTGATGCTGTTGTGTAGGCCCTTCCTCATTTGCATGATTGGTAAGTTTGTATTTGAGATGGTTCTTCAACCCAGTTTTGTTTATCTGTTTATTCTGCCCACATCACTCTTTGCTTGGTAACCTGGTCTACCACTTCCTTATGTGATAGTTGTTTTTACTAAGAAAAGGCGAGGCAATATACTAACATTGAAGTTTTAATGAAGTTTTTGACCTGCTTTTCCATTTCCTTTGAAATACAGAAAATGAAGAAATGTTTTAAGTAAACCCACTTCATAGTGGATCTTGGTGCAGTTTTGTTAACATTTGAAATAGCAAAAACAATCAGCCCCATCTGACTTCTGTAGAAGTGAGGATTTTAGAGCTCTTGGTTAAACTCTACAACTTTGACAATTGTCTGAAAGATTTTGGTCTTGGTTCTCTTGCATTTTTAAGTGTTAAAGTCCTGGACAGCTCTGAAGAAGACACTGAAGAAGATATGGAAGATGAGGCCCACATGACTGCCATTATCTTTACTTGTTTTTGCTTCTTCCAGTTGATTCAGATTACAAAAGGCTCTCCCATTTTAAGTGAGAAACCTTTGCTGCCTTTTGGTGTGTCCTGAATGAGGAGGTATTTTCTTCTTCAGACTTGACACAGCTCTGTAAAAGAGGAGTCTTCATAAAGACCACTATAATAAACCTCAAAAGTGTTCATTACACCAGTGTCACTGGCTGCTCTGTGAGTGCTAGCTGCTGGTCATCATTAAACTTCAGAAGCACTTCTTTTGTCATGTCATTGATGTATTGCAGCACAGTGGGATTTGAGAGAAACAGTTTCCAATTTTGAAAATTTGGAAAACCATTATACAGAAGATAATGGATTTTTTTTCATCTGGTTGCAGTAGATAATCAGAAAATGGAACTTAATAGACTTGAGGTTGAAGCTGCCAGTTGAATAATCCAGTTTTTTTTTATTTTAAAGATTCCAAGAAAAAAAACAAAAAAACCCATCACCTTTCTTTATCAAGTGATGACACTTGGTTTCCACCTGTCACAAGCAGATAACCGTTGTCTTTTAACATCCAGCTTTTGCAAATATTCCATGCTGTTGTTTTGAATCAACATGTGTAAATGTAAACTGTTTCACAATCCTCTAGTTTTTTTTTATGGTTAGCCTTCTTTTCTGATGTCACTGAAATGTTTGGGTCCTGCTTCTTTCATTAAAAAAAAAAAGACAAAAAAGTTTCTCTTTGGATCAGAACTTCAAATTAAGTTTTCATACTTACTTCAATCTTTCCCTGCACCTCAGTGGTTGCAGTGAACATGTCTTTATTGGGGTTCAGAGATACCTTTCTGTTTCATATATGTTTTCTGAACTTTAATAAATTTTTCAAGATCCTGTGTCCTGGAAGGTAACTTTGTATCAGAGACCAGTCATTTGTTAGCAAAGGTCTTACTACTTCCTGTGTTTTTTCACTATTGTCTGAATAGAGCTACCATTTGTGCTTTTGCATTACGACATTGTAATAAACTCAGATGCTTTTTCTCAGTACTGATCATAGATTTTGTATTCATTCATAGCTGTACTGGCTTTTTTTTTTTTTTTCATCATCATAACCATATAGTCTTGAAGTTTTACTGTATGTGTCTTTAGCTTTGGATTGGCTTGGTAGTCTAAAAGGCTTGATATCACAATGCTTAGGTGGAAGTTTTACCTTGCTATGAAGACTCCTAAGCTTGTGCTAGGTTTGTTTTTGAAAGTGGGAAGCCAGTGTAATAAGCAGTACACCTTCAAAGTTACAGCTTTTAATCAAACAATTGTTTCCTTGGTAGAGAATGTAAACTGTGGAACTAATAATTTGCCATAACAATTTCTTAGATGCAGAAGGAGTTACTAGATACTGAACTGGATTTATACAAGAAGATGCAAGCTGGGGAGGAGGTTACTGAATTAAGACGAAAATATACGGAACTGCAGCTGGAAGTATGTTTGTATCTTCTTTTGTAGCAATTAACTTTTAATAAAATATTTTCCTTTATGTTTAGCTTGTGTATTGTATCATGAGCTATTTTTTTCCAGAGAGCAGTATTAAGTTGCATGTAGGTGGAGACATTTAACAATAATATTTTAAAAAAACACTTCACCTACTTCAGTGGAATTCAGAAATAGTATTGTCTTTAATTGTGATTGCTAATCTGTTTAAATTCTGTAACTGTATAGATGACATGATATTTTATGGATTTGTGGTAGTAATGCGTTCTTGAGAACATGGAGTGTTTTTAAATTCTTCCCTGAAGGTAGTTTTGTGTTTGACACAGAAAAGTTAAGAAACACAGCCTGATCTTTTGTTCTTAAGTGTTAGCATCCTTTTAATGAGATTAATCAAAAAGCCTGAGGTGCCAAAAGTAGTATTATTTCAGTGTTGGTTTCAAGGGGAAACCTTAATAAAAGCAAATACAGTGTTGCAAGAAGTATTCAATGTGTAGAAACACAATTTTTTCTTTAAGTACTTGCTTTGAAAAAAAAAATGAGATGGCTGAACAAAATTTTCCATATATGTGTCTACTGAGAAATGATGAGTGCTGTGGGTGTTATTCTGTGTTATATTGCACTTCTTGCCTATATGATTGTATAATATCTACTTGAATCAGTTGATAATCTTATCTCTTTTTACTGAGGGTAAGCAGGGCTGCTGGGATGCTTAAATAGCTCTTAATGAAGTCATTAAGAAATGGTCATGTCTTATGTATAACTGCATATGAATACAGCACACATACGTGCAGCAAAGTTGCATCAAAATCTTACTTTAAAGCTTGTTATGCAGCTTTGGTAATTGTGAAAATAGCTTTGCTAGTAAACCAAGCCAATTGAATAGAGATGGCACAAAAGCTTATGTTAACAGTGTATTTTCTGATGGTGAGTAAAACTGTGTAAGTGTACTGAAAGATTGTTTTTAAATTCTACACCTCAGAAAATATGTGAATTTAATGACATGTAAAATAAGAATAGAAAAGCAGGTGCACATTCACAATATAGTTACATCATATCTGAGTACACTAATCCTACTCCATATCTCTTTAAGTCTGTTTTTTGAGTTATGTAAAAAAGAGCTCTTTCAGGACAGTAATATTTAAAGGAATTTTCTGAAGCCTTTATCAAATACAAACAGAAGTAGATGGAGAAAAACAGGGTCACCAGTGATGCATGCTTACATGGTTCAGGGAACAACATGAAGTATATCCCTTGTTCAAATTACAAGGGGGATATGGGGTTGTTTTTTTCCCCTTGTTTTTTGTTTGATTCTTCAGTATTCTTAAAAATTCTCTTAAAAATTTTTATTCACATATTGTGTATGTGACTTTGACTCCCACAATATTTTATTTGTTGTTTCTTTGACTCATAACCTGTTTTTCTGTTCCAGGTGACCCTGACTTACTGAAAGAAAATCCAACTAGTTTGCAGCTTGTTTGTTGAGTCAGCATGCCCCAAATTACTCATTTAAACATTTTAAAATGTTTAAAAAAAACCCCAAAAAAGAACAAAATGAAAAATACCCAAATATGTCAGGATTCTGTTTATAAAAACCTAAAAAACGAGCTAGATACTATTGTAAAATTATCTGAATAATTTAATGAATAAAGCCATAAGAAAATGATCTTGTTGCTACTATCACTGACATGCATTAAAGTAGTGCCATCACTGTTTGAGTTGGTAAACACTGTAGGATATATTAAAAGTGTGGTGATTTAATTTAACATTTGATTCCTATGGCAGATCTATTAGGGTTCAAAAATATGTTTTTTCTTGCTGTAAACATGGAAATTAGATACCTGAAAGGGGTCTTTCAAAACTTAAGGTAAATGGCAGTCAGTGCCATTGGCCTTTCAATTATTCTTGAAGAGCATATACCAGTTCTTTAGAAGGGATACACAGGTGCTGTGGAAATAGATATTTTTGTGTAAGTGTTCAAGTGAATATTTTGTCCTTGGAGGTACCTCTTAGAAACCTTCATTTCACATCTCACAGTTCTGTGCCCAAAAGCTCTTAAGGTGCCGTAATTCTGGTCAGAATAAAAGTCTTGTCTAAACTTCAGAAACAAACGGATAAAATAAAGAGACTAATTAAGTAGTTAAACATTGTATCAAGAAATTTTGGCAATGAAATTTGAGTTGTACAGCAGTTGCTGTGAGGAGTTTATCTTCACAGATAAGGGCTCTTTTGATACCTGGTTCTTGTTTCCTCTTTCCATCCTGTTATTGGTCTGGTAATGATTAACCTTTAGTTAATT
This sequence comes from Parus major, assembly GCF_001522545.3. Lineage (NCBI taxonomy): Eukaryota > Metazoa > Chordata > Aves > Passeriformes > Paridae > Parus > Parus major. Next base: position 47,200,671 of record NC_031768.1, read on the forward strand.
AGCTTTTGAATGCTATTTAAATGTTCACCTTCTGTTGTTTTAATACCTGCAAGCTGCTCTTTCTGGGGCTTTCTTGGGGATGTGTTTTTAGGAAACATCAGAATATGTGTTTGTAAATTCTGTCTAAATCTGTAGATTGTGAATTTTAATCTACCAATATGTTATGTGTAAACATCTTAGGCTGCCAAGCGAGGGATTCTGTCCTCAGTTCGCGGTAGAGGGGTTCATACGAGAGGCCGGGGTGCGTCGCGCAGCAGAGGCAGAGGAATACGGGGCCGGGGCAGAGGCAGAGGAGTTCCTGTGCACGCAGTGGTGGATCATCGGCCCAGGGCACTGGAAATCTCTGCGTTTACCGAAAGCGACAGGGAAGATCTCCTGCCTCATTTTGCGGTATATCAAATTGCACTCTTTTTTTCCACCTTTGGATAACATCCTTGCGTTGAATGACTTGTTTTCTCCTGATTCAGTTCATCTGGAAATATTATGTAGTAATGAATCTTTAGCATGATACATGCAGAGGATGCTTTAGGAAAAGGTAAAACAGGAAAAATACACTATTGCTTCAGCTATTTATAGGTGTAATCACATGGTGTTTAGAAGGCTTTTCTTTTATTCTTACAAAGAAAAACAGCTTGTAATATTTATTTGCTTAGGACATATGTAAAGTTTTTACAATTTTTTAGGTACAGAAAGATAAAATAACTGAAGGGATGGTGAGAACCAAGATAAATTTATTGTCAAACTTTCAGTACCTGAAGTCTGTTTGTCTCTGTTGAAGTATCTTAACAAGTGCGTAATGAAAATTTTCTTCAAATATTTTCAGTGCTTTTGCCCAACTTTCTGAATTTAAGTCAGAGTAAAAATTGTTCAGTTATATGTGGATCTTGAAAAGACATCCAAGTATTTGTCTAATCATGTACTTAAGCTTAAGAAGTCAGATATTTTTCTACTTTTTTTTTCTATTTACAGTCTAAAAAATGATAAACTGGCATGCATAATTTTTAGCAGATTTTTCTTTGTAAATATAATAGTTAAAAATCAACCTAAATTTATAAAAAACACCCTCCATTTTAAAAAAGACTATAGTAAAAGCAAATTTGTTTATTTTGTGGAATAAATGCTAAGTATATCATATGAATCTCTATCTATTCCACCTTCCCCTTTGTTTGTGTGGGTTTTTTTCCCCTAACATTTAATTACAGTGGTCCTCTCTGAATAGAGAAGTCCAGGAACCAGTTAGTCCACTAAATTCTACTCCAGTCAGTGTACTTAATATTTCCTGTCATTCAGGCAGTCATGCAAGCTTTTAAAACAAACAAACAAACAAATAAATAAGTCAAGCAAGAACTGGTCTCTCTTTTTAAATGAAACTTAGTATCTTTAACAAGCCAAAACGGTAATCAAAAGGAACTTAGTAACATGAACAAATACAATTCCATTCACAATGTTAGTTGGATAAGGCTGAGAAAAAAATTAATTTTTAATTTTGCAGATTGCAAGCTTGCTGCTTTAAACTTGCTCCAGATTCCATTGGAAATTCTTTGAGCTGTATTTCTGTTCCTCTGATAGGATACCACAACCCTGTGCACATCAGCAGTGCAGTCCTCTTGCACAGATGTGGTTTTTTCTTGGTCTTTGCAGCTTACAGCGATGGCAGCAGCAGCAAAGATAGCAGTACCATCATGGTCATTACAGGAATACATAGGTCATATTATTAAGATGCTGAAATACAGTTGAGTTTTCAAACTTTTTCTATAGCTCCTGACTCCAAGAAATTTCTGTAGAAATGTTTCATAATAAGTTAATGGAATCATTTCAAGATCTTTCTAATCAGAAGAGAAATACTGAAGCAGAGCAGCACACTTCTGTCATAGTTTTACTTCATACCTATAGGAATTGGAAAATCCAGAGACAAGAGCACTTGGGTGTTTTAGCAATGCAAGTACAAGTAACTGTATTCTTGGCTAGGACAAGTACTCTGGCATTAAGACTGTGAAATATACACCGTTCTAATTTTCTGCTTTTTTATTGAGAGCCTTTGATTTAGGACTTCATTTTTAAAGGTGGTAGAACTGTTTTACTAAACTTTTTTTTGTTTGCTTGTTTATCAAAAGCAATATGGTGAAATTGAAGATTGCCAGATAGATGACTCTTCTCTCCATGCGGTGATTACTTTTAAAACAAGAGCAGAAGCTGAAGCTGTGAGTATAATCTTTCTTGAAAATACACTGTAGCATTCAAATACTTTGTTTTTTACCCTTCTGTATTTGATTAAATGTAATACTAATAGCTGTTTTAAAACTGCTGATACTAAAGTTTAAATTTAACAAAAATGTCAGAACTGTATAGTACTGAAATACTTAGGAAATTACAGCAAAACAAAGTGCAGGATGTAAGAGGGATTTAAGAGAAAGACTTAGGAATTAATATTTAGATGTCTTGGTTTATCTTCATTTAATTGCCAGTTTTTTTTACCTGACTTGGTAACCTCATAGTCTACCTGGAATTTCACTGACATCCCGCAGAATCAGGACTATATTTAGTTTGGGATCAGTTTGGTTTACCTTTGTCTGAAAGTGTGTAGTAGTGTAAATGAGATTTGATCTGATTCTTTTATCTCTTTTTTTTTTAGCATGTTTTTAGAGATTTATGAAATTACAGAAGCATAGAATTGCAGATGTAACTTTTAGAAACTAAAATCCAGAGTTGACTTACATTATAATTCAGTATCATTACATATGGATCATTAGAACTTAATACTTTTGTATCAGCAGGACTCCTGCCTTACTTAGTCCATGGTATAGGCATACAGTATATTATGACATCTTGAACAAATTAATGAATATGGTTGTTCTGCAAATGATATATATATTTTTTTGAATCCTTGTGTCACTGTTGGGACGGAATATTCTTTAAAATAGTAGGGACTACAGAAATAATGGGTTCATATTTGCAGTATGGTTGTATGGAAAGATTTCATTTTAAGTTTGTATTTTGCAAAAATTTCACCTTGTGGAGTTTACCTGAGTACCATTTTCATAACTGGCCAGACTGTTCTCTTTTTCATCTTGAGACACCAGTAAGGTGATTTGAAAGAAATAACTGTTATTTACAATGCAAATTAACTGCTGGAGACAATAGTTTTGAATGCTTAGGGTATAATTTATAGTTAGATATTTTGATATCCATGTGCCAAAGACAGTTTACAAAGACACAGAATTCTGTTTGGTTTGTGAAACTCTTAGCTATAGTAATGATGAGCACTAACTGTACGGAGATAGTATTTATTCCACAGAAGAGGAGGTACAATCAATGGTACATGGTGTATATACTGACTGATAGGGGAAAAACAGTATTGTACACCTGTACTGAAGGAACATAGTTCAACAGTGAACAAAAATTCTGTTTGAAGATGAAAGCTGCAGTAATTAGTATATACATAAATGAATTGAAATAAAGTTGGGATTTTAGTTTTGATGCTTCCTAGTATTGGGTACTTACTCTTGCAGTTTCATGTTCTTTGGCATTGTCATTTGCACATGAAATACTCTTTAAGTGTGGAGAGAAAGTTCTGCTTCCCTGAAAACAAAAATAGGTCGCCTAGAACAATAAATAAATCTGTTTTTGTGGACTATCCAGATAATAATTCTTTACTTCTATATAGAAGTTAAGTATATAAATAAAAGTCTTTACTTTTACCAAATGGAGTATGATTCACTGCAAGGGTCTGGATCATGATTTATTATCAATGTTTGAGATGTCCATGTTCAAGTGAGCATTGAAACGTTTCATTGTCACTTTTGTGTTTGATTAAACTTGGTATCTAATTTCAGCTTCATTTTTAAGGGAAGATTTTATTAAAACTGGGTTCAATCAAATCTAGGAAAATTTGTATTTTCTTTAAGATATTCTTATATATTAAATATATTTCCATTGGAATGTCTGTGTTTACAACTAAAGCTTTAAAGCTGACAGTTTGAGAAGTTGTAGAAGGTAATCATTAAAAAACCTCTGCTGAGGAAAGTTGTGAAGTAAATGCAGCTAATATTTTACCTTCTTAAGTGAAAATAGGCCTAGGCTTTATGATAGTATATATTCTAGCCTAGAAGGAAGAGGAAGGTTCCCTATTGTAAAATGTTGCATTTTTATGTAGTAGTAATTTCTTCCAAAGAGTACAAGTTATTTCTGGACCTAAATGTCACATCTAAGTACTTTTAAAAATTCTAGTTGTGTGACATTGTGATGAGACCATGGACAAAAAGCTCCTGAGCTGCATTTTAATAAGCATAGACTCTTTTAAATTTATCATAAATTTATATGTACAGATTTAAAATTTATACCTGGGGACTTTAATATCACACAATTCATGTTCAGATGTCATTGAACATGTAATTGTTTCTACATTTCACATTATGCTGTACTTTCAGATTGTACTATAAATCTTTTGTGACCATGACGGTTATTTCGGAATGTTGCTAACGCTGATTTATGCTCATTCATGTTACTTTAATTTGAACATACTATTTCCAAAGCAGCCACTTAATGCAACTGGTACTTAGAAAGACATGAATATGCCATAAGTTAAAAATTTTTACATTTCAATTACAACAGCTTTACAGGAAGAGGAACGTTTTCCAGTAGATTACATTGGAATCACAAAGGGACTTTTTTTCAGTTGTTTGGTTGTTGGGTTTTAAAAAATATGTTAAATAATTTGTGGCATGTCTTACTTCTTCCAGTAAGTTATGAATTAACAGTTATGTGTCTGTCTTTGAAAGGTGAGGAACCCTGCAAAATAATACTAAAAAACGGGAAGGTATTGGTTCCGTATGTTACCCACATTACCAAATGATTTATAGCTTTCCAAGCTTATTTTCTCCTAAATGTATTTTCATCATTTTCCTCAAAGGATGTATGAATTCCATGTGCAATGAATTAATTTGTTTCATTTAACCTAGTAACAGCACTTCAGGTTTTTTTTGTTTTGTAAAGTCACATGTAACTAAGATAGTTAAACTTGTTTTAGGCTGCAATTCATGGGTCTCGTTTCAAAGGACAAGAGCTAAAGTTGGCATGGAACAAGCCTGTTGCTAGTATGTCAGCTGTTGAAACAGAGGAGGCTGAACCTGATGAAGAAGAAGTAAGCTTGTGTTTTCTTTATTTTTTATTTTAATTTTTCTTTTTTAAGATTAAGTAATACCACTTTTTAAAAAAGAAAATTCATCTGTGGATTCATACTTGTATTTTTTAATCTAACTCGTATTTTGATATCAGAAAGTAGATTTCTGTATATTTCTTGGGGTTTAGGGTGTTGAAAGTCTATATACTTTGTTTTTCCTTGCAGAAATATTTAATTTCTTACATAACAAAAAACTTTAAGGGATATATCTAGAAAATGGAAGGCACAGGTTTGAACTTGCATGAGAGAGAGATTGAGGATTTTTTCCAAAATATGGGTTTGTGCTATCTGCTTTTGGCACTAATTTCTTAGAGGATCATATTTCAGACTCTAATTTTCCTTTATAGATAATGTCATGGAGGATACAGGTGAAGGAATAATTCAGAGCATTTTCTGAATTCATTCAGATATATAAAGTACCCTTGCTGAGTGTTAGTCCTCATCATGGTACATGATATACTATATCTATATATTTATATCTATATTTATATCTATACTAAAGCCTTGTGCAAAGAATCCTAATTAGTTAATGTAGAAGTAGTAGGGCAATATGTATTGATGCAGTCTAACTCATTGCACTCAAATACCTATGTTTGTGAATTCAGAAAAGTCACCTGAGAATAAAGTCACACAGTCTTTTTCCAAACTTATATACTGTCAGATAACTGTATCCACATAATTGGCATAGAAAAGTTAAAGTGCAAGTGTACCTTGACTTACTTGATGACAATGTTTTGTCTGTATCTTTTTTGTGTGGCATTTTGGCAGATCTACCACCAAAGCAGCTTCACAAGTTTGCCTTGATACAACCAAATTTGGTTACTTTTCTTATACTTGGTCGTGTTCACTTTCTCATTTTTTTCCTGAAGAAAGGCACTTTGGGTGTTGGCTCCCTGTCTCCAAAAATGCTAATTTGTTTTTATGTGCCAGTTGAAGATAGGTACCTCTCATGTTAGACATTTGTGCATTCCAGTTTACTGAGTGCAACTTTCCCGATGTACACAAACCTTCAGCGTTGTCATGAGGTGTGAGTGAACAAGAGACTATATTGTGGAATCTTCAGAGCATTTTAGGTATTTTGTCACATCTCCTTCAGGAATGTGTTGCCTGGGAAGATCAACAGCAGTATGTTGATGAAAAGAATCTGCATTATTGAAAGGTCTCCTTGAGTAACCACTTCACTTGAGACTTTTTGTATAATGAAGGAAGGGCATGCAGGGATATGCAAACATTTCAGCAGAGTAAAGGAAGGAAAGTACAGATTCATTGGTAGGTGAACTACAGAGAGATCTGCCTTTTAACTGCCTTAGCTAATTATTCCTGTGGAGAATACTTAGGAATTGAACTTGGATCCAAACCTTAGCTGTTCATTGGTTTTGTCTGCTTGCTACTTAATTTGTATTATAGCAGCTATTGTAAACACATGAAAAAAGTTTTCTTCATTATTCCATATATACCATGTTAGTTCAGCTGAGTACTATGCTAGAGAAAGTAGCAGCATTAAGACTTGAATAAGACTGAGTACTTTGTCTCAAAAAAAGAAGAAATAAAAGGAGCTATATAATTCAGCTGAGTGAGATTCTTAATAATGAAACAGGGTTCCCAGTCCCAACTTCATCAAATAAGAGGAAAGTCTTTTGCACTTAAGCACTGTAGAAAATCCCTGGTGAGTAGCCAGCTAATTATAAAAAGCATCTGGTCTTCATAGATGCCTTATGTTCTACACCTGGTTGCCTAACAGAAGAGTTGACTCTGCTGAGTCAACAACTGATCCCTAGCAAGAGTATAAAATGTGTAAGTAGAGATAAGCTTTTAATCGTCAGGGATTTGCAGTTCAGGGACCTCTTGAGTCAGAAATGTGGTGTCTTTGGAGTTGAGTGGCATTGACATGTGTTTATGGTATTAATTTATTTGGTTTCTTTGGAATCTGAATAACATATGTAATGTCCTGTAACAGGGAATGCTACTGTTCAACTATGTCTGAATAAGTAACCCTGAATAAGTATTGTTCTATTGGATCAGCCACCTAAATGTTCTCTCTTCATTTTCTTTAAAATACTTAATATATAGGGATGCTGTCATACTTCCCTCAGTTATTTTATCTCCCTATAGTTGTTCCCCTGTATGGAAGCCTGGCTTTTTGATCACCTCTACTACCACTCAGTTTTGTGCTCTGTAGAATTCTGCCCTGTGCATTGCCCAGGACTCCTCCTCTTTGCCTGTTACACGGCTGTATTTTATCTCACTGAATATCAGGAAATACCAGGAAAAGATCTAAGTCCTCAGAAAGTTTCTGGTTTTTAGTTAGGATCAGGCATACATTGGCAGATGGGTCAGGTGTCAACAGAGTTTATTTTGAAACCATTCCTTCCATATGCAAGAGTAATGAAGATAGTAATTTCTCCCTCTTGTAAAAACGCCTACTGGAAAGAGAGAAGACTTAGTTCTAGGCTTTCTTCAGCTTAAAGCCTCTTCTCTCTCAGAAGACTTCATAATTTTGCAAATCAACCTTCACACCTCTTGCTGAATTTGGAAATACTGTTGCAAAAAACCTACAATTCCTTAGACACAAAGAATAAGCAAGAAAGAACACATTTTCTAACAGCTGGGCAGTTTTGATAGGGAAAGAATTCCTTGTGTTTTAGTCCTTTCTTTAGCTGTGGCAGAATTTGCTTAGAGTTAGTTGTGATTGTCAAAACATTTCCAAGATAGGATAGGTTATGTAGACTGTTTATAGACATCTGTGTCTATATGTAGGTAGAAATTAAAGCCACTTATAGTCAAAGGCTTTGAATTCTATCAAGCTACTATGTTGTTATGGAACAGAATTGAAAATATACTGTTTGTCTGAATTTCTCTAAATACCTGTCTCCCTGCCTCAGTTGTTTAAATTTTTACGTTGCTTTCAATCTTGATTAAGCTGTCAAAATCAAAAAATCCCAGATACAACCTTTTTGATAGTGTTAATTTTCAGTATAGCATATTAAGTTTCATGGGAACATAGCATCTTGGACATGAATGATACTCTGAAGAATCAGAAGAGATGTTTAAGGATGAGGTGCATGTGTCATGGTCATCTTGAATTCTGTTGAAAAGAAAAAAGTTTAATTTGCCATTTAGTAGTATACATATATAAATATATGACATACACATCCAGTGTACTTTCTTGAAAGCATTAATGTTTACCTATTCAGTCAAGTTTTTTTCTTTATTATAGTGCTAGTACCATTTGTATTTTGCCTTTTGATTTTTAACGTTTTCTGATAGAACAGTAATCATATTTTTTTCTTCAAGTTTCAGGAAGAATCTTTGGTGGATGACTCACTGCTTCAAGATGATGATGAAGAAGAAGAGGAGAATGAATCTCGTTCATGGAGAAGATGATTCAACTGATCAACGACAATGCTAGAACTGCACCTGTGTTGCATTAGTATTACCTAATGTACTTCTGCATCTTTGTATTAAAAGGGGTTTTGTGATGAAGTTGGATTCAGATATAGATTAAAAAGCAGCTGGTCGGTTATACATTTTGAGAGATTGATGTTTGAGTTACATTTCAGTAAATGATTGCTAAAGACATCATACTAGGAACATATGCAATGTTTTTATTACATAGTTCTACAGAAAGTTACAGAATTCTTTGGGTTCTTTGTAATTTACTGAATTGGTCAAACACAAATGACCAAAAGTTGTTATAACATAGATAATTTTTGTTCTATTCCAGATACGGAATGAAAATTTGCATTTAAAATCTTTGTGAATGTTTTCAGAAATGAATAGATAACAGTACTAAACCGAAGTCTCTAAAGTTATGTATTCATAATATTGCATAGTAGTATGCTTAGGCTTTACTATGTACTAGCCTTTTGTTGGATTTGTGTACGTATTTTACCTATGGGTTTTAATGATAAAGTGTATGACTGCTTTGCATATAAGTCCTTATGACTTTAAGATGTTAAAAAAATAAAGAAATGGAATGGTCTTAAAAAAAAAAAAGAAAAAGAAAAAAAAGCAATAACCAAAAAAGCTAAGGCAATGGTCCTTCATGATAAAAAAAAAAAAAAAAAAAAAAAAAAAAAAAAAAAAGAGAAAAGACCATTCCAAATGGCAACCCCCACCCCCATGTTCACAAAAGGAGCTTGAATCACTATCACTTACACTTAAATAATACTGAGTATATAAAACCAATCTCAATCGTGTTTTATCTGCATTAACACATGGTGTACTCTGCGTAAAAACTTCTGGATGTTCTGAATTTTAAGTAATGCAAGTCAAATCTTAAAAAGAATAATACTCCAACTATGAGGAATTTTTTTATATCTCTGCACTGTGCAACTCTAGAAGAAAGTTTGATACCACAAAAATAACATGCAGTACTGAAATATAATTTAGAAAAATATGTGAGGAGAATCTGAATACTTCGTATTATTCTAAAAACTTGAGTACACAACTAATGCATTTTTTTTATATTCCTGTGTTTCTATGATTACATTTTTTCATTTCAAAAGTAACACTTTAAAAATCCTAAGTTTACACTATAGCACATATTCACCGTTCAAAAATACAGGAAATGTTAGTGTACTCCACAGAAAATCTTCATTGGCTCTTTCTAGCAGGTCTTTCTGGTATGTGAGGTCTGAAGTTGCTTTTTAGGAAGGGGAACTGCCTACCCCTTTGCAGTAAAGGACCTCTTAGAGAGACTTGTTTTTGTTTCCATTTAGTGGCATTTTGCTGGACTGGTTTCAAAAGGAAACCTATTTGTTAAATATTAAAGTCTCGGGGTTTATTTTTGTTATGAAGGGAGTGGGTGGGGTGGTGTTTTGATTTAGTATTTTCTTTCCCCCCTGTTAATCCATTAATGAGCGCATCATAAAACCACTGTTTTATTTATCAAGTAGATGGATATGAGCCTGTACCGACATTCATTTAAGTGTTGGATTCAATGATCCTTGTGGGTCACTTCCAACTTGGAATATTCTGTGATTTTTGTGATAGTGCTTCAGTTAATAGTGTGTTTTCTGTAGTCCATGTTTTGTCTTTTTCTGGAAAGGGGGAGAACTGGTATTAGTCATGTCCCTGTCCTTTTTTTTTTCAATTCCAAGGTAGGAATGGAAGAAAGTAGAAGTAGTAGCATTTTAGAGAGAAGAGCCCCAGCTGTAGAATTTTTGTTTGTGCTTTTCAGTCATTTGAATGGATTTTAAGAACTGGATCCTGGTTTGGGGTTTTTTTTGTTGTGCTTTTGATTTGGTTTGGTTTTCCCCTCTGTCCTGATGTGTATGCATATCTTGTTGCAAAAAACATGCACTTAAATTTTTGTACAGTCCTAGTTTCACATTGAAATGTCACAATTGACTGCCATGCTTGTTACACTAGTTCTAAATTTTGCCATAAGGAATTGTATTTGGGAAATTGATTTCCTTTTACACTGAATTTCAGGCAAAATAAAATATTTTAAGAATCTTTCTATCCAGTGCTCTGAATGAGCTGTTCTAATTCACTGAATTAAGAACAAGCTTTCCTACTTGCTTAATTAATTTAGTACACTTGAAGGGTGCCAAATTAACAGTCCATGAGGTGGAGATTTTCTGTGTTGTCTTACAGAATAGGTACAGCACAGGAAGACACTGTCCATATTCCATAAAGTGTTTGTGTGGAATGCTTTGCTGCTCAAACCTGCCTTTTTACTGCAGTCACTCAGCACAAGCTAAGGCAACTACAGGTGTGGTTTTTTACATTGAAGCTTCTTACAAATCATCTGAAATTGATGTATCATATAATTTTGAAAAATTGTGTTCCAAGTTTGCCAGCTTGTTTTGACTTCAGCCTGATAATGCATCCATCCAAGATTCATTTCATTGAAAATTTGCACCCTGCACTACTGGTAAGGGAGGAAACCTTTAAAAATTCTTTTTATCACCTTCCTTCTGCAAACTTCCTACTGGTCTGTATTTTTTTCCTGCTGTTACCTTGTGACATTCTGAAAAACCCCTGGATCAGAATGGCTTGGTATATTCTCACTTTAAAACCAACCCCAGTCAAAACCAATCTGTAGTTGTATGTCATTCGACATAAGGAACCTGTCCCAGTTGCAGTCTGTACAGATTCTATACAGATTCCTGTAATTCTAAAATGATTTTTATCATGTGATTTCTTGTTGGCTTGCTCTGTCTTCCATGTCTAGCTCTGCTCTCCTCTCCATCATTTTGCTACTACCTTAGCCAACACTTGTCACTTCAGTCAGATCCTTATTAATATAGCTTACAATGAAATTTTTTGTCACCTGGAGCTGCATCCTTATTTCAATCAACAAACCAAACATCCTGCTTGGCTTGGTTTTCTTCAATATAGCTTTTCAAAATTTCCATGGAATAAAAAGTAACATTTAAGAAGGTATTTTATTTTCCACATGAATGCTATAGGGCTGGAGTAAAATGTGAGCTGACATGCAGTTCAGTGGCAATATTGTTTAAAACTACATTTGGTTGAACTTCAAAACATTTAAAGAATCAGTAATTCAGACTATATTACAAACTCTGCAAAACAGTAAGTTAACAAGAATATCTCTTTGAAGCAACACTTAGGGCCAGTACTATTCATATTTTTCCTTTTCTTAAGACCAGTCATGCACTACACTTGTACAAATGCACTAAGTAATATTAAAAGGGTAGAGACCTTCAATGAAACACTTCAATTTACTCTAATTCAACTTGGATTTTTTTACATTCCAACTAGTGAAGATATAGTCAGATTTAATCCTGTGTTACTTACCTTTTATTGCAACTAGGATGGGAAGTTACAATGAAAACATTAGAGCAACTGGAGCAAATAACTGAAGTTTGAGGGCTTTCTGGGAAAACAAATGAAATTTGAAAAAAATTTATTGTTCTTCATCATGCTGCTCTGACTGGAGCTGTATCTTACTGTGTTGATGGGTTTATAGCACTTGGTTACTTTCAAACAAACCTTTTAAGTCAGACAAAGTTCTTGATCAAGATAAAAGAAAGAGCTTCATCTTTCTCAGATGAGCCAATATAGATTTAAATTTTTCCTTAGGGAAGATGAACCTTTAGTTTTTGTGGACTCAGTGTAAAGAGGTCAGTGTAGACTTTTATAAATGCACTAGTGTGCTTGTTACATAGGTACCTAAATACTGTAGTCTTATAAAATAATTAATTTTTATTTAAATATGCCTCTGCATGTTTTATTCTGAACTGTGTTTTAACTCTGAGGACATCAAAAATACTTGCAACAAAAATAGACTTTGGTGATTTCAATCTTTATTTGAATTATCTTAAAATCTAATGAGAACTCTAATGAGAAGAATTTCAAGAACATACCACCTAAACTACCCATACCATCTATTTTTCCTAAAATCCCCCTGTATGTGTTCATGTTAAAACTTATCTGAATTACTGTACTTGGTTCTTGGTTTGAGTGAAGATTAACATTTTTTTCTTCTTCTTACAGTAAGCTTGTAATCCTGAGACCAGTTGATGTCTTTGAAAATCATCTCATCTGACGCTGTGGTATATTGTAGTAATTTTTATATTATAGCTCTAATTCTTAAATTCCAAGATTCTTCCTGTTCTGTTAGCAGAACAGACTAAATGAGTTTCTCACTTGTCTCTGACAAAGACTGGAATACCATATTTAGCAAATCTGTCTGGTCTAGTTAATGAACTGGATTTTAGTATTTCCCTATAAGCAAATGGAAGAAAAAAGTTTGGGACATACATGCTTCAGAAACCATTTTTCTGGAAAACACCTGCAGTTGCATGAAACCTGTTTGTTTCATTTTGACCTCTAGGATACAGAGAGGGTAAAATAGCCTTTTTGCTCTTTTTACACTATTATTTTTCTGCATTGCAGATGCACATAAACTTTTTGGTAGTAATTTGATGGGTAAAAATTTTCTTAAAAAAACCCCACTAGCTTCTCAAAACTGTTTTTGTGATGGTCTGCAGCCAGACCAGTTATGTCCCAGCTCTAAGGCATATGAACTCTAACTAATAATTTGATCTCTGGGGAAATGACAAAAGTTTTTTTGGTTTTTAAGGTTATAATTTATTCTTTGTCTTGCACAAAATTATGTGCAATACATTTGAGCCAAAGATTAAAAAAATGACCTCACAAAAATGTGTGTTGATCTATACATGTAAAAATCTATGCTCTCTTCCTGAAGTCAGGTGCACATATAGTGTAGCTGAGATCTACTAAAGGTTTTACTTTAGAGTAAACTAAAGTTTTTATAGTTTTTTATAGTTTTATAGTTTCCCAGTTCTGCAGAGCTCTGCTGCATAAAAGCCAAGAGAAGTGCCCTTTCCATTAAAGTACCTTGTTTTAACATGAAGAAATGTTCTTCCTCTCATTTTCAAACTGTCCTTTCTCTGCTTAAAAAAAAAACAAACAAACCACAACCAAAAGCACTTCTGATTTCATATGTGGTTTTTATTTATTTTTTTTTTTATTTTAACTCGAGATAAAGCCTTGTACTTTCTCTTTCGGCTGCTAGAGGGCACTATGGCTACACAAGTGAAACAAAAGCTGGGAAGTGCTCCCATTTTAACACTTCAGTGATATTTTTCCTGTTTCAGTTCTCATGCTAATATTTGCATTTCTTGCAAAAACCTGTATACATCTTTACTATGTCAGCAGAAATTCTATTTGTGTGAACTGAAACAAAGTATCTCTCTGGATTTAGGTACCAATGATAAAACATGACTCCAGGTGTTTAAATCTGAATAAAACAGAAGAATGTTTCTGTGTTGCAAGAGAAGCCTTTTCTGCTCTGGGAGTTGAATTAGGTTTGATAGATTACACTTGAACTTACAGAAAACTTGGGTAGCTTCATCCTATTTGTCAAAGGTTTTTGTAAGAATTAATCTTTTAAACATGCGTTTGTGCTCTGGAATACGGAAAGCTAAAACTGATTGCGGAAAAGTGGAGGTGGACAGAAATGGCACACAACACTGGGTTTTCATACAAACTCCAAAATAAATTACCAGAATAACACAATTTGAATAAATTTCACTGCTGTAGCTGACTATATTTGCTTTATGGTAGACTCATCTTAAATACCTCAGTTACTACTGTAGCTCCACCAACTGGTGCACTGTAATTAAATGAAACAATTTTTCAGCTATGATGTGGAATACTTGCTCATCCTTGTACACCCATTCACTGTCTCACACTACCTTGCCTGGGTGCACCAGGAAGCTGCTGGTAGGCCATGCACTGAACACTGAGTGTGCAGTGGAGCACTTGGAACTCTTGAGAGTGCAGTGCCCGTGCACATGAATCATACATAGGTCAACACCATGCAGGACATGTATGTGACTCATTCTGTGTTTTCTATTTCCTTTCAGTCATTAGTGCAATGTCAAAAACTACTGAGGCACCAGATTTTGTTACACTCCTTACTCATAATATCAGTTATGTGGAGATTATCTTATGTTCTCCTTTTTTCTTGAAGGGGGCTGCTGGATCAGCACCTGTGGATAAACATCACAAAATGCTGCAAGTCTTCCAAGGAGTCAGTATCTTCGAATTCACCTAAAGATGGAAACCTTACTTACCAGAAGTGACTGTGAGAAGAATTCTGGTTGTAAAAATTACTTGGTTTTATTTATCATAATTATTTCTTTTCATTCAGATCTGATAATTATTAACATTTATCCACTGCTGCTCTCAGAGATGTATTGTTTAAAGTGATACATCCCCCATGTGATCTTTCTACCCATTAAATAGGAAATCAGAGAGTATTTTAATACAGTTTTTAATTATATTTTTCTGTCTACTTTCTCTGTGGTAATACTTTACCTTAGAAAACAGAGAGGAGTGTTTGGATACTATTTACTTATTTGCACAGTTCTACAATCTTCAACTTCTTCATTGGTGCTGTTTTCAAAACTCTCCTATTGGTTGTACCATCCTGCATGTATTAGGCAAAAAAATAAGGTTAAGTAGAATTCAAATTTTTATCAAGAACACGAAAATTGAAATATCCAGTAAGCAGCAAGTGAGCAGGTTAAGAAAACTTTCCTATAGCATAGAATTTTAGATAGATGTTCAGAAAGGTGAACTTTCTATACCTGAGTAATTGAAATCTTGACCATCTTTCAAATAAGTTCTTACAAAGGCAAATGTTACCTACTCATACTTGAAAACTTTCCTTCCATGCATTGTTCTAGTAATGAAATGCACCTGGATATGGAATCATAACATAACATGCTTATGTACTTGAAGACATATTAAATGGGTTAATCTTTCCATAGAGAGATTAAAAATCTGATTTTTCTGTTACATCCAAGAGTACACATTCAGTATCTGTGGGGTAATCTGTCTACTTTTAAAATACTAAGTCAGTAATTGGTGAACGTTTGTTTCCACTATTCAGACACTTGGACTCTGGTGGTCCTACAAGCACTTCTGTTGGATTTTTGTTTGTTTCTTTGTTGGTTTTGCTGGGGTTTTTGTTTGTTTGTTCATTTTTTGTTATTTGGTTTAGTTTTGGGTGTGGGGGCTTGTTTTTTTTTGGGGGGGTGGGCAGTGAGGGGGGTGGTGGTAGTGGTTTTGTTTGGGGTTTTTTTTCCAGTGGTAAAATTTCATCAGTTGCTTTGCAAAACAACCTTTTCTTGTTTAGGATTTGGAATTCTTTGTTCCCAGAAGCAACATCTTGTGTATTACGTATTCAGAGGTATTAATGTGATATAGCCAAATTTATCTGTGATA
The DNA here is from genome assembly GCF_001522545.3 of Parus major. NCBI lineage: Eukaryota > Metazoa > Chordata > Aves > Passeriformes > Paridae > Parus > Parus major. The sequence continues at coordinate 47,216,581 of NC_031768.1, forward strand.
GTATTACTGAAAAATGTGAGATGAAAGAGCAAAAAGCAATAGCTGTAGCCTTGTGGTGGAAGCAAAATGTTGGTCAGCAGACTTACTGCCTGACCTGAATTACAAAGTTTTCTACTAGAAGTAATATAAGGATATTGGCAGTACAGCAGAACAATATAGAGCAGTTTTTGCTGTCAATATAATAATGACAAATAATATAATCAATGTAAGAAAAAATTAAGGAATGTAAGTCATATTACACCTTGTTAAGTTTCAATAGGTTAGTTCTCTCTGTATGTGCCATTTTATATTTGTGAATTCCCATAATATTATTTGCATGTCATCACTTAAGTTCTAATATCTTGAATATTAAAATAATTTAAAATATATTTATTTCTTCAGTTTCTGTGTTGAACTGTCTTCAAATATCCTTTCAAGTGAATTTAAAGTAAGTACTATTTCTTTTCCATCCTTGTTTTCTGTAATCCTTTCTCTAGTAAAAATACTGAGGTCTTTGCTCTTTACTGGCTCTTCTCTGCAAATCTGTTATGTATTGATTTTTTGAAGACAGCTTACCAGGAAAACAGAGATTAAGTTACAGAAATTGGAATCTGAAATAACTAAAAGATTAACCAGGAGAATTCAGTATGCTACCATTTTTAAGATGGCGGTATATCATGCTACAATACTATCTGTAGATAAGCTTTTGTTAAACTTTAAAAGTAATTTGAGTAGGTAATTACTAGTGTGTTACTAGTCTAAGGCAAGATTGATGGCACCTTGATTGGCTGTAGCAGTTACTAAAGTTCACATTTTATGACCTCCTTAAAAATATTAATTTAGAAGCTTATGAATTGCTCTCTGGAGTCACCCTGAACTAACAAATACTGAGCTAGTTTTTAGCATTTGAATCTTCCTGTGAAATAATTTCTGCCCACTGTTGAATTTTATAGTGTTTTTCAAGAATTCATTTTCTAGATAAAGTGGTATTAACTCTTTGATGGCCAGGATTAAGTTGTGGAAAATGTTCTCATAAATAGTCGTGTTCTGTGACAGCATCAGAGAGGACCCTGACTGGTCACTCCTGCCATCCTCTGTACTCGACACAGCAGGTATTTGAGTGATAATGTAGTAATTGAGGAACTGGGCTATGCTTTAAAAATGGGACAGTACAAATGAACTACCTTCCTAATCTACCAGATGACTGAAAAGTTGTTACTGGTGGGGGATGCTGCGATGGGAGTGAGGAGGTGAGATCAGTAGACCTTTTTATCCCATGATTCTGTTTCAAGCCATGCTACATTCACTGATAAAACCCACACCACAGTGCTCTTCTTGGTTATGTATGTTTGGCTTCAACTCTTAGTTTGTCTCTTCTCTTCCTCTTATTTAGAGGAGCCCAGACAAAACATTTTATTAAAACCTTTAGTGAGCAGAATGTGGAAGCTGAAGTGCTTCCACAGATCAAGAGAGCAGTTGAGAGCAGAAGCCTTGCAGTTTGCACTGGACTCAGGACAAGCACAGAACCTACTTCACGTGCTTCAGCCGTGACTCACTAAATTGAAAGCTGCAGGCCCTGCATTTGAGCTGCCTCTCTGGACCCATTTGTTTTCTTAATAACCTTACAAACAGGGACTTTGCTGTAGGAGTTACGACTCATTTTGGCATATCCCTCAGTGATTCTGATGATGGGAAGGCAGTCTCAGATCAGTCAAGGATCATCTCCAAAAGAGGTGTGAGAACCCTTGAAATATTTTTGTCTGACTTTTAGGACCTTTATTTAGCTTATTGTGAGTATGGTAGCTTTGTGTCAAAGGCTGAGTGACACAGCCTGTCATATGCTAGTGCAGTGCTAATGCAGCAGCAGCAGGGTTTCCTCCTCTACTCACCATTGTGCAGCAGAGCCACTGTGCTTGCACTTGCACTTCCTAGGAGAACTCAGCTTTGCCAGCTGGATGAAACAGCCCTGAGGCTAGGTTGGAGCAGGAAGAGATCATTTTCTTTAATGGATCTATGTAGAAAAGCTAAACCATTGGCAAGGAACAAAGGCAATTCAGACAGCATTTAGGGACCTTAGTTGGGGAACCCAGCAGGTGGGAAGAAAACAGAGTAAGCATAGGGATGTAGGGATGCACTGTAGGACTTGAAATTAGGTTAGTTGGTAGAAAGGCTGGCTTTGTTTAAATTTGTTGGATGTTGGTGAAATAAACTACCAGTATTAAAATTCTAGAAGGAGGTGCTGAGGCAGATGGAAGCTGAGGTTTCAAGTTCTTGGCCAAGCAATTGTTTATGTACAGGTTTCCTTTCCTGCAATCTACCCTATCTGTGGGTAGCCTAGTTTGTTGCAGACAAGCCATGCTGTAAAAGATTCAGGAAATTCTGCTAAATCCAGAGAACAGGGCCAGGAAATACTCATTCCATCTAGTTCTTTCACAGAGGCTTCCGTCTGGACCTTTAGAGTATCCTCCAAGATATCTCAAAGTAAAGAGAAGCCTCACTTTAGTGGTTACCTTTTCATGGCTTAGTGATTGCAGAATTTAGTGTTCCTTGTTATGAGTCCCTGTGGAGCAGGTTGTATTAACAGTCAGTTACTCTTTCAAAAGACTACTATTCCAATCAGTAGGTGTTTTTGTGTTCAATCCAAATTAGGTAGGATAACATCAACAAGTCAGGTAATGGAACTTCCCTGGTTTTTAAACTGTTTAACCTGTTGCTTGAGTGAACAAATTAGGAAGCAGTTACATGAGCAACTATCATCATATCAGATGGGAAAATGCATGTTGTTTAGTTACTGTCATGGAAGGAGGGAATCCTCTTTAATTATCATGGCTGCAGAGTAAGGTAGAAAGATGAAAGGTACTGGTCTAAACTCGCGGTTACATTAACAGGAGCTTGTGTCAATTAAAACCTTCAAAGTGGACACTTTGCAGTGCAAAGAATTTCAGTGCCTAACTCCTTTCTCTTTCCAGCTGCTCAGTTAATGGTTTTGTCATGACCATCTTTCTCTGAACTGTTTGGTTACTGTTCTGAACCTTAAAAGTGTTAGGAGCCATCCCTGGTACTGTTTTGTGTGAGAGAAGTTGTGTATGCTTTGATGTCTGCTTTCTAAAATCAGATAGTCAGAACCATTCAAAATTAAAATATTTATGTGAAAGGAAAGGTAGACTGTAATCTTTGGTCTTTACTGGAGTCCAAAAATCACAGTGAAAAGTAATTATCTACTTTTATCTCCATGGATCCACATGCAACTCTCATAAAATATTCCCAAATACCATATATACTGTTTGCAAAAATACACATTTGCTTTTGAAGATCTCAGCATTTTGTTTGTTTTCCTCCAAATGTCTGAACAAAGAATGAATAGTCTTCTCTAACTGCTCTGTTTAGTATTGTTTAGTGGTTATGGGAACAATGTGTTAGGAACCCTCTGTATGAATTTTAAATGGTATTTTAGATTGATGTGGATATCCTAGGACCTTCTGAATTTTTCTTCTGCCTCAACAACCAAATCAATGGTGAGAAAAGCCTATGTATGTACTTGCAACACCAACTTCTGCCTGTAGCAACTTGCCTAAAGATCTTGCAAGGTGGTAGACTGTGGTGGCTTCCAAATAACTTCATGTCATGCAGTAATGCTGTGGTTTAGTTGTTGTGTATCCAGCACTATCACATTTCAGCATGTCTTCATAGCTTTTGCTTTTAGTAGAACTCACCAGAGACATAGTTTATTTCAGTGTCTTGTTCCCTGTCAGCATGTTGGTACTCAGCCTCCTGGTCTACATAAATACTAGTAAATTAAATATGGCTGGGACTTTCTCTGACGCTGAGGCCAACTGGCGTGGAGCAAGTTTCACACACACTATTAGGCTTCAAAACAGGACACCCATATACACATTCTCTGTGGAAATGGTCTGTCTTGGGATAGTTGATCTGAGGTGTTATGGCCTAACAGTATAATAGTGTGGAATGCACAACAGGGTTCCAGTACCTGTGATGTATGCTGGACCTGTTTGTTTCCCCCGTTCGGATGTCTGAGTTGCCAAGCTTAGTCCAACAGTAGGTGATATGATTTGATTCCACTGGTAGATGAAGGGACCTTAAGGAAAATCTGTTCTTTTCAAAAACAGTTACAATGGTCAACAATGTTGTGCAAGGAATCCATCCTCTCTAGAGGGTGATGTCACTAACTGAAAGAGGGAATGGGTACTAAAAAAATAAAAGTCCTAGTACTTTAGCTAATGGACAAATAAATGACAATTGACAATTAAAATTTTGTAGACCATAGTAATTAATGGATTTAATGAAAGATGTAAAATACGTGGTGGTCTTGAGATACAGAGTTAGATGAAATGTTATTAAAGAAAATTAATGGTAGTCTCCAAGCTGCAATTCAAATAGATTATTTTATTTAAACTTTCCTGTAATTGGTAAGGTTTGGAGGTCTCTTGAACAATCTCTGAGTATTAAAACAGTCTTGAAGATTAACCTAACAATAATGCAGTGGTGTAGTCAAAGAGGCAAGCTGTGATACTTTCCTGGCGCACCTTCCTCTAGAATTTCAGTTTCCGATAAACTGGCAGAGGAGGAGCTCTACACATATAATTCATCCCTTAGCCGTTCATGTAAGTATGCTTTTAGCACAATATATCACCTTAAGTATTACACCTTCTGCAGTAGGATAGAATTCTCTGACCTGATAATTTCTGTACATTGTGAAAATATTTTCTGTGTCTATGCATGTATTTCATCAGCTATGCTCTCATCTGCCAAAGCAGACTGAATGATTTAATTGCCTAATCAGCTATCCAAGTCTCCCATGCAAGCACAAAAACATCACAGTGAGTTGTAGAGTTACGAGGTCGGTGTATAAGCAATTATTAGAGATACCTATTAGAGTTTTCCCAAGTTCCTTATTGTAGTGGGCACCAAGCATGCTGGATTTAGCTAGATTATAAGTATGGCTATTTACTAGTAGAAGCTGATGTTTTTCTCTCCTCTATTTTTACAGTTGAGAATAAAGTACAATTTATATTCTGGGCATCATCTTGTGGAAGTTCTAAATCACTTCATGAGGCTTTCAGCCTAGGTTATGTCATTTATCCATCAGCGCTCAGTCCATTTAATCCAGACCTCTCAGCTGTACAGACCTAGCTCCTGTTGTGAGTGATCGGCCTGCTTGAGTGCTCCCAGCTTCTCCTGTCACATCACATTTGCATAAAAGAGGACGGATAACCAAATTTGAGCACACAAATGAAAATGTTAAGCGCTGAACCTGTCACAGTTGTTGTTCAACTAATTGTGAAAAATTTGATTTGCTGGCTTTTCACTGTTTATCATGTGGACCCCCTTCTCAAATTTGCCTTGGCTTCTGCTTCTGTACATGTAGCTTTTAAACTCTCTACACAAGCAGCCCACCCTGGGGATTACTTACCTCTCCTACCAGCTTTTAATGTTGGCTCATCTACTTGACTAAATTAGGCCACCATGGCAAACAAACACATAATTAAAAACCTGGGAAAGACGACTGCAGTTGCACTTCTTAAATTGATTTTGCAGTCTATTACTGGTATATGCCTTTGCATTTTGCCATTTTTATCTTGTCCTTCTGTAAACCCAGAAAATGTCTTTACTTTTGATTGTATATAGGTGGGAGGATATATTATTTCAAAACGAAAGCTAATATTTTTTCCTGAAATGGAAATAGTAAATAAAAACACATTCTTATTTCTGGGTATTTTGTGGCAGCTTATTACAGAGGTGCTGTATTCATTTGAAATTAAGACCCATTTTTGAACTGGCATTGAAAAATCATGGATGAAGTATTGTTCAAATTATTGTGATTTTTCAAAATTCTTTCCAAATGTACCTAGAACTGCTGTTGTATTTATAATTCAAAATACTTTCTCTTTATTTAGTTTTAAAAGCTTCTTATGATTTATACCAAGAGATCACCAATTAAAACAGTTGAATATCATGTTGGGTTTTTTTGTGAGGGGAGAAGAGGTTCAGCCAAACAATTATCTATTAAAAAAAATAGAATCATCTACAAATCCAAATTATACATCTCTTTGGTATTGTCATTGGTTGGTTATACTCTGAATGCCCATTGCTGTCATCATTTAAGGAGGTGGATGATAACATGAGCATAGTGAATATAAATCTACCAAGACCATTGAAGGCTTCTAAAAATAATTTGATAAGAAAAACTGGTATTTAGATGTATAACAAAAATCTTTATTTTTCCAGGAGTTCTAAAATATCAAAATAATTGTTTTCAAATGAAAAAAATTATTCATCAGCAGCTATGGCTGAAATACTGTTGAAAAAAATAAAATTGAAATTATTTTGCTTAAAATCCTTTTAAATTTCATTGTATTGTGTCTGTGAAGGGGTAGAAGTCACTAAAGTGACTTTCATGTCAAGTGAAGTTCTGAAAATAATTGTACTAGTAGGATGTAATCTGTTATCTGTTTTGTAAGCTGATCAAGATGCATCTTAAAACTGTAGGATATTTCTAACTGTTTCTCAGGTAAGTTTTGTACCAAAAAAACCCTAAACCAAACAAAAAACAACCAAGTAACCCTACCCCCTCCAAACCTCCCCCCATGTTTTCTTTTCATTTATGTAATTTGTAGCCTAAACTGACTTTTCATCCAGGTTATATATAGTTAGGTGTCCTTTGTTTTAAATACCTTTTTCCCTTCATGATGTTTACTTCCTTGATCGTCAAAAGCTGTCACGTTGTCACAGCCTTCAGTTCACAAGGCTAAATGAACTGAACTCTTAAAGGCCTTTGACAAAGCCTGATGTATTTAACTGCAGCAATATCAGATTGTAACATTCACAGATCAGTATGTTGGAGAGCACTGTCCTTCTCATTTTTTAGACTGAATTATACTGTAATTAAAAATGTACCTGGAGAAATATCTTGTGTTGTACTCTTGTGTTCCTACATTTGGCTTGTGATAACTATCAGTTTCCTTTTTCTCCTTCACATCATACTGCTTTATCTCCTTCTTTGTTAACAGTTTTTCAAAGTTGACCTCCTTTTCTGCCCTCTTTCTCAAGTTTACCATTGAGTTACACTAAATATATAAATCATATTTGCAAAATAAGGTGTTTGGAATAGAGGGATGCAGATGTTTAGAAGAGACTATTCATAAGCATATCAAGCCCACAGCATCAAACTAAAAAGCAGCAAAATTCAAGAAATTAATTTCAGTTATTTAATAAAAAACTTCATTCTGTACTTGAAAAAATGCAACTATTCTACCAATAGGTTTGACTTTGAAGATCAGTGATGTAGCAACTCCTGGTCTAGAACAAAAAGATTGTTTGCAAATTTCCAGAATGTTGTTACATCTCTTAAGTTACTCTGAGTAACCTTCAACAAGACATTCAAGAGTTAATCTAATATTTCCTCCCAATTTCTCCCAGTTTATTTACAAAATACGTCCCAGTAGCTGAAATATCCTGAGATATCTTTGTGACTAAGGAGGCAGAAGATTTATCTGTGCAAGGAAATACATTGTGTTTTCAAAATCAATTTTCTTCACATAAAGAATAAAAATTTTGTTCCCCTGTTCCTCAACAGCAGGACAAATGTTTATTGGTAAACTGATATCTCATTTTACCATGCAATGATTTGATCTGAAAATCCCATAGATACATTAAAACTGGTAGAACTGAATTAAGTATTTGGGTTTGTATGCCATGTCATAGAAGAAACTTAGCTTATGGATAAGATTAGTTTCTCAGATTTTAACCAGAAAACAATACAAAATAATGTGTTGCTTTTTTTCTGACTTAACTTCTTGAAGCATGAAAATTTTATTGTTAAATCCTAGAATTTTTGTATTCATTTAAAAATAATCCTCATCCCTTGTTTTACCTCTGCCTTTCTCTAAACTTAGGTATGTGTATTGTTATATTTATTCTGAAGTAGTGTGAGAAACAGAGAATAGAAGGCAGCAAATTAAACAGCCTGAAAACAGAATATCAGCTCTGAGGGTGAGTTTTATGGGCAAAATACCTGTGAAAGCAGGGCTTAAAGGCAGTTTCTGAAAAGGGAAGTTAGGTTCTGAACTTCCGTCATGAAATTAGTCTGTCTCCTAAGTAAATGGGAATATGCAGGTCTCCAAACCTGGTTCTTGATGTAAATGTCTGATCTATAATCTCAGAAATGAATTTGCAGAATTTCTTTAAGTTCTATATCCATCAATATCCTTATCCATAAAATGTTTTGCTAATCAAGTGAGAGAAATGTGAGTAAGATGTGTTTAAAATTTTGAACAAGTACTAGTGAAAAATGTTGTGCCATATTCCCTCAGCTGTAATAAAATGTGCACTTTTCATTTATCCTTCTACTAGATATCTATTGAGATTTCATTAAAAATGGTCTCCCCTGCTTCTTAAGTACCTTCATGTAATTCGTGGGGATTTTCTCATTTTCCCAGGTCTGCTTGGGTAAATAAAGATTTCTCCTTGGCTCAGTCTTTTAGGTTGGATGTTAGAATAAACAAACTTCCATTAACTTGCTTTTTGTTTTGCTTTAGATTGCAAGTAACTTCATCAGCATGTAAGAGACAAATGGTCCATCTTTCCCCATGTATTTTATTATACAAGAATGACCTCCTTCCCATGAGCTTAGCTCTTGACTCTAGCTAAATGCAAAACACTAACACACAGACATGATTAGGAGGTTACACATACACATCTCTGTGGTCTGAGGTACGTACAAGGAAAGACATGTATTAAATTGCCTTTTCTTTTAATATAAAAAAGTAAACTTATTTACCCGATGGGTAAAATGTGTATTGACCTACTGCATTACAGAATAAGCATGAACAAGGTTACTTTTTCCCCCTTTCTGCTAAATAATAAGGCAACTCATGCTGAGGGTGCACTTAAACTAGACCTATAACTCTTGGAAATTCATAGATCGCAAGGCCAAATGGGACCATTATGATCATCTTGCCTGACCTCCTCTACAGCACAAGCCATAGGGTTTCGACAGCATTACAGTATTTGTAATTTCATATCCATTAGAGTGCTATTTATAGGATATATATTGTATTGAAATGGCAGAATATTCATTGCTCTGAAATTCTGCTGGATAATTTTACTGCTGTAGTGTTATCTACAGGGTTCTCTGTTGGTATATATTAATAACAAAAAAAATCATACAAAATTTCAAGCAATTTGCTAAAAATGTAACCTTGTCCAATAAGCAGATTGCTTGTGACAACAGCTGAAAAACCATATATTTAATGTAAAAGCAAAGTTGATATAAAAGAATCCAAATAATTTATTAATTGCCAAGTACTGTAGAATCTGAAGTCTAATTAAGAAAAGAAAAATAATGACCGACTGGTCCATTGCACTAACTGGAGTATTTCAGCAAAAACAGAGAAAACAGCCTAAATCTGTCTGGTTTCTCTTATCCTGTGTTGAAGATCTTTTTTCTTTGGTTTGATATCAAGAACTGTGGTGCATAATTTCAATTTTCATGGAAACCCTTCTGTAAAATGTCTGTTACAAGTGAAATCTGATTTTAAATGGTGATTAGGGCAGAAGTAGGCACAGGACTGTTACACATGTAAAGCAAACTGAACTAAGTTCCCTGGTTTGCTTTGTAAAACTCATTATTAGCTCTCAGTTTCATTTCCTATCCATCTGAAAAATGAGAAAATGTTCTCTGCCTTTTCTATGGGAGTCAGTAATGAAATGTACTACACTGAGCAGTCCTAGAAGTCCTCAACAAACAAAACCAGCTTCATTGCTCAAATTTTGAAACAGAAATTAGGCCTTATTTTTAAAGGTAAAATCCAGATATCACCCAGACTTATATTTGCTGCTGGGAAGAGAGTAATTAAAGAGCAATTAGCATTTCTACTGATCATTGGTTAAAATTATTTAACCAGTTTTTTAAGGCTCTCGAAGTAATGATATCATTTTGTTAAATGCTAAGAATGATGAGACAAAACAGCTTGAATGTTATTGGTCAAAGATGTTAATCTGTGTGTATTAAAGGATTTTAAACATTATCTTCTAGAAAAGCCTGTGCCATTCAGTCCCTTCCTCTCCCAGTCTAATCTAAAATTACACAAATTTAAAGGCATACAAACAGGTATGCCTTAGAAAACGAGACAAGATAGATTGCTAAATGTATCACTTAACAGAAACCTCAAGAAAGTCAGTAAAATATTAGTAAAATAACCAGATTTTGTAAAATCTGAAGTGCTTTGTTCAGAGAATCTCCTTGCTATGCAAGAGCTTTGAAAAACTCTTGTGACAAGCAGAAAGGCTGTGTCTCAAGGTTTGCATTTTGATCTGTTCACTAATAAATTCTCCAAAAGCATAGATAATGACAACATTTAGCTAACAAAGGTTAGTTTAAAAGCAATTTTAAAAGATATTTCAATGGAAGGAAAGAGAGAAGGGATGAAGAGACCAATTAACCAATTTTTCTTGGCCTTTCTCTCACGCGCAGACACATTCTGTACAAATCCCTGTTTTGATGTATTATTTTAATTAATCCCAGTCTTTTGATTTCTACAAAAAAGAAGGTTAGCAAATGTAACAATGCTCGAGAGTTTCTTTATTGTAAAAGACACATAATTTCAAGCATTTAATAAGGTAGATTTATTCTGGGTAGTTTAGTTTGCACATTCACTCAAACAGCCCTCCCCAAAGACAACATTAAAAATGTGATTAGTTAGCTGCCATCAATAACACAAAATAGGAAAACACTCTCTGAAGGGACAGCTTTGTGGAGGGCACTGCACAGTGTGTAGTAAAAATATATGGCCTAATAAGTTTACATTTGCAGGCTCATTTGTTAAAACTCTTGAATTTCTAATTTGTGTCGGAAAGATAAATGGATGGGGCCTCAGTAAAGTGTGAGATTAATACTGATGGATGGGGATTCAGATTTTTGCTAGCCTCTTACTTCTGTACCACCAGTAGGCAGTTTATGGGGAAAACCAAATGTAAATAAAAAAAGAGGACATTATTTACCTTGGTCAAGGCCAATTACCGGTTATATTGTTCTTTTCAACTTTATTGTTTGGATGCAAATTATCCTTATCTAATTATTGTTTAATGCATTTTGGTAATCAAGCCCTTACAAAGTGTAATTAGATGCTAAAAAGGACAGGCACCCCATGGTTACTTTGAAACACTGCAAATAGTCAAATGGTAGAAATGGAGGCCTCTGGGACCTTTCAGGGTGTAAGGTGGAAGAATAATAATAAAACATATAATAAAAAAATTACTTTATACCTGAATCAAAATGCTCACATAAAATTAAAATGAAGTGAGGCTAATATGAATAATAAAATAGGTGAGATCTGCATATGCTGTACACAGCTGATTTCAACAGCTTTCCTTCCACATGCAGTGCCACCACCGTGCTGCAAAGAGACAGACACCAGAAGTGACAGCGGAATTTCTTACCTATCTGGCAGAAGATACCTCTGAACTTGGATGAGCCTTGCCAACATAGAGAAAGAAGTTCTTCTATTCTAACAAAGTAAGTCGACAGATACCTTTCCAAAGTAAAATGCATAGATATGACAGAAAGGCATGCATTACTAAAGGGATAAATGAAAAGGAACCATTCAACTTGAATGAAACAAAGGTCACTGCTGCTATGCTTCTGTTTGTGTAGTATTTTTAAACCAAAGTTAATCCAGAAGTCTTAAATATTTGTAAAACATGTCAAAATGTTAGCAGAGGTTCATAGAGGTTGCCAGATCTGAGGTCCCCAAAGAGATACAACTTCAGGAGCTCTGACCAGTGATGAGGCTGGAATGTATTCCAAGTAGGCAGATGCACTAAAGTGTGTGTACAATACACATGTATAAATAAACCTATTTGTCCTACCACAAAGATCAATGCAGATCAGGCAGACACAATGGAACTTGTGGCTTCATCCTGTTCTCTGGCTGATCAAGATGAAGGCTTGCTTGTGGGAAAAATACAGATATGTATATAACACAGATAACTTCAGTAGCTGGGCTTGGATATGCAGCCTATCCAGTAAATTTCGCCTGGATCCTTTTTTCTCCAGGTGTCTCATGTACACCCACACTCTTAGTCAACCCACAAGATTTGTCCAGCAGTTGGATAGGACTCTTGTAGTGCTTCCAGTGGCCAGCTTTTCCCGTAGTCTTATCCTTAGATACCCTCTGGCTCACGGGCCACTTTGCCTACTTACCAGCTAGTTCCTACCCTGACCATCCCACAGCAGGTCCTGTGAAATCCCAAATCACTCTTCCTTTGTGCCCTATAACATGCCCCATGTACCTAGGAAGTGATCTCCCTCAGTCCAAAAGGTGTTCTGGAGATCTGCTTCCCTTGACTGGTGGTGATGGGCTTCACCCCTGGGGCAAACATGTCTTCTGTGATGGGGCTGGAGGTTGCTATGCAGGGCTTTAGTTTGGTTACCCCAGTTACCACTGCTTATTTGTGCACCTTTGATTCTATAGAAATGAGATTTTTTATCACATAACCTAGCACAGGCTAGTACCTTGATGAGCCATATACTTAAGGAATTTGAAAAGACGTTTTTAAGGAAGCAGGCAGAGATAGAGAGAGGACTTGTAGACAAAACTGGTGTCCCTCCCAAAAACAAGAGACAAGGGATCAAAATTGTCTTAAAGCCAACTTAAAATATGGTTGCAATCAGAAAAGTGATTTTTATCTTCTTTTTCCTTTACTGAGATGTAATTGAATAGATGTTTTCTTAATCTATATTCTTCCTCTAATAGTAGTGGTATTTCATTATTTTTTATTCTCTGTTGCAGAGGAAATATAATTGTCAAAATTTGGAGGCAGTTTCTTCTTCAGCTACAGCATCATCTGTTGCAATTTAAGTTGCATTATTGCTATAGGTACTTAAACTTGTTGCCTTATTGCACAGATACATGGATCAGGATATCAGTTCCCTGTGAACCAAAGAAATCAAATCCCAGCTTCCTTTTCTTCAATAAGAGAGGGAGCTAATTTTCTTCATAGCAGCTCATGTAGTACCATGGTTTAGACTAGTGACCAGAATGGTGTATATAACTCACTGTTTTTTAGAGGTTGCTAAGCAGTATTTGAACAGCTTCAAAGGCTCCCTCTGTTTCTCTCTGTCCCCTCCACCCATGAGGAAGCTGGGAGGGGGTGAGAGGTTGGGAGGAGGCAATGCCTGAAGAAGGCTGCCTAGAACAGAAGCTAGACAGAGTTAAAGGAATAAGGTAGATATTTACTGAAAGGCCTTCACAGGGTGCACCTTGGGCAATGCAAGAGTCTCACAGAGACTACACCCAAGCTGGATGACTAGCATGTGTTGTTTTGGACAGATATAAGCTTGGTCCATCTGTGTATCAGAAGCCAGTCATCCAATTACAACTTACCAGTAAAACTGGGGAGTAGTTCCAGGTTGTTCAGAGGCTGTCTGAACATGGATCTGTTGGTGGAAGGTGATTGCCTTTGCACCACTTGTTTTGTGATTTTTTTCTTTCATTTAGTAAATTATCTTTATTTTGACCCATGGTGGTCCTCTAGTTTTTGCTTTCCCAATTCTCCCCTCATCCCACTGCAGGACAAATGAGTGAGGAGGTGGTGGATGCTTGGTTGCACCATACTAGATACGGCATATGCAGTGTATGTTTATACATATATATATATATATATATAAATATACTGCCAAAATAAAGATAAAACTGAAGAATATATCCTAATGGACATATGTAAGTAGTTCTTAATTTAATTTATTTTAAAAAAGGTGTGGCAGGGACTTAACATATTCTGCATAAACAGAAAGCCCTTCAAACTGTGGGGGTAAATTTTAAAAAGGACAATTTAGACAATAATTCACTGTTATATAGAATTTTTAAATTAAGATTTGATGTCTTCTTAAGAACAAGATTGAGCCAGTTCTCTGTGAAATGAATGTCTGTGTCCATGCTTCTATCTTGCAGACAGGCATTTTCAGCTCCTGAGCCTGCTGCTTTGGAACAGCCTGCCTCACTGCCTGTTTTGCATTGAGAACATAAAAGGGCAGGATGCATCTTCTGCCTGCAACTCTTTCCTAAGTGTTGTGTTCTAATTCAATCATAAAGTACTATGCATGATGCAGAAACTACTGACTGAAATTCTACAGCTGGTGTTAATATAGAGTTCAGAATAGATATGCTCATGCCACTCCTTACTAGCTTTGCAAACTCTGAATTTGTTAAAATGGATACTTATATCTCGCATTCAAATAATAAATGAAAAAAAACTTATGGCTGCTACTACTATACAAATTTAGCTCTCGTTTCTCTACTACTCATGCACTGATATGAGTGCATGTTTAAGTGCATGTTTATTTGAAAAGGTCACAATAATTGTAGCACTAATGCCAGAACAGCCCTTTTGCTGTGAATAAAGATATTGCCTTTTTTTAACTGGCTGCAGCTCTACATTCTGGCTAGATAAAGAATCCATTTGTATACAGAAGCTCACAGCCTGAAATTTGAATTTCATCACTGGAAGCAATTACAGTATCAGGGCAGTCTCTGCACGTAATCCCTCATTTAGTAATTTAATTAAAAACAAGTAGTACCATGAGCACCAGAACTAATGAAGCTTAGTTTTCAATAGAACTGTGTTATGTGGTTGATTGACTTTTAGCTGAGCTATGAGGAAGCTTCTGTGTGAGTCCCTCTTCTGTTACCATAATTCAGGAAAATTTTCTTTTTCTAGTTCAACAGCATTAAGTATTTTTTATGTTTATTGCTTCTGACATAATTCAGCATTGCAGGAAGAAAGCTTGGCTGGGGCAGCTATAGCAAGAAAAAGATTCTCAGAATTGAGCTCACAAAACCCAAGTAACCACTGCTTCAAGTATTGCAGCACTTGCTTCCTTCTTGCAGCACTGAACCATGGATTCTGTACAGCATAAGCCTGGGCAAGAAAACTGGTTAATAATCAGAGTCATTCAAAAAATTCCACTTTAAAGTAACAGCTTCTACAGAGCCCATATGCTGACCTGCATATTCCCAGAGTTCATTAGTTTCCCAGCACTTGTGTACACAGAACTGGTGAGCATACTTGCCTTATTTGTGAGGTTCTCTGGCTACAGAAGCTCAGCTCTTTTAGGGAACTCAAGCATGGCTCTAGGAAACTCTGTTGAGGCCCCATGCAAAGCTTCAGAGCTGTATTAGAAATGTAACACAAAAAAATTGACCTGCTGAAATGAGTCCAGAAAAATCTGCTGAGTTGATCAGAGGGCTGGAGCACCTCACCTATGAAGACAGACTGAGAGAGTTGAGGCTTTTCAGCCTGGAGAAAAGAAGTCTCCAGGGAGACCTAGGAGAACATTCCAATATCTGAATGTGGCTTACAAAAAAGGTTGGAGACGGTCTTCTCACAAGGGCATGTAGTGTCAGGACAAGAGGGAATGGAAAGAGAGCATGTTTAGATTAGATACTGGGAAGAAATTTTTTTCTGTGAGTGTGGTGAGATACTAAAACAAGTTTTCCAGAGAAGCTGCAGATGCCAGATCTCTGGAGGTGTTCAAGTCCAGGTTGGATGGAGCTTGGACCAGTCTGGTCTAGTGGAAGGTGTCCCTGGCCATGTCAAGTGGACTGAACTAGATGATCCTTAGAGTCCCTTTCCAATGCAAAACTTTTTATGATTCTGTGATTCTAAATGTGGGATAAGGGCTGTATGCTCAAAAGTTTCAGCAACGAAAAGGTCAGGAGGGTGCAGGTACAATGACACTGGCTTTACTGCACACCAGAATGAATGTTAGCTAAAAAGTGTGTATTCTTCTCAAAAGTTTAACCAATTGAGTAGCAGAACTGGGGCTGGCTGGTTACATTGTTCTTCATGAATTTTATGCAGAACAGGTCTAAGTTCTGTAGTGAATCCGTGTGCAATTGCTTTCAACTCTTCTCCAAGTGGATGACAGTGCTGTGTATGTTCATTCACATTTGCAGCTCAGATGGATCACTATGTTTGACATTTCAAAGACTAAAAATGATCTAAAAAATAAACACACTGCAATAATTTTGAAGGCTGATCAACCTTTTAATGTAGTGTCAGTTGACTGTATTTTGTAAATTAGGCAGTGATTTGATTTGTTTTCAATTTTTAGTGGTGTTTAACATCCCTTAACTCATGAAGAAGGTAGTATGGGTAGCCTGAAATGTAATGAAGCTTTAATCTACTTGAGAAACAATGACAAGTCTTTTAAAAATTTGGGATGACTTAAGAACTCATGAAATAGATGCTAACACAGACACCATGCCAGGGTGCCTTGTGAGCTTCCAGGCAGTGCTCTAACAAGTCCCCTCCATCTGCCAGCAGTAGTTTTAGTATGGGGTATCTGCTTGAGCAGTGAATCTTGTTGAAAAAAGGGGAATTCAAACCTAAACAGATACAGAGTTCCCCTGGATTTGGGAGTTACTTGTTTCATGTCTCAAGCAATGGTAAGTACACTCCCAAAAACACTTAACAGAGAACTGTCTGGTGGTTTCAGAGCAGAGGGGAACTCCTTAAGCCTCAGTTTTGATGAATGAGTATAGTTTTATCTGTGTGACTCAGCCAGTGTTACTGGTATTCAGAACTGAAACAGGTGCTGTTTCATTGGGTTGAGGGGGTATTTTTTGTTAGGTTTTACACATACCACAGATTTTTTTTAAGGGTTTTTTATTTTATTTTTGAGGGGTTCCAGATCCTAACACAAAAACATAGGAGGCATCATGCTGTAGGATGTATCTACAGAAAGGAATTTTGCCTAGAAGAGGTGTCTGGATCATAGAATCATTGGATATCCTGAATAGAAAGGGATTTACACGGATCACCAAGTCTGCCTCCTAGGCCTGTAAACAACCACCCCAAGAATCACATCACATCCCTGAACACATTGTCTAAATGCTTCTGGAACTCTTGTCACTCAGGCTCTGACCATTTTTCTGGGAAGCTGTTCTGAAACCTAGCCACTCTCTGGGTAAAGAATCTTCCTGATAGCCAGCCTAAACCTCCCCTGGCACAGCTTCAGGCCATTTCTTTATGTCCTGTCACTGATCACCACAGAGAAGAGATCAGTGCTTGCTCCTCCTCTTCCCCTCACAAGGAAGTTGTAACTTTGAGGTCTTCCTTCAGTCTCATTTTCTCCTGTCTGAACAGAAAAAGTGACCTCAGCCATTCCTCCTATGGCTTCCCCCCTAGGCCCTTCACCATCTCTGTAGCCTTCTGTTGAATGCCATTATTAAACATGGTAGGATATTGTAAAAACTTCTGCAGAAGACCTTTGCTCATAGATATATTGAATGTTTCAGTCAAGGCTACCCTTGAAATGATATTGTTCATTTCTAAGTGATTTTGTCAGAGACAAAAACAACTTCATGGGTAGTTCTCAGCACAATACATTAACAGTGAAATTGCTGTTCAGGCATTTTTCTTTCCAGTCTTGCTTTCATGAAGGTAAAGAGTGTGTTTTGGATTAATTTAATTTACTGTTAAATTTGTCATTTAAATTACTTGATCATAAGAGAACAGTTCTGTGTGTGACAGATAGATCTGTGGTAGTGTGGAAACAATTTGAGTTGCCTGGATTGACTGTAATTTAAAAGAGAAAATGTGGATTTGAGGTCTCTGGAGCGGATAAGCAAATAGCATATGGATTTGATTAGAAATAAGTGCAGTCTACTTTGCATGTAAGTTACGGGTGATGACGTGGTTGGTTATCCTCCAGTAAAATTATTAACACCAGCCATCACCAAGTGAGTTAGTTTTTTCTAAAAAAGCAAGTTGACAATCCTCCTTATTTTCACAATGTTTTCCAAAAAGTAGGGAATTTAAACTCTTTATAATTGTGCTGTCAAAATGGCATCATGACCTGTCTTTCAGCCTTTGAGTTCTACCTTAAAACAGAATTTTTTTTCTTGCATGAGTTCTTACCATATCAGGTAAGATAGTCTGACTGAGGAATTCAGCTGCACCAAAATAGATTTTTCTGAACCAAAACCCTCAAGGGTATTTGATGAAGACACAGGTACATTTAAGACAAAAATTCTGGCCTCTTACACCTTATGAACCTAGAGCAAATGTAATGAGATGCATCAGGGATGAGGAAGCAATGCCATACAGGTAAGAACTCTTCTGGATTGCAATGCTGGGACAATGGCTTGCTCATTGTGTGTATAGTTCCTAAAAGTGATAGCTAATAGTTCCAAATGTACTCTCTCTTTAAAATGGTGAAGTAATTACCTGTGGGTAGTGACTATTAGGAAGTATATGAGCAGCAAATAATTTACTGCTGGCATTAGATAATAATTATCTCTAGATGAAATTGCAAGACTGCAGTGGGTTTAGAGCCCATTTGTGACCCATAAAATATGGGTTAAAACCTCACATTCTACCACTTGCTTTTGCAATTATTACTGCAAATGGTGGGAAAGTACAAAGCAATCACCAGTAGAAGAGATCTTTTAATTACTATCATTTCTAAAACTATTAAAAAAGATAGAAGTTACCCAAAAACTTGATAGCTGATCTCATTATATTCACCAGTGAGACAACATAAATGTAACTTGTAGTATTAGTTTAGGTAACTTTCCATATTAATCTTCTTATAAGTGATAATTTTTATGTCATAAGAGACAATTAGACAGTCTAAGCCTACATTTAGAATGGGAATTAAGGCAGTGAAGGAGGGTCCAAAACAGGATCAGACTGCCTTCTAGAAGCCTATCAGGCCACTTATGTGGGATATTAAAGAGTTTCAGCCGTGTCATAAAATGAGTTTTTCTCATAATGTACGTGTGAGAGATGACAATAGTTTCTTCTATTGATTACAGCAACAATAAGAAAGATTTCCCTCATGAAAAATGGGGGCAAAGCCCCTGAAGGAACAGTTTTAATGTAGAGTTTGTCAAATTCATGACAGATACAATATGTTCTATCCAGTCATCGTCAGTAATATTGAATTGGAGTTCTAAATTTTTGTAATGAAAATAAAACCTACAGTCAGGGAATATTATACAAGGGAATCCTTATCACTAGCAGTGCCTCCTACAAGGTATATTCATGCTCTTGGAAAGCTCACTCAATATAAAATCTAGAGAATGTAGCTTGGGACTCAAGATACAGTCAAGAAAAATTTAGGAGCCCAGTTCTTGTGCCCTAGTTCTGAGGCTAATTTTCATTTTATTAGATCAGATTCAACAAGCTTTATCTCAGGTCCAAAGACAACTTAAATACAAAATAGGCTGCAGGCAAAGCATGAGAGAGAGATGTCTGCAGCATTACAGAGGAAATGTAAATATACAAGTGAAAGGGTTTAACCTTAGAGGCATGTTGACTTCAGCCAGTAATAACCTTATAAACTCTGATGACTGGAAGCAAAAAGTTATTTCCAAACTATCTGTGTAAAAAACCAAACCAAATCCAGTTGAAAGCCAAACAAATCCCTGTGCTCCTGCCCTCAGCAGAGTGAAGATAAATTAGCTGGATTTGGCAGATGTCTGCCCTTTCAAGGAATCTGCCAATTCCTCTCCCCTCGCCATGCTGCATCCCTATCACTGAGTGGCACTGTGTTAAAGGAGATCCACAGCCACAAGTATGTTCTGGTAAAGCCCCATAATCCAAAATGGTTACATGCCAATGTCAACTTTCCCTGACTCCACAGAAAAATACTGACCTATTGATGTAAGAATAGTGATTAAAAATATTTAGGAGAAACTGGCTATGAAGCACAGTGTCTTTGCAAATGAATTCATGCTTCTTTCTTTTCTTTCACAGGAAATTTTGGAAGAGGTTATTACTGGGAAGTATTGAAACAGTAAAAGTATTGAAATTACTTCTTGGAAGTAACTGTAACTCAGAGTGACCTCACTGGGAGAGTATTTTATGACAGCATCCCAGCATCCCAAACTACTCAGGTAGGATGAGCCAGGCAAGACTCAGCAGGGACTAACATAATCTGTGTAGTCGTGGCTTCTGCAGAGGAGTCTTGGGCCAAGCCGTGGTAGAAACCATCTCCTCCAGACTCTGAAGAAAACATGTTAGCACACAGACATTGTTTCACTGGTGAAGTTTATGGGGATAGGTATGCAGTCACACACTATGGATTTTTTTTTTCTGTAAAGATATTTGACCCTATCTGTTAAGAAAAGAGCCCAGTTCTAATCGAGACATCTTTGAGTTTTCCACAATTTCTCATTTGATCATTATTGCTACATCCTTTCTTGACCCAATTTGGCTTGAGCCATAGCTCAAAGGAAAGGCACTTTTGTTTTACAGTTCAGTGTAAGAGAGTTTGACAGAGTAATGCTCATCTGCAGCACTAGATACCAGATGCAGTGGATACAGTGTCTTTAACAAGGAATTTTTCTAGGCAGCAAGGAAGAGGGAAGCAGCAAGGAGAAGGAATTGGGATCCCAGTGTTGTCTGAGCCATTGATGAATCATGAGCAGGAATTTCAGGCATGTCACCTGCACCATCACACGTACTTTTAAAAAATCCATTTTTGGATTTTAGATTTGGACCTGTCCAAAACACATTACAATAGACACCATCTCTAGTGTCATCAATTAGTCCATTACTCTTAGAAACATGAAAGGATTGATATTGCCTACTTTAATTCCACCAAAAGAGAGTGAGGTGAGGTCAGGTGTCCCTTACTTCTGACACTGTAATGATGAGTGTAATGAAAACACAATATCACTGTCCATGCACCGTGGTCCTTGTCCTCAGAAGACAATTTCTGATGCCTTTAAAAATTACTTCCTAGTGGCAATTTGCTAGCATTTTTGAACTTTTCTATCCATAGGTTCAATAAGATAGGAAAAATTCTCTGTTAAGTTTAGTGAATAAAATAGAAACATTTAAAAGCAGCACAACCCAAGCACTGCTGAAACCTGAAACTGCAACACAAGAGAAAATTGATGCTTTCTCTTTGCAAGTGAAAGTGACACTTGAATAAACATGTTTCCATGGAGGAGAGGGAGGGAGGAACTGACCCTGACATGTATTACAGGGGCTTAATAGTCACCTATTCTGTCCTCATCTGCTTTTTTGTCTTTCCCTGTCCAATCTAGCTCTCACAGGAAGAATGTGTTCTAGGATCTCCCTAACAGTGGAAGTTTCAACAGCTCCCACAGCTATCAGGCACAAATTCCCACAGATGCTGTTTGTCTCCACACTCACTTTGGGGGAGGGGAATGGGGAAAATCCTTTCTCCAGAAATGACGCTGTTTTTTCCATCTAATTGAGAGGACATTGGAAGGCTGCATCATCCCTTCCACCTCTCTGACAGAAAGGCATCCTGATCTCCAAGAGACTAAGTACCACAGCTTGGAATGGGAGAGGGAAAATATTGTCTAGAAACCTTATCCATAGATAAGATCCCTTTTTTTTTTTTCTTTTTTTTCTTTTTTTTCAGTGTGGAGGGTTTGCGGTGTGTTTTTTTTCAGATTTACATTTAATTTTTACACTGGAGTTTTGGAATGGGCTGAGAATACAAAGTTGGCAATACTAAGGTAGTCTTGCAAATACTTTGGGGCAAAAAAAGTCTGAAAATACTAAAATATCTAGCAAATTTCCAAAACTTTTCATTTATTACAATCTTATTGCTACTTTTCAAACAGCTAGAACTCTCAGCCTTTCAAATCAACAAACATAATTATTTTATTTGGTATGAAATACTGTATTTCATCTGGTTTCCCAAGGATATGAAATTCACTTGATTGTGCTCTGTCATCATTTGTGTATGTACACATTGTCAGGCATGTATGCATACCTATCTGCACTCCTTATGATGATAGTTACAAATATGTTACCCAATTTTAATGATATTTGATAAGTTGCTACATTTTTACAAGTGTAGAATGAAGTGGGTGTAGAAATCGGCAGGAGCTCTATTCCTTCCCTAGAAAACTGAAAGGCTGCAATGACACTGCTACTGACACTACAGGTACTTCACACAGAAGCTGAGCCTGAAGATGTGAATTCCTAACAAATGAGACATCATCTACTCTGCTGGTTTTGGAATGACAAGAAAACCAATTGATAACTTATTTGAGAAGCAAGTCTCTGCTATAAGGTATCTTGAGACCATTTTGTCTTTCCTGAACATGGCCATCTTTCCCTTCCAGAGCCCTGAATGACACTTGGGTTTGGCTTTCTTTTAGAACTAATAACACATCCTTTAACATAGGACAAAAAGAATGTAATGCTGAAGGGCTCACTCCTTCCATATTCCCTCAAGACCCTGTCCCTTATTCCAGTTCAACTCTCAGTTAAACTTCTTGCAGGGCAGGGTTATTATTTTGCTCAATGGTAACTTCAAAGAATATTAGTTCCTGGTGGAGTTCTGTGTTGAAGCTCTACCTCCTACTTCAGTTTCCCTTTATCTGAAGCATTGGTTTAAATGTGCTTGCTCGATAGCAATATTTCCACACTGTACATGTGCATGAACACCACAATATTGACTGTATTTTCCTGTGGCCACGTCTCAGCAGAAAGAAGCTGATGCTGCAGACTAGGGAGTCCTTGAGGGTAGAAAGGAGATTTGTGGTACTGAAATAAATAGTTTATTTGGGGGATGAGGGACAGCATTGACCACAGATTTCTGTCTGAAAGGTTTCAGCACACTGTCTAGAGAGAGAAATTTTCTTCCCTTGTATTTCTGACATTTCTGCCAATTCCTTTACTTCACATGCTGTTCTCACCTTCCAACAGTTGACCTTTTCTCTTCCCATTTACCTCCCTATTTAACAAGTCTCTCTCCCTCCCTTTTGCCATCAAAGGATGTACTGCCACTTGGCAAACTGCTTGACATCAAAGCTGTGCATGTGACTTAGAGAGGTCTGATTTCTGGCTCCATTAGGTCAGCACAGACCCGTTCAATATTCTTCAGATACTACGCTGGCTCACTCTTCTGCATAGAGCTGGCAAAGAAATGTTCCCTCCCTCTCCTCTTCATTTTATGTGCACATTAAAAGTATCCATGACCAAATCAAAAATTGTGCAGCTGTTTCAATAGCTGCAAAACTGCTTAGAACAGAGAGCCCAGAGTATAGAGAAAGAGACCTTTGTGAATTGAACACTCTCTGAGCTAACTTGTTTGTGAAAACCCATGTATAATTAAAGCCTCTCTTGTTAGTGAACGGAGCCATACTTAAATACACACAATGTATATCTTTATTTCCAGCTCAAATTTTTTTATGGGACATTTTCCAGCAATGCGTATTATGTGGCTTTGGCAACTGCAGTGCATCATCATCATCATCATTCAAACAGTGGAGCTCCCTGCTTCATTATGAGCATCTTTCCCCTAAAATACTTTTTGATGGACTGCAGTATAGGCAGTCTAGACCTGAACTGCATAATAAATGGATGCTATGATTCCTCTAATGGCAAGGTCCTTTCTCCCACTGCAAATGGAGATGTAATTCAGATGCACACTATCTCACCCTTTGCATGCTGAGAGACAAAATAAACAGCAGCATTCATTTGTCTGTTTCCATTTCCCTTACCAAAAAGTCAACTTCCAAAGAAAATGTTTACCAAAATATTTCCCTGAACAATCTGAATAATATTTTAATGGACCACTTACTTAGTTAGTATCTAATTAAATTTTGCATCATGAAGAGCATAGTCAAGTCACTGTGGTATTGTGAATAAGGTTTCAATAAAAAATACAGAATAAAAGAAATCTGCAAAATAACCACCATTAAACTAATGAGTAAAAATTCAGCAGCTATAATAAAATCCACCAGAGAACAAATAAACTGCAAACAACCGTATTACCAAACAATATTAGTCAGGTTTCATCTTGTTCCCTCATGCATCCCAACACAGAACAGGAAAAAAAGAAATACTCAGAGGAGAATGTTTTGATGGAAGGGCCAAACACACATACACAGGGAGATGCAGTAAACACTAGCAGCTGCATGGCTTAAGGTACAAAATAGTATAGCATCTCTTAATTAAAAAATGAATTAATTCTTGTGAGTGCATTTCTCTTGACAAAGCACATTTTCTCTTCTGTAGAATGCAATTGTTAACACATGGAAAAAATAAACTCAGTTATTTTGACAGTTATACCTGTAATGTAAGGGCATAAAATTAAGGAAGCAAGCAGTCTTCCTCTTTCACTTGAACTTGGGCTTGTCACACCCCACCTGAATCCTATAAATATTTTCCTAAAAGTTGCTCAGTTTCTGCACCTCTTCACAACCCAATTCAGCAATAGACATTCATAATACTAAGCTTGAGCTCTGACACTGAAATCGATCCTCACGTGCCTAAGTGCTTTACTGTGGAGGGGACTGCTATAAGACCATTGCCCTGTCACTCCATGTAGAGTGATTTCCCTGCTGTGCAGTATAACTCTGTAAATGTAATCTGTTCAGTACTCCAAATAAATACCTCCATTGGAACATTCACCTAGGGCTTATTTGTGACGTGTGTGGATGTTATTTATTAGAAAATTTAAACATTATTGCAGCCAATTAGAAAAGCACTTTTTATTACTTGCAGCCTTTGCTGCTGCTAGTGCCCCACGTCCTCCCCCTTGACATCACCATTATATACTGGCTCACTTAAAATACACAGCCAGCAAGTGTGCCCAGCTCTGCAAAGGACTTCTGTCACCTGAGCCCCAGGCGTGCTGGTAGGCTGATTTCAGCTGTGCTGCCAGTGCCTAAAATCAAGCAGACAAGAGCACACGTATTTGCAGGATCCAAATTGCTATAGATTCATAAATTAGGAATTTAACCAGCATAAGAGGGGGGTTCCCTCCGCTGAGCTGTTGTTCCAAATACAGAATGTAGTTCCTGTACTCCATGCTCCCAATTTTTGGGATGCTTTCCAGTCCACTTTCTCTTGGCCCATGTTTGGGCAAAATCCAAACTACAGATATCAGAACTCCCTCCAAATGCAGGTAAAGCATTCTTGAAATTCCTGAAGAATTTCACTTTTCTTGCTCTTTTCCCAAGCTTTCTTTAAACATCTGCTTATTGAGGAGGTAGGGGAGGCTACCAGTTTGTAAAAGCTCTGTTGCAAAGTCCCATAAAGAACGGGAGATCAACCCTACAATTTAAATACACAAAATGTATATTTTCTTTTACATAGACGTCCTTAGTTGTATAAACAACAAGTGGATTTACATGGTGGATTTCTGAGAATACGTCTCAAAATCAAGTAATTTTGATGAATGTTTGACCTAAGAAGATTATTTTCATTCCATCTTCATGCATATTTATAGTTTCCTCTGAAATGTATTGTGATAGCAAATTGCGGACAGCTTTGACTCCAGCTGTCGGCCCACAAAATCAAAAGTAATTATGTGGTAAAATTGTTTGTATTTGTATCCCAGACTACCTGCAGAAGTTGTAGAAACAAAATATTAAAAAGAATTTGCTTAACACAGACACTTGACTTTGCCTGAAACCATAGTATGAATGGCTTAATCCTACAGCTACAGCGGCTGCATTTCTCAGTAATGGCAGTGGAAAGGTGGAGATGTTTTCGAAGGATCCCAAAGGAATGAACTTCAAATTTATCTAAATTTGGACATAATCTGCTTTTTGAGACCTTGCAATACAGCCACTGCTTTCCACCGAGGAAACAGCGCACCTGACTGCTCCAACAGACTGGGAACAGCTACCTAACTTAAGGGGACTGCTTTCTCTGCACCTTACAATTAAGTCTTAACTACAATTAAGTCAAGGTAGGTGATCTCTGCCTCAGGATCTGAGTTAGATTCTGAGCAGTTTGCTTCTGTTTGGTTTTGAAGTCTCTGTGTCTGGAACTGACTAAGGAGTCAAATTTAGATTAGGGAGGTAGAAAATAGGAACAGGATAGCTGTGGATACACTCAAACCAATTGATCACATCTGTTTGTTTGTAAGTCTAAATATGTACATTAATTTGTTGTTCATTAACAATTCTGCTTGATAATACAGAACAGACTATGCTGCATATAAGAGAAAGACATTCTAACTAAAAATGTTTTATTTTGGTGAAAAGCTTAAAAGAAAAAGGAAAATAAGCATAGCTGAAAGCATATATATGCCATAAAATACATAGAAATATATACATATAGGTATACATATTTATATAAAAGAATGGATGAATGCTTATAATTGTTAAATTCTGAATTAATATTGCCTTTAGTTATTTTGCCTGTTATCTGTATAGTTGGTTTTTTAAAAAGAGATTTATTTAAATTTAGCTGAGAGCTTTCCAACTCTTTTCAACACATTTTCCATGAAACATACAGTACTAATTTGAATCCCAGTGGTGTTATTTTTGCTATAATATGTCTACATACTTCTGAAACCACTCCCCAGCAGTAATGAGCAATGGCAGAAGAATGTTATAAGCCTTGTATATTATTTTTCATTAATTCTTTGTCAGATGTGTAGATGTGCTTGAAGAATGTGTCTCATTCTTCAAGCATTCTCCTGACCTGTTACCTTACAGTAAGCAAGGGTGAAGAAAGAGAGGAGAGTTGTTAAACTTTGGTAGGATATATCGGCAGAAAAGATGTTCCTCCTTTACTCAGTAACCTGACATTTAGGACCTGCCAGGGTATAAGAGCCCTAAGTTCAACTCACTCTTCTGTGTGGCAATATTTGACTGTCAGTCTCCCATTGCCCCAGGCTCTGTCTTGCCACTGCATCCGTGCCAGGTTCTTAATTTCTCTTTAGCTGCTTTTTCTTTCTGTATAATTATTAAATATTAATGGGAGAAGGAGCTGGTGTCCAGATCTCTCACACTCTGGATGCATGCCCTAATCAATAGGTTACCACAAAAAAGGACAGACTCTTTCTCTGCAAATGTATCTTTTCATGTCCTTGTTTTTCTCCTAAGCTCCTAAAATCAAGGTATTTTATTGTATTCACCATAAAATCGAGTTCTTACACTTTTTTTTTTTTAAAATGGAAAACTTAAATTAAACTTCAAGCTTAGTTTAATTTAAACTTTTATTCTTGCCACCACAAAGAACCTTACCTTCTCCCATACCTCAAATCAGGTTCAAGACTAGAGAGTAGACACAAACAGAATGGGAAATGAGGGGCAGCAGCATAAATGAAGCAGCCATGAACAGAGCTCCTGCCCAGACTTGTGTCTGCATGTATGATATTTCCAAATTAAAAAGTACAGTTTCTATCATCTCTGCCACTCACAATAAGAGAAATGTTGCAGTGCCATTGGCTAATGTAAACTGACAGGAGAAGGGTTGCTGTCACTGTCACAAGAGTGAGGCATCCTTTGGGGTGTTCTACAGCCTAAGTTGAATACTTGTCTTAAGTAAACTCCGCTCTCTGGCTGGAATCCATCTTGGTCAACATGGCTGTTCCAGTTTAATAAAAAACATTTACTCTTTAAGACAAAATCAAGCACAAATAATATCTGCCATAAACAGGTGGAAAGAGTCCTGGGCACCAGTAAAAGAGGTAGAACTGTCACCCAACTAACTTTGCCATTATCATGTTAGATTTTCTATATGCATGTATAACTGTTAGATTAGTGATTTTCTCTGGGTTATTACTTTATTTGCTGTTCCATTGCTTTATGTTTTCATGTATTCAGCCAAGGATTTTTTCCACAAGGTATGCTCTTGAGCTTATCACCCATCTTTACTGGATAGTAATCTGCAAAGACAAAGAGATAGTTACACTTAGTAACTCATAGAAAATCTGGAATTTTTGAAATGCCAAAGCAGGTGAGTGGCAACAAGATGTCTTTAATTGAAATCACTCTTACTGTACAAGCACCATTAGAGATTCATTTCTAATTAGCAGTATTGAGATATAAGCTGTTGAGAGGAGGATGTCACACAGTCCAACAGTCTCAAAGTTCTGTTTATTGTCTTTGTGAGGCAGAGGAAACAGAATTTTCAGACTCTCAGATTTGGCTACACCAACCCCAGATGAAATCTTTCCCCATTCTGAGTAAAACTGACCAATGTCTTTATGGACTGAGTGGCTTCTTCCTCATCTACTGTGTCCCTAGTAGCTATACAGTCCAATGCAGCAGTAGAAATCCTGTATCACACCAGTACTGAAATTGGAAAGAAAGGTATTTGGGGCCTTTTTCTGCCCTAGAACAAGTTTTGAAGGCTTAAAATGTATTCATCCCTGACTGAAAGTATTTTGGCAATAATTCCAAATCATATAAAGTTTAATTTGCAATATAAGTTGATATATTACATGAGCAACAGCCAAACTGAAGTGTTAACATAATTTTTGCTCAATACAGTTTTTGAGGGACATGTATATGAACTGTTTCCTCAGAAAGGTGTTTCAGTGGGAAGCCAGAAAATGTAGTGGATCTGTATGAACCCTTACAGTTTCTCTCATGCAAGAGAAAGACCAGAGAAGCTACGATTTCTTCCCAAACAACATATTTTATAAATAAAAATATATGGTCTCCTGGAGTTGAAAAGAATTTAACTTCTGTTGACTAGTCATGGATTTGCATTTCTTCACACACAAGAAAAGAGCAGTAAGAATTTGTTTCTCCACTTGGAACATTTTCTGTCCTAGTCACAGAAGAGAGCTAATACCACTCAGTAAGCAAAACTATATTAAGAGCAACTAATGGAACTGCTTACTCTCTGTTTTTGAAAATGTATTAATATTCATCCCAAATAAACCCTGTTTTATGCTATATATGCTCAGCTGATACATTTTTGTAGTCCAGATGACATGTACATACTTTGCAGCATTTAATTTAAAATATTCTAAACCTAATGATGGGAAGAAGGCCTTAATTTATAGAGGAAGCTCTAGGGGTTACTTGATAGTTCAGGTAAGAAGTGGATTCAACTACTGACTGTTACAGAAGGAACCTCAAAATATTGATTAGAAAAAATAGAACCACCTATAAGATTCTATTTACCTATGTGAAGAAAAATTCTGGCAACTTACAAAGAAATTCTGAAATATTCACAAGTTAGAATGTTTTATTTTTAAATGGCTCTTCAGAAGATTTGCTACTGCATCATAATATTTTATTCTACAATTATTTTAACATGAAATATCTCTCATATGCACACACACAAATCGGCTATCACACTAAACAACTGAATTATTGCCTACTTGGTCAGACCTAATGCTTCTGTCTTTCTAGCCACCCCAGTGGATAAAGATAACTTTTCCTCTGTTCTTTATAAGCATTGGCAACATTGGAGAGTTACTTTCAAATGGAGCATTTTCAAGAAAAACCTGTCATAGCTGCCTGGCTTTGGAGCTCACCTCAGCCTTTTACATCATTTTATAAGACAATTTGCACAGAGCTTTGCTTCCTCCTTTTAAAATGTCCACACCAACCAGGTAAAAGCTCTAATAAACAGCAGCTGCTTATTCATGCTGCCGTCACACCTTCACTTATTGCACAAGGAGAGACCTAAGGAAGCCAGCTTAAAAAATTGCTTCTGCAGTTCATGGTAAACAAAGGGATCAGCTCATGCATCAGTGTGAATTATCTATGGAGCAAAAAAACCC
Organism: Parus major; assembly: GCF_001522545.3. NCBI lineage: Eukaryota > Metazoa > Chordata > Aves > Passeriformes > Paridae > Parus > Parus major. The sequence goes on from NC_031768.1 coordinate 47,246,060, forward strand.
AAAACCAGAACAATCCTCCCCTAATATGTATAGTTAGTAATAATAATATGAAATTAGGAAATAATAATGTACAGGTGATAAAATTTGCTTCGACAAACTACCACCATCTGGTCTACATCATGAATTTGCTAGGTTGGGATCTACTTTATCTGTTACAAACTGAGAACTTGTAAAGTAACACTAATATACTTCAACCCAGATTAATATTTTTAAACACTCAAAGTATTTCAAAGCTATTGAGACACAAATAACAGTTCAGAAGCTGAGAATATGTTTGATTTTCCACAGAAATGGGTCCCTTTTGGAAGAGGCAAAAACCTTATAGACAAGATTGACTTTGCAATACTTAAAGATGTGCATACTCCAAGAAAAGGAAGAGTTCTAAAGAATTTTTATGATTTATTAGTTACTTTGTGAACACTATAATGAAAATGTATCCAGTGAGATCTTTTGAATCTTATCAATCTTTGTTACAAATTATTAGATTTTTTAGAATAACATATACGCCTCACATAATCTATAATTAAATGAATTCCATTAGTTAAATGAAATTTCATACATAAATTGAATTTGAAAAATTATGAGTCAATTATAATGAAACAGTTACTGATACCCACTGTATTAAGTGGTTACAGTCACCAGATTCAGGTAACTCAAAAGTGAATCTTTTGAGACATGAGCAGTAACACAATAAAATATTGTCTTCTCTTGTAATTAACATAGATGTATTTTACTAAAATCAGAACAGACTCAACTTTTTTGCCCTAAGTTTCATTTGCTCACCTCTTTAGGCTCTTTAAATGATCTGCTTACAGACCTACTGGCAATTAAAGATACATTTAGGGCACCTGTGGACTCTCATGTAGTTTTTTTTTGCAGACAGCAGCACACATAGGTGAAAAGAGAAAGAGCCAAAAGAGGTAATTGTGAAAAAATTAGCATTTTTTCAGCCTGTCATTTCTAAGAGTACTGGTTTTGGAACATTTTCTCCCAGAAAAAAATAGTACAGTGAAAAACAAAGCCTAGAGGTATTACTTTTTCGGTGGATTGCACCAATGCAGTGTCACAGGTGCTTTTTAACTGGCCAGTATACTCCAGATGCTTGTTGATGATATTTTGAGATCCATAGGAATCCTTTCAGGCACTGCTTGTTTCCCAGACCTCTAGCTCTCCAGCTGAAGTGTGAGGTGTAATTTTTGTTGTGATCTCTCAGGAGAATTCAATTGCAGAAGAAGGTCTTGCAAGCAGAAATAGGAAGATACTGCTGGACATTCAGGAATAACCAAAATCATGAGGGAATGATTTCAGAAATTGTTTCCTTACACTTCATGGTGTATCTCACTCACACCATCACTGTCACTGTCTCTCAGTGCTCCTTTGCATTAACTGTATACTCATCCTCTATGTTAAAGAAAAATTCCCTAGAAGCTTTCCTGACATATATTTTTGGCTGCTTTTACCAACAGTTCTTAGATTCACCTATATAACCACAGTCCACTTTAGAGTCAAGATTAAAAGTTATATGCAGGGTTTCCCTGGTGAAAGGTTGTTGTTTCTCCCAGGTCTCTGAACCCTCAATGTGAAAGAGAAAGGAAGGTCCTTCCTTGCAATCAGAAGCTTATACAGACCTTCACCAGAGCCCCTGGTGAGGGCAAAAGCATTAATAGTGCATTCAAATAGGAAGGGGACAACTTTGTTCACTAATCTTGATCAAGTCAGTCATAATCTTCTTTCAGTAGAACTTTTGATTGCTGTGGAAACTCCCACAGCAGCTTTCAACACCTGATTGTGAACCACTGACTGCAGTGGATAGGTTTGCAAGGAAAAGAAAATTCACTAGTTATTTATTTCCAAACTTAAAGGGGAGTTTTTCTTTTACATTTTAGTTTCTGCAAGGTGAGAAGCTATGAGCTGTGCAGGCTTGTGTTTGAGTTGAAAAGCCTCACAAGGATGGAGGGGGGAACCTGTGTGTCTGTCTCCTCCTGTTGCTGCTGCAGCCAGGCATGCACTGATTTATTCAAATTACAGCAGAAGATCAGCAGTGAGCCACTAATGGAGTAATTTACGTCTCCCTTCATTCCCCTGATGTTTGTAGCAGGAGAAAGGGTTGAGACAATGCAATGAAAAAGAAAAGAAGAAAAGCAGGGGAGAAGCAGGAAAGCAAATGGAAGTGAAATCCTGACTGAGGAGCAGACTGACTCCTCTAGTATGTGTACCAAAACTTCTGATATATTTGCTGAGCTTCTGAGAGGAACAGAATGGTATGTTGTTCCTAATGCAAACATCATTCCGAGACTGCTCGTTTTCATATTTAGTCATATCACAGCAAAGCTAAGGGGGTGTCAATCACACTTGGTACATCTGACTGGGAGAGCGCTCCCTTCACAGCTGCATCTGGCAGAATACACTCCGTATTTATTATATTTTTAGTAAGGCATGCTATCTTGTTCATGTGTGAGAAACTGTAATGCATCTTTCACATTTAAAGTGCCCTCTGAAGCTTTCTGCCTCACAACCTCCTGCCTACTTTCACTGTTACCGCTAAATTTTTTATATTGTCTTGAGCATCTCTGAAAGAATTGCAAATTCCAGATAGAACATGATTAATTTAGCACTATCGTCTCCTACAATATAGTGTACAGCCGTCCATCCTGCTTCTGTGCGGCTGTGTCTTATCTCGGCTCTTAGTGAGAAACTAAATTAAGGCAAAGGCTGAAGTCACTCATGTGTACTACTTTTAAAATTAATTTTTGCTGACAGCACCACAGAGTCAAAAGCATGTAGTTGCATTATGAAAGCCAGAAGAGAGATTAAAATATATGTGCATTTTTGTTATTCCAGGAAAGAGAGTCTTTTGCTCCTTCTACATTAGTCACTTTCCCAAAGGACCCTACATCCTTCCTTATTTGGGGAGTAAAAGTTGAAACACCACTCTCCTTTCCATTTGCTAAAGATTTTTGCTTTTTATTCTGTTTAAGTCCTTATACTTGCTATCTTCTTTGTAAGATGTGAGTGAAGTTTTATGATGGGCAATTTGGATGAGGGAGATGAAGGACAATTTGAAGATACTAACATTGTTTGCAATGTGTCTCATTTTCAACAAATGATTTAATTTGAGAGGAATCCTCCTTGGTCTCTAAAAGCTTAAAATGGTTCAGTTCCATGCACTTGAGACAATCTTCTCCCTAAAATTGACTTTTATTTTAACTTCAAAGTTGTAAAATGTTTAGAAATGAAACATTGACTTTCTAACTGAACTTCACATTTTTCTCAACTTTTTGACTATCTGGGAATACAATCCTTATCTCTTATTTTGTCCTAAGGCAAGTCCAGCATTGTAGTTTTTTAAACTGTGTCCAATCCCAAATCTGTATTTATCTGAATTTATTTCGTTTTTCTCTCCCTGGTATTACCAGGAGCCACTTTTCACCTCTGTGAGGCGGAGATGAAACAGAAAGAAAAGCAATGGGGAAGTTAATATGTTTTCTATGCTGCAGCTGCTTCCCTGAACCTACATCATCACTGTTCTAGCTGATATGAAGTGCAGCACAGGCAGACTCTGCCATTTCTTGTTTACTGCTCTCTGAAGCAGGATGAACTGCATCTTCACTATTTTCCAGATTACCAGTGAGGTTTAGATGATGCTTCTTAGTCAGATCAAAGATGGAGAGAATGGAGACAAGCTCAGCAGCAGCCTTGCTCATCCAGCATTCCCTTTCAACGCCACTAACATCAGGCAACAGCGTGGCTTTTCTCACAGTGACCACACTTACAAGAAGCCTTTGCAACAGCTCTGAAGAGTGTCTCTTCCAAGATGGTACAGCAGAAACAGCCCCTTTGAAAACATGTTTGAAAGCAGAGAGTGACGTGCCATCAAGCTGAGCTCCTCACAATACACCCATCAAAGGAGCAGTTAGAGCAGCAAGAGCACAGGTGTTGTGAAGGTTTAACATGACTGCATGGACTCCCCATGCTGCAATTGCACTTGTCAAGGGACATTAAAAATTGTATCCTGCTATATGAGACCCTGTATGTGACGCTGATTGCAGAGAAAGACTTTCAGGAATGAGTAAGGAATCAGAATTATTTTGATAAATATGATCAACATTCTTCATAAGATCTAAAAAACTACATATAAACTAGTAAAGGATTTGTACTAGATCACAATCTAAATGTGATTGAAAATATCTTTCAGAGAGACAAAGTTAACAATGTGATATATCAATAGGAGCACAGATTTCAAGATGCATCAGTACATCCTTCTGGTCTTGACAGCCTTGATAAAGCCTCTGCTGTAAACTTTTTCTACTTCCAGGTACTGTATTGCAAAGCAGATATGGGCTAAGGCAAGAAATGCAGTGAGTTTCAAGAATTAGAAGAGATTTAGAGAGCTTTTTGACTTCTATAATTGGGATTTTTCAGTCTAAAGAACGGCAATTCAAGTGGGGACATGAAAGGAATTTTATTCTCATATAACTATTTTCCAGGAAGAAAAAAGAGACTTGTTTTCACATTCATGTGACCAGGAAAAGAAGGAATGCACTGCATTCATAACAGAAGAAGCATTGGGATGGTCTGTGTGCATCTATTGTGGATTATTTCCCATTGCAGAACATATTAGAGAAAAAGTGGTCAGGAGTGATGTGAACAGAGCTGATCCTGTACTTCAGCAATGTAGTGGACAAGATAAAGTCTACAGGACCTCTTCCTGTCAATTTTTTATTATAGTAGTCCCTGAGACAGACTGTGAATATTAGGGTTTAATATTACATTGAGCCACTTCCAGTGGGTAGATGAACAGGTCAAAAGAGACTGAGGAATGTGTGCTGTCAGAAAGCTTAAAGTGGTATTTTAGATGAGATTCTTTTGCCCTTTGTTCTAAAATGCATCTTAGATTATGTCCTGGCCTCTAATGGATAAAACCATTATCCTTGGATAACAGATGGATAAAAAGCTTCCCCAAGAAAGAAATTTTTTCCATTTATTAGAACAGTAAGACATTAGGTAACACATGCAAAGAATCACAGATCAGTGACAAAGGCCTAGATTTTTCTTTTAATAAAACCCAGAAAGCCTTGAGCAAATCTGCAGGTAGCTTGAAGCAACCAAGATACTAAAAGCCCTGTGTGACAAAGTGCTCTTCTGGCAGATGCCTGTCCCTGCACAGCCACTTGGCTTCTGCTGAAGTTGATGAATGGATTTCTTCCAGACCTAGACATAAAGGAAAGGAACAACTCAATCTAAACTAAGGCTGAAACCTTGCATTGAGTAGGTATGGGCAAGAGGTGCTCAACTCATGTTGATCTCTGTGGCAACTGGAATATATTAGGAATACACAGGAAACAAAACAAGACAGAAGAATATTTTGAAAAAGATCCTAAAATTTTTACCAATTAATCTTTGGGAATTCCCTAAAAGATGATACTTTTTTGACTTCTATTATCTCAGTGGAAGACTGAAAACACTGAAATAAACAGAACATCAGAGCTTTCATTGAACTAATACCATTAAAAATATGATTTGGAGCTGTAGAATGTTTTGGTGGAGGTTTTTCTTCCATTAAAAATTATACACAAAAATATGTTGGATTGTTTCGCAATAATTAGACAATTTTGCCAAGATACCTAGATGATTTAGGAGTCAAACTCTCATCTTCAAGTGCAGTGAAGCAATAATTTAAAAAAACAGTCTCAGCTTATTAGCTCATTGGGCCATACTTTATATCTACTTGATTAAGACTCAGAGGGGTGATCAAATGTTTTGCTTATGGAAAAGAATTTGGTATTGTAGTTAGGATTTAGGCAATCTATTTCAGTTGTTAATTTTACCTTCAAATTGACAGTAAGACAAGAAGTACATCATGAAACTTAAGGTCCCACACTTAACTTTTACATGCCTGAGGGGTCATTTTTCATGAGGAAACAGACTCACATAATTACTTGGAATAACTGTTGCTGCAGTGATTATAGTTTCAACATTGGATGTACAAATATTGGGGAAAAGAGAAGGGATTTAAAAAATAAAATCATAGCAAAATTAATGGAATAAGTGTGAATGACAGGGTTTTAGTATGCCAAATAAGTGGGGAGGGGGGAGAAAAAAAAGCAATAATAAACCTTCCATTTTTCTTGAGGTTAAGAAATAAAACCAAGACATTTCCTTTCAGGTAGACTTAAAAAGATTTTTCACTGATAAGATTCAAATTAAGAAACCAAAATATTTCATCCTAAATACACTGAAATGAAAACTTTTCACTAGATAATTTGTTTACTGACTGCCTCATTTTTCTGTTTATTTGCATGACAGCTATTTGTCAAATTCACAAGGCGCTATACTGTCTGTTGAACTGCATCTTTTGTTGGTGTTCTACAAAGCCACATATTAAGGTAACTTATTCCTAAATTTTTGGCCATGTATTTGTTAGCTCTGATGTGCACAGCTTTCATTACCTCCCAAAAAAACCCTTTATCCATCAATTTCCTTGGAAACAAATAGCTTAAAATATAGCTCCCCTGAAAGTAAATAACATTTAAACAGTTTATGTCACTTCATCATTTTAGTAAATTGCCCTCTGAACTCCTACACAAACGTGTGTACAGATTTCTCTATACTGAATTTATCATAAATTAATTAATATTAAAACAGCATTATGGAAAAAATTAGACGTAATTCTGAGATTTACCTATTATATATATGAGGTTTAAAAGGAATTAAATACACAAATGAGAGGAAGCTGCTACCACAAGTTCCTCAGTGTTAACTTTTAGGGTTCCAGATAATTTTTAATCAGCTCTCTACAACCCCCTGCCCATGTTTCCATTCTCCTCCTCAGGCAAGCAACTAAACAAGAGAAATAGCAGCAGTTTACCCACTGAGTTTGTGATTTCACAAACTCTAAAGAAAATATTATAAACGACAAATTGTCTAGAGTGAATTAAGAGTAGTATTTGCACATTTTTCTGCTTGGCTGAGCTCATACTGTTTCTTTGGGAATAAGCTATCAGTTTTTAACATTTCCTTTGCCTTATTCCCCTAGCACAGCATCACTCGCTTTTTACATTTTCTGCTGTTTTATCTCTGTGAGAAAGAGGTGTAAGTTAATTTTGCTCTTGGGATAGAGATGTGTAAGAAGCAAAATTTCCAAACTTCTGATTAATGGCTGGAGGCAACCAAAGGATCATCATTGTCCCAAGATTAAAGGACTGTTTCATGCTGAGTGAGGCTTTCAGGCACTTGGAGTTTGCACCCAAAGCCTATGATTTAAATTACCAGCACCAAATAGGTTGCTTGAAAGAGAAAGGCTTGCACCATTTCCACACCCTTCACTTAAATCTGTAAAGCAATTCCTCAGTGTCTGCAGAAAAGTGCTGTGCCACTGGCTTCACTGTTCTGATCTTTCCCTGCATAGGGCAATTGGAATATCCAGTCCTGTATCTGTGTGAAAGCTGTTGGTACCTCCTAAATTTAAAGAACCTTTCACTTCTGTCTTCCTTTCCACTAATAATGATGGGTTTTGGATGACAAAAGCATGGAGGAAAATGCAGCACACATGGTTGATATGGGGAGTCCCACTACAGGGTGTGAGGGAAGATGTATTATTGTTAGATAAGTCTGATAATCTTCATAGAGCAGAGGATCACTTGGGAAGAGCATGATGCCTTTTTGCTGCTCTGCTTGTAGAATCACACACTTTCCTAAGGTATTTTCTTCTATGGGAGATTCACATGACTTGTGCAGCAAGGTGTGTGATGTTTCTTAAGCTCAAGCATGAGTTATTTCCCAAGTTCTTTCTTTCAGCACACCTTTTGTTTGAAGTGGGGATGAAAGGGTCCACTTTCTTCCAGTCTTTGTCCTCTTCTTCCATTCTCACACCAGCAAAATCATCTTCAGGCCCATGGTAGGCAGCAGAGATATTGAGGCAATGCCACATCAGGTCTCAGCGTATTCCTAGCACAGCCAAATGTCAGAGGAGGACTTTTGTGTTGAATTTCAATCACAGGGACTGCAGCTCTCATGCAAGACACATGGTCTGAGCAACAGGAAGATAGCACACAGAGATGATTTTGCTCAGCTCATATTTTAAAAATGAACCTGTATGTAATAGCTTTCAACTTATTGCTGGAGGAAATGCAGGGTCCTTGGCTGGATAGGCAGAAGAAGCTAAACCCAGAAACTTGAGGCGCTGTGCCAGAGAGAGTGCCCTCGCTCAGCACAGATCCATTATCACCTCAGCAGGCTCTGAAAGACCTTGTTCAACTCCAAGCAGCAAAATGCAAAGTATTTTAAGGACTTATTCACTCTATCCTGTGCTGCAGGAACAGCCTGTGCCTTTTCACCCTCTAGCAGAGTTTGTGGGGGACAAGGTCAGGATTTTGGCTCAGGGTCCTTGTAAGAAGCGTGTGCTGGAACATCAACCCTCTCATACTCAGGTGAGCTCCCCTTGTCACTCACCAGCTGCTCAACATTTTATGCCTCATATGTCTCCAACTCTGTAACAGAACCTGATGTGATGACAATATCTAACAAATCCTCTGCAAAATCTCACAAAAACAATTGGTGCTATGAAAAGTTTACTGTTCAGCTTAATGACAAAGCAACAGATGTGTGAGATAGAAAGCTGCACATAAGAATGATGACAAAACTACAGCTCCCATAGTAACAAACACATTTCTCTGCAGGCAACCCCAAAAGAAACTCCGGAAGCCTGAGATTATGTAAGTGAAAATGCTAATGGAATTTTTCAATGCCTTTCAATGGGATGTGCAAAGAAAGTACAGAAATATATATATGATATCTATGCTAGTGGGCAGTATAGGATGAGCATTCAGTGGTGCTGCCTGTGAGGTTGTGGTAATGGCCAATAAAACCCCACCACATTAAAACTTACAGTTTTCATATGAACATATCCTTAAAAATTTTAGGAAAGAAATCAAGAAAAATAAGTATATCCCTGCCACTTAAAACTGATGCTACAAGGCACTTTCTATAAGACTTATTGTTTGCTGAAACACTGTATTTAATTTTACATGGTTATATGTCTTTTTAAGAGAAAAAGAAACCTGTCTCTCTCTGATGCAAAGAAAACCATTTCAGTAACTGCAAACACTGAGTCGTACATTCAAAACCGATACTACCAGATGTAAAACTGCTTGGTGCACATAGTGGGAGTTTACTGCAGTTAAGCTAATATGTGCTGTTTAATTTGCTTAATAAAAGTTTGTGCAATTGAGGATGCTGTGTAGTGACTAATGTGATAATACAAATGAATTTTATTATCTGTTTAAAATGGTCTGTGGGAAGGTGAAATGTAGAGTTGTCTGAGAGCAACCAACTTTTCACAGTTGTTCTCCTCGGCCAAGGTCTGGCAAACCAGTTTTCTTTGTATAGCTTCTTGAAGGCAGTGCAGCAAAAGGAAGCCTGTTACACCACCATCAAATCCCACTTTGCCCATAGGGTCTACAGATTTAAAGCTAATGGTTTCAGTAAAACCAAAACTGTGCATCCCCAAAATAAGTCTGGCCTCTTTGAAATGAAGGAGTTTGCTCAGAAATGTGTTTATACCCCAAACTTTGAAAGCATGACAAGATTTTTGTGTTACAAGCGCAATCACAAAAGTAAATCATTAATGAAATGTTATACAGAAGACACATTCTTTCAGCCTGAGAAGTTAAAATCATCTTGTTTGAGCAGGCTGTATGTTCCCAGAAGGGAGAAGTGTAGAGCTTTAACTGTACAGGGATTTGATAAGACTTTCTAAAATCAGACTCTCCATAGGAGGAAGTACAGTACTGTCTGTTAAACTGAAGGGACAGGTATAGAAAGATTATCCTCATTATCACAGGAAAGAAGCGATTGCCTTAGCTGCACCTAGTATGTCCAGTTCTGGGGCCTTCAGCACAAGAAAGCCATAGACCTGTTGGAGCGAGTCTGGAGGAGGACCACTGTTGTAATGCATTTAGAAAAGATGTTATGACCCAAAGAATGTACCCCCAAAAATGTAGAATTGTAAGTTTCTTTCCCTTATCTCTTTCTCCCCAGTTCCCCTTATTGGTTGTGTGAATGTAATCCACCCTCTTCCCCCTGCCTTCAAAAGGGGGCACTTATCGATACCTCTTCCTCTTTCCCTCCTGCTCTTCTCCACGGGACGCCAAGAAATAAAGCTGCACTTCCACCTCAGCAAACGGAAAGAGCTCGTTTTTAGGTTCCTCTTTTCTAAGCTAAACTATCTCCCCTGTTTCCCTGGCTGCTGCTGTGCGGACAGTGGTGACAGAGAGGCAGGGGACATAGAAATTATAGCAAACCACCAAGATGATTAGAGGGATGGAGCACCTCTCATAAGACAGAGAGAATTGTGATTGTTCAGCCTGGAAAACAGAAGGCTTCAGGGTGACCTAATTGCAGCCTTCAGTACCTGAAGAGAGCCCACAGGAAGGCAGGGAGGCACTTTTTACAAGAGCCTTTAGTGACAGGACAAGGGGCAATGGATTCAAATTAAAAGAAAGTAGGTTTAGATTAGATATTAAGAGGAAGTTCTTTACTGTGAAAGTGGTGAAACACTGGCACAGATTCTCTGCAGAAATTGTGGATGCCCCATCCCCCAAGGTGTTCAACGCCAGGCTGGATGGATAGTGGAAGGTGTCCCTGCTTATGTCATAGGGGGTGGAACTAGATGATCTTTAAGGTCACTTCCAAACCAAAACATTCTGTGATTCTGTGATTCTGTGATCTGTACATCAGATGCTGCAAAGATGAAGAGTAGTGTTGTCCCACCAAAAGCTGGTGATTTGGGGCCTTCTAGATGAATATGCGTTTGGCTTGGAACTAAAGGCAAGTTCTCCTTGTGGAATTTTCAGCTGCATTCATGGATGGACTAGATATGGAACGTCTTCATCTCAGAAGTCCTGCTTCTCTGAGTAGGGACAACTGAGATGCAAATCAGGTATCCCAGTTCATCCAGGGAGACCAGGTCATGTACTTTGCCTCTTGCAGCATGTATGAAACAGTTTGGGACCTGTCACTGCCAAGTGCAATAAAAAGCAGGAGACCTTACCAGGACTGACTGCCAACCCAAATGTCATCTGTGCTGGCAACCTGCTGATTCTTCTTTTGATTTGAGGACAGCCTTCCAAGGCCTGTTTCTCCAGTTAAGTAGAAATCCCAGTCTAGCATTCTAGCTAAATTAAATTTCTTTCAAAAAAGATTGCCTTTTAAACCCAATTAAAACACTATTCAAACACCACTTACACATTATGTTGTACTTTTGAGGCATCTAATCATCATTCCTTGAGTCAGGTGATTCGTGAAAGAGCAGATGGATCAGTTGTCTAACATTTCTCACTGAGAGAGTGTCATAACCTTGATTGTAGCCCAGAGCTACTAACCTCACAGCTGCCAACATTTAGCATCTTCAAGCCCACTCTCCCATCACTCGTACTGCTCAGCTGTATCACATGCACTTGGTTTTACAGCCTTACTCCACAAGGGGAAAATCAGTTTTTCTTTGTGCACAGAAAAGGTTTCCAAAACTAAAGTAACCCAGAGAGGAAGAGTCAAGGTTGATCTTATGACTTACTGAATTACCCATGGTCCCAGGCAGAGGAGAGATGTCCTGACCAGCCAACAGTGAGAAAACTCTAAAATGGCATTTTTTTTAGCAAAATACTTGAATTCAAATCTACTGCCCCATTAGGTAGTAAGCCTGGCTTTCTTTTTAAGGAGTCCCTATAGAAAAGATGATTATTTTTTCTTATAAATAAGTTTAAAAATTAATTGACTTACTATGCATGCAAAGAAAAGTTTGAAGAACTAAGGCTGAAAGCTGAAAAGACATGAAGGAAACAAAAAGACACCTTTTTTTCTTTTTTTTCTTTTTTTTTCTTTTTTTTTTCTTTTTTTTTGTGAGAAAACCCTGATAATCTGTATGCCTGTGTTACTGTTTTATCTGCTTGCTTAAAAAACTTGGACTGCCAGCACAATGTCATTGGTCATTTCTCATGCTACTTCTTAATTCGATTAAATGAAAGACAAAGTAATTTGCTTTGCCTAAGTTGCAGTACTGAAGAAGACTTTTGTGTGGCTTCATTGAGAAGAGGTACAGATCATCCTCAGTTTTTTTTCCTGAAACCTAAAGTTCAAACTCCTCCTAGCACATTTTTAGACCAGACCCTAATTTCTGGGGAAAGTAAAAATATTTGGATGTTTCAGGAGGTCTCTTGCAATTTTTTTATGCCTTTCTCTCTCTGCAAGTAAACTGATTTTAGGTATGAGTAAGGTTAAGATATGGCCCTCTGTGTACACCAATAATTTTACAGTGTTAAAAAAATTTCTGTCCTCAGTTTACTATTCTCAGGGCTGGAAACAAATTACAGAGAAAGAAAGCTAAGGCTATTATGATTTTAAAAGTAAAAAACTGCGAAACTTGTTTATAACAATGTTATATACTATCAGAGATAACTGCTTAGCAAGCACATCAAGTCCACAATGATTTTTACCTCAGAGTGGTCCCCCACAGACTTCTTATCTATTTATCTTTAAATGCTTAAAGAAATTCTTCACAGTTTTACATCCTTTCCACTGAGAAGTGTGTCACCAGCAGTCATAATTTTACCTTAGCATGTGAGGTCCCACTGCAATAACTGTGGCAGAATTATTTTAGAACATGTTATTGCTATATCCTAGAAATATTTTGTTGATCAAGCATCTTTCAGAATCCTGTTTTGCAGGGGAAAAAGAATAACAGTAACTTAGACTAGTTTTGGAAAGAAAATATCACCAATGACCATATGGCTTTAGAAGGTAACTTCTGGATTCCTCAGAAATCAAACCAACAAATAAAATATATGCAAGTCTTAAAATTCATTATTTTAGGGAATTCTTGCATTGCAGCCATTGTTAGTTCTGGCTCAGCAGAATTGATTTCAAACTAAATGTTCAGTTTGCTTTTATTGGTATTGCTCTTGTGCTGACAGTAGGTATTTGATTTCAGTTGTCTTTTCCCTTGTTTTGGTTCATGAATACCTGTCACAAGTAACTCCCCAGGCACTTTGTTTATCTGTCTTCTCCTGATTAAATGTACCATTACTCTAGATTTTAAAAGATCACTTTCCGAGCAGAGGTCAGCAGCAAGACAGAGAATTTTCTTCCAGCATCTTTCTCCCTCTTTTAAAAATGAGATCTGGATGTCTTCTTAAGGGATGTGCTACCCCCCTCAGGAGTCATCTACTCTTTATAGAGTTTGAGTAAAGCAGTCAAGCCTGTGTTAATCCAAATTTCATTACATCGTTATAATAGTCTTTTTTTTTTAGTTTTAAAGGTGCGCAGTTTAATTTTCAGTAGCAAAAAGACCTCTCAGTCTTTACTCTCAGGCTGATTTTGCCTCAGTTTCCCCAAAACAAGTCTAGCAGTGCAGTCTGCATCAGCAGGTGAGTCCAGACCATAGGTTTTCATCCTTATCTCCATGACTCAATAATAGATGAAAGTGACCCCAGAAAGGTGTTGTCAAACATTTAAAGTATGGCTGTTTCTTCTATTTAATGCAAAATCACTTTTTAATAAGTCTGAATTTCTACATCTGGTTTGAACATCAATAGACAGTGATGAAGAGTTCAGTAGATAAAAGAGCATTTACCTGGGTGGTTATTTAACTTTGCAGGCTCATTAATCAAGAAGGACAAACCTCATTCAACAAACAGGTGTTTAATTGAATAGGTTTTTTCATCCATCCAATTTATGTTAAAATACCCTGTGCTAATTAGTTCACGGTTACTCCCAAGTTGATTCACAATCAATTCATGTTATTCACAAACATTGCTGCTGTTTTAGGTGAGAAGCACACAGTAAAGTATAGTATTTTGAGCAGACCTAAGATATTGCCAGAGTGCTGTAAATTTTGAGGCAAAATGTTAATTACACAGTGAACACAGAGAGGAAAATCAGGCAGAATGAACAATAGAGATTTAATTGCAGAGGGGGAATGTCCTGCTTCACTGATACCTCTCTGAAACCATGTAGACTTTGTAGCAGGGAACAAGGAAATTAATCTGAATGGTCTATGAGAACAAAGGGAATCAAAAGGGATTTTGAGATGTAGGAGGAACACAACCATAGTCTTCAGTATGTAAGTCCCAATCTGGTTGTGAGAGGACAGAAGCACTGTGGAAGACACTGGAAAGACTGAATTTAGCAATCAAAGGGACAAAGGAAAAAGTCTGGCATGCGTATAAAGGACATATAAGTGACTAGCTTGCAGGGATTTGCATTGCAGGTGAGGGTACATGGTGTTCCTGGCATCTCCTCCAAACCACCATTATGCAAATTCCATTCTTTGTTTTTGGTTTTGGGAAGGTTGCTATGAGCTCAGCAGTGAAAATATTCCTGGTATTGGCATATCTCTGGTATCTTAGAGTTTTCAGAGGAAAATCAATCAGCTGTTGAGAAAAAGGCCAGCTGCTACTGTCTTCTGGTTTTCAGGGTTTGGTGGGTGGTAGCTAACTGGAAATGGTTTCTGTCTGAACACAAAACTTACAATACTTCCTCTCAAAATGGTTTTGAGTACAAGCTTATGGAAAGAATATATTTTGGACCTTGAATCCTTTTGGCTCTTAAGATGCCAGCCTCTGATTTAACCATGGCAGACAAATCTGTAGGTGTAGAAAGAGCCAGTTTTCTACTTGTGAGAATGACACCAGAATTATAACAACTTTTTAGAGGTGAACTGTATAGCAACCGCATACTAAAGAACACTGCAAAATTAAGGAAGATGAAAACCTGGTGTGGTGGATAGGGATGATCTGGAGCACCAAAATGAGTGATTTTTAACTTTTAACTTGATTTTAATTTAATAACTATTTTTTTAAATATGACACTTTGGGATCTGGCTGCTGTAGACAGTGTTAGGTGAGCAGAGAAGGTAAGCCAGGAGGATGAGTTTTGAATGTCAGCTTTACCTTTAGTTGTTTATGACACAGCCTTTCAAGACTGAACATACATGATGAGGATTTCTGAACTCTAATGGAAAATGGAAAATAAAACTGAGAGATGTTGTTTTAAGATACTAAAGTCTTCAGCTTAACACAGGCTTCTGGAGCTGCTTTTTCAGCTCTGTAAATAAGAAATTATCTATGCCAAGAGACAAGGAGACAACCCTTCTTTTCAAAGGAGCAGATGGCAAAAGCATTGGAGGCATCCTAGTTCTTTCTTCTTCTGTGCAAATAAATATATTTTAAAATGCTGAACCTGATATGAAGTTTATTTCAATAATTAATGTAAGTGGTATGCACTTGGAGTCTAGGAATTCCCATCACTTCTGGGCAGTGTCCACAGAGAGATCTCGGAACAGAAGAATCCTGTGCCCTTCAAACTGTCACAGATTTCTTTCTTTCATACAGAATGCATTCATTTGTTCTATCAGCATATTTGTGGAGATGTTAGAAAAATGTATAATATAAAAAAAAAAAAGTATAAAAGCAACCTTTTCTATTTTGAAACCTAAGAATCCCCTCAAGTTTTGGCTGTTGCTTTCCTCCCCCCACCCCACCCCCAGCCCAGCTGCTCTTTGATCTCTCTCTTCATAAGCAGATAAATATATTTTAAATTATTACTTGCCCCAGGGGACCCAAACTGGTGTTAGCTCGAAACGAGATGCTTTTAGGAAATGTCTCTAATGTAGGTGGCGAAAATGGCAAGGAACTGTTCAGGACTGCAACATCTCAGCTAGTTCTGAGCCAAACTTAGACTGAAATAAGTGAGTGCAATATTCAGTGTCTTCATTGTGATATTTAGCCACTAAACATCTCTGAATTTTCCTGATTGTTCTTTCTTCTCATTAGGAATTGAAGAACAGGAGCTTCTAAGGAGAGTGGTTTACTCTTATATGCAACTTTTTTTAAAAATACACCAGGCTTACCAAAAGCTGAGGTCTGTGGAAATTTACAGACTTGGAGTTTCATTTTCTACAGCCTTTTTTCACCCATAAAATAGCAGTAAGCTGTGATCATTCTAATTTGTTGACTACTCCAGTCAATTAGGGTAGATATGCCTAATTAGTGCCAAAGCTTTAAAAGAAATCAAACAAATCCTTGGGTTGGGGGCAGAGGGACATCTTCAGTGGCCCGTGTAGAAACATATGAATCACATTAGAAAACTTCAAGAATGGATTTCTGGTCTTTGTACTGATTCAGACCTCCTGAATGGAAAGTCTAGGTAGCTTACAGGGTTAAAAGAGAGAGTTAATGTTTCTGAAAACCAGTTAAGGGGAGCAAGCCAGGACACTACTACTTTGCATCAACCACAGAGTAAAGCACCTCTGTAAGAGGGACTCAGTGCCAGGAAACTGAGCCTGGAACAGCCTGGATGTAACTTCTAGGTGTGAGCAAATTGAAGGCTGAGCTGGATGCATCTCACAGAGGCATTCTCACCTGCTGGGATGCAGATATTTGATGGAAGAGGCCTCTCCGGACGGAGAGAAGAGGTTCTTTCCTCCACATAAAATTCATTCCCAGAAAATAGGCTTGTTTCTCCTGCTTCAATTTTTGATTTTAGAAGAAGTGGCCAGCTCAGTGCTCTCCAAGGGAATCACTTGCTTATCAAGCTGTAGTCTCTCTGGTTTTTGTCTTCTCATCTACCTTTGTAAATCCTATATGCCATTCTACACATCAGAATTACATTGTTCCAGAAATAGAAGGAACAATGAGGATACATCCATCTAAGGTGGATGTATCCTCCTTGTCCTGCAGTTGTGTGTAGCTTGATGAGTGAGGTGTAGTCCTGGTATGCAGAGACAATGTCTGAAAAAAATCCCCTGGACAGGAACAAAAAGTGAACCATAGCACTGGTTTGCTTTTTGAGATCAACACAGTGCTATTTCACTAATTTACACAGAACCTGATTACACTGAATGAATCAAACCCTCATGTCAAGTGGAGTTTCCCTCTTCCCAACTGCAGCCATTACTGAGCATGCACAACCTTTTTCAAGAATATGTAAAAATTCTTAAAACTATCTTAAATATAAGGTGAATAACACTGCTTTTTTTTCCTTCCAGTTCTGCCCTCAGTAGCAGTAGTAAAAGTGGCAACAACTTTAACCTGACTTAGTTTCTCTGTGGGAAGAGACCACACAGATCGAGGCTGGCAGTGTGTAGGACTGCTCATTTGATATACAAAATGTTCTGTGATATAGACAGCTGTGCCACAGTTCTAGAGAACTGCTGTAGCTTTTTGCTAAAAACAAATTATTTATCTCCCTTGCAAAGTTTATTTTGGCTATATGAAGGGCTTTCTAATGCTCTATCGAATACTTCAAAATATATGTGGCTGGTGGTGATTCATCTTGTAGAGAATAATTAATTGGCATTTTCAAGTGATGATCAATCTAGAATGATGTGATTGGGATTATTTGCTTAAAATAGTATTTCACTTATTGACAGTGTGTGGTTTCTGTCATTATTTTGATTTGTAGTGGCAGAATGCTCCAAATAAATATAGCTGAAGCTGCCTGTTACAGACAATAGGAAAAAAGAGCTGTATGCTGTTGAAACGATGAGATGGTTTTCACTGAGTTCACGCAATGGACTCCTGGACATAATTAAACATGTGGAATTCGTAGGCTCACAAAGCTCCCTTCACAAAGCCATTGCCCTAAAATGTGTAGTCTTAAACCTCTTTAATGAAATCCTCAGAGCAACAAGTAACTCCCTCTCCCTACAAGTGGATTATTAGAGTCTTCACAGCCTTGTGGAAGTTTTAATTGAAGGGCACTACTTAAAGGGATGGTGTGGGATGACTCTAAGGTAAGATTGATCAGTACAGGCAGAATTTTATTACAAGTGTCAATTAGATTGAAAAGTGTTATAAAAAAGATCATTTGCATAGCTTTAGGGGACAAGGAGACACATTATTCTGAAATCTCCTTTGCTGATTGTTTAGTGATTCTCTAAGGGTAACAGGGAGGAAATATTCCCTCCTGCAAGTGGAGATAGTAGCCACTTTCTGACTGGCTTTGATTTAAAGCTCATTAATGAGATATGTGCAGCTAATTAAGAGCAGGGAGAATTTAGCTATATACCACAGTGGAGAAGAGCATTTATCAGAGAGGATTGGACTATTGCCCTATGGAAGTTCAGTGCTGTGCTACCGGGAACAATTCAGTTCCAATGCTGCAGAGAAGGGCAATATAGCAAATACCTAAAACTGGTTGAAGATGTGTTGTTCCCCCTAGAAAAAGAAGGTTGCACTGACAATGCTTTCTTTTTAGTGAAAACCCTCATTTTTATTAATTCAACACAGTAAGGACAAGATCTTTCTTTTCATTTTCACCCTCTTTTACCTCTGGAGGACAGGGAAAAATTAGAAAAGAGAAAGCCTTTGGCTGCTGCAACTACATCTTTTTTGGAACTTGAGATAGACCACGTGAGTGTCTACAGTACCATTTTAGTTGGGAGCAGGAACATCCTACTGAATCAAAACTTAATTCAGATACAGAAACCCCCACTTTCCATGCTTCTGTTTCCATCACAAAAATGAAAATATAATCACAGAAATGATTGTACATGAATTAGAATTATTTTCAGACTGAAACATGTCTGAAAGATGTACCCCAGACATACATGTTGTCTGCACCAGCCGCCAGTGACTATCCAGGCCCTTCAATATATAAACATAGGCATCTGTGTATATTTGTAAGCTTGTTGTTTATATTGCACTAAAGTAAGTGGAAATAGATGACCTAATTTTGTTCCGTTTTTGGACACCCCGAGCCTCCAGGACTCCTGTTCTGTCAGCTAGTACGTGTGGTATAGAGATCTAGTGTGGCATAGATTAACTGAAGATGCTGAATCCCACCTTGACACAATAGAGTCAGTGCAGCTTAGAGAGCCATTCAGTTCACCTGAAAGTAGATGTGTGACAGGGTTTGGTCACACATGGGGCTGTAGAAGATACCTCAAGGAATAAAAAAATATCTGCACAGGGCTGGTAGCTCTGACACAGGATTTTTGGGAGCCTTCTGCAGCTGTACACCAAGGTGAAATACCCTAAAGTGCTGAAATGAGCCAAGGGACCTGTGTATAGCAATGGTCACAGACAGAGCAGCACACCGTGGAAAGAAGGATAATATATTTTGTCATTTCTTCTGTCCCTTCCCACTTCTCTATCATCCAACATTTTCCTCATTTTGGGAAAGGTAGTGAATATGCATTGCCAGATGGAAATAGTGAGAAAGTGAAATATCCTGGGGAAAGTATTCACAACAAAATATCAAACTTCTACCTTCAGGTCGTTTTCTTTCTGTGTCTTTTCCAAAAGATTACTTCCCATCAAGACCCAAATGTATATTAAGAAGAAGTAAGTTTTTCAGTATTGTGTGACTTTAGAATTCCTCTGTGCAAGGAAGAGCTAGGCACATCACATACTCCCAGCCTAGAATATTAATATTATCTCCTGGCTGTATTTTTGTCCACAGATTTGGCATAGTGTTTCTTTAAGGGGATGAGATCACCTTCATGAGGGATATTAAAACTAGAGAACTATATTAAATTTTTTCCAACACAGTGCATATTCATAGATTTATCCAATTTAAAATTTTATTTTATGCATTTTTCTGTGGTAATATTGTAGTTTATGATAGCTACATTTATTGTCAGAAAAAATGGATTTGTTATGAATATTTGCAGTTTCCAGATTATGCTTTTAGCTGCTTATCTAAGCTCAAACAGTCATTCTTTGGCATGTGAACTGAAACTAAAACTTCCTTAAAAAATAAACAGAGGTTAATCTGAAATAATACATTTGATATTTGTAGGTAATAGAATGATATAGTCACAATTCAGGCTATTGCTACACACAGGTGTCTCAGTTCTGCCATTTCTAGCAAGCAAACTTATAAGTGCTAGAGCAGTTCCTAGCATTCATCTCTCAGTGCCTCACTTTTCACTTTGTAGAATTAATTTTTAAACAATTTTCTTTACTAAAATCTCAAGAGTAATTTACCTGTTTCTATAAAATATTTCAACGTTTCTTTTTATTGATGTGCGATGTGACTTTATGTCACCAGCAAATGTCTTCTCAAAGCAGATATATCTTTTGCTTAACTCAGACATTAAAGTGTTAAATAAGTTTGGTGTCAGAATTTTGGGAAAGCCTAGAAAGATCCCCCTTCTATTCCAGCAAAAGTCCTTGTAGCACAATCCTTGAGTTGTCAGTATTTTATCAAATACATATTTTTTGTTTTCTGTGAAAACTTGCTCTTTTGTCAATTTTTTCCCCTAGTAATGGACATAGTACAAAAATAAATAGCTACTCAATGATAAATTTACCTCTTAAAATGCAAGAATTTGTATTGCTTTTCTTTCAAGCATGGCAACTTCTTTAATTGACAAATTCATGGAAAAATATTGTTCTGATGGCACAACTTATGCAGGTAACTTGTCAGCTCAGAGTGACTTGCTAGTGGTCAAACTAAGTGTGCAGTTCTGAGGAACTTAGCTATGCATATTCCCTCGGTGTTGGCTTTGATCATTGACTAGAATGTAACACAGAGATCGGTGCTGAGTTTTGTGGATGTGGATTTGCATACTTTTTTTGTGTGGAAGTCAGCTTCAGAAACAGAGAATCATGCAACCATAAAAATGTTGGGTGGATGACGATCGGGGCCAGCTCACTGCTTGAAATGGGAATATGGTCAATACTGGTTTGGGTCAGACATGTCTCTGCTTGGTCTTTGGTGGATACAATTTCACATGTGTTTGCTTGAGTGCTTTAACGTTCAAGGAAAGCAAAAACAAATGGGTCATGAGAAAGGGTGATGTGGAACTCAGATTTGCATTTGAATGAATATTCTCAGATCTCTTTCATATTATTCCCTTGGGCCATGGAGAGTACAGACACAGATTACTTAGAAGTCTCTAGACTGACTGATTGATATGGTTTGTATTTGCCATGTAAATGTACAATGTTTAATACTGTATCTATACAAATAAAATGCTGATTGACAAACTTGCCTAGAAACAGTCATCTCCTAGGAGGAGGAAGTTATTAACATTTTAAAAAGCAAAATCCTGAAGGAAGGATGTTCAGGCACTGCAAAGGAAGGTGCTGCTTTGAAATGTGCAAAGGTATGAGCAGTCAATATTAAGGATTCCTTTGTTTTTATTGGAACAAAATTCAAGGATTTTTTTCCAGTAGGAGAAACACTTGATATGCAAACTAGAAGAATTCAAAAAGGATTGTGGAATAATTAATTTTATGATATATATTGAAACATAAAAACAGAATTGTAGATTGCATATTTAAATTTTTAAAAATGAGAAAATGTACATCATGTTAAAGAAGCCTTTAGCATTCAAGCTCCATAGAGAACTTCTAAAGGGGAAGGACACTAGCTCTAAACATAGCCTACTTGCTCACAAGTTTCCAGAGAGCAATCCTCTAAGTCAAACAATATGCTGCTGTTCAGGGGAAAAAATCTAGGCACAATTATTAAGTAAGGGGTGTTTTTTGGCCAAGGTAACTTACCGCACATGAGTAGAATACCAGTTGAGATAGTCACCATTTATCGTAGTGCCCTGCCTTGAAGAATGGGAAACTAGTTTCCATTCTAATGAGCAGTTGTAAAGAAGGATGTTAGTTCATACGGCATCAGAGAGAGAATTGCTGATGCCATAAGCAAGAAGTATGATGAGTTTTGTTTTTATCAGCAAAGTTTGCTGCATCCTTCAGTTTCATTTTCAGTTCCAGTGCATCATCTTTTCAGAAAGGGTTGTGGAACTTTTTTGGATGTCCTCAATCTACTTTGACTCTGTTGATTCTATATACCATCCTCTTGCTTTGGCTTTTTGACTCCCTTCAACCTTTGTCTTTTCACTGTTTTCCTTCCCACTCACTGCTTCCTCTCCTGATGGCTAAAATGGGAGATTGTCTTCTCCAAGCGCATCCCAGACACCATTAATTTTAAAACAATGGAGTCTGTGAACACCTTTCCTGGGTTTTGCATATCAAAACAGGGCACAAGTCTTATGATGACTAGCTGAGGTTGTTTAGCCTGGAGAAAAGGGGGGCTCAGGGGAGACTTTATTGCTCTCTACAGCCACCTGAAAGGAGGCCATAGTGAGGTGAAGACTGGTCTTTTCTCCTGGGTAACCAGTTATAGGACAAGAAGAAATGGCCCCATGTTGCATCAGAGGGTATTTAGACTGTTAAGGAGAAATTCTTCACTGAAATGGTGGTCAAGCATTGGAAGAGGCAGCACAGAGAAATGGTGAAGTCACAATCCCTGGAAGTGTTCAGAAGTTGTGGATGTACCATGGTTTCATGTCAGACCTGTCAGTGTTAGGTTAATGGTTGGATCCTATGATCTTAAAAGTCTTTTACAACTTTAATGAGTCTATGATTCCATGGAAACGAAAAGACCAGCCCAACTTTTTCGATCTACTGTACAGAATGCTTTCATCTTCCTCAAATCACTGAGGAAGGATGATCAATAGCACATCAAGAGCTGTGCTTGATTTAATCTGCTGCATGATCACACAAACCTATAACACACTTATCATTTATTTCAGGACTTGTAGTTAGCCATTAAAATTGTAACTTTGTGAGACTGCGTAAGCCAGACATGGAGCTCCAACAGAGGTACGAAGCTGATCAAGGGACTTGAGCATCTCTTTTAAGAGGAAAAGCTGAGGGGACTGAGCCTGTTCAGCCTCAAGAAGGGATGACTGAGAGGACCTCATCAATTTATGCAAGTATCTGAAGGGAGGCTGCTAAGACAATTAACCCAGGCTCTTTTCAGTGGTGCCAGGCAACAGGGAGAAACTGAAAAACAGGAAGTTCCACCTGAAGGTGAGAAGGAACTTGTTTACTGTGCAGTTGAACCTGCTCTGGAAGACATTGCCCAGAGAGGTAATGGAATCTCCCTCACTGGAGATATTCAAGAACCCTCTGGTGCCTTGTGCTCTAGGGCGGCCCTCCTTGAGCAGAGAGGTTGGACCAGATGTCCCACTGTGGTCCCTTCCAACCCTACTCATTCTGTGGTTCTGTGATAAGTCAGCTCCTCACTTTGCTGTGGGATGTCCGAAACAGAACCCAAATGCCATGGAACAGGCCTGCAGCATATGATGCCTGCAAGATCCATTTCCTTTCCTAAAGCAGGAGATGGTCATGTGAGCCTCCCACACTAGCTCTCTGCAGGGTGTCCAGCAATGAGTAACACATGGCATCAAAGGTCACACAGACTGTGCTTGAAGGCAAGCTGCTGTCTTTGTAGTTCAGTAACATCTAAAAGTGGTTCTGAAATGCACCAACACAGGGAACCGGAAATGCAATGTCTAGAAGACACCATCATCCCTTTCTTTCTAGAAACAGTAGTATTTTTCTGTAGCACTAGGAGTTCTCCCACATTTTCAGTGTAATCCATGTGTTGACTTGTAGATAAGATTGATAATTCTGCTTCTCAGTCAATAAATTTCCTAAAAATTTCAGCCTTCTTACCAGAAATCACTGAAGGTGCAGTTTTGCTTCTTGATTTCTCTGGTAGGCATAGAGTTTCCAGAGGCAATCCCTTTTCTCTTCTTCTGCACTTGCCATGAGTTATTGGATATGCAGTAGTATTTTTTCAGCTGCTAGTGAAGTTATGACCTAAAACGGGTCACTGTAGTGAACCCATGTTTTACAAGCCTTCCAAAAGAATGAGGCACAATGCCAAAGCTGATTTTTCAGCATTGGTGACTAGCACATTTATTCAAAGCCCATTAATTCAATATTATTTGATACTTGCAATATTCTAGGCCTAATGCCAACCAGCTGCTTGCTGGTTCCAGACTCATAAAAAGACTCATTGTAAAGTTTTCTGCTCCACTCCTGATTAATCCTTCAGCCTCTCTACTTATCTGACCTTCTCCTTCTCATCTGCTTTTAATACATATGCTCCTTCTCCTTGAATTTCAGGTAGGTCCTCTGCACTCTTTGGCCAATTATGTGAGTCTGGCACAGGGAAAAAACAAGCAAAATGTTTTCCTGTAGGCAAGGCTGAACTCACAAAGAAGAGTGAAACTTCTTTTTCCACCAGGACATTGGACCTTGAAAGCTGAAGGCCCTACTCATATCTCACATATGGCAGAATTTTTTTTTAAGAATGGCATTTACTGTTACATGTAGAGCAATTGATAAGGATGTGACTCAGTGAAATATCCCACTTCTTTAAGATGGTCAGAGCTCCCCAGTGATCTGTGGGTAGGAACACAAAGTTTCTCCAAAGACCACTCTGTGCCTAGCTCTACGTCCACTGCAGGCAGTTGGAATCTTGCAATAGGTGTAGGATGAGTTATGACAGACAACAAAACTTTGCTCCCCTTGGTCTATCTGCTCTATTTACAAATACAATTACAGATACAGAGGGGTAGCCTTGCAGGGTTTGATTACTTATTCCAAACACAGGTATTTTAAATCTATGGGTGAAAAGTATTAATCTCATTAACATGTAATTTTGTTTATTGTGATTCAAAATTACAGAAAGCAAAAAGAAATAAGTACTTTAGTTGGTGTTTATTCTGCAATAATGAAGAAGTGTTCATAGGATCTATTTGCTGCAAGAAGGTTAGTATAGCAGGTCTAATGCTGTTTAATGAGGCTTACAGATATACCCAATATATTTTAAAATCAAAATTAGTACCAACTGAAATGTGAAATTCATTGTTTCTTCCTTGCAATTTCAGTCACTCATATAATTGAATCTCAATATTTGTATTAGTAATAGCATTGTGGGTTTTGTCTCAGTCCCTCCCTAAGAGTACTGGCATTGTAGATATTTTGAAACCAAAAATATCTTAATAGATTTTGGTGGCATCAGTAGACATCATTGAATTTTGCAGAAAAATAAATTAATATTTATCTTATTTAAGTGAGCTCTCAATGAGTTTTATTTGTTGCCAGCAGAATACACATTTGCTTACACTCTCGAGTCATCACATTTTGCAAGGTTGAGAAATACTTAACAAATAATTTTAATTATTTTTTAAAGAAAAATTTGATTTTTCATTTTTGTTTGCTGCCTTAGAATATTATGCTTGCTTCTATGAGGCAGATATTCTAACAGCTCTTCCCTAATAAGGTAAAAGTTGTAAAAAACATGCATTTGAGATTTTGTAATTAAGTACTCAATTTGAGCACACTTACAAGTGCCAGAGGTAATGATTCTTTGAAGTTTATCGTTCATAGTAATCTTTTCATACTACAAAAAAGGCAAGTAATACTGTGACCAAACAAAATTAGAACCATAAATCAGATTAGCCCCTTGCTTAGTTTTTCACCAAACAACCAGTTCAATAAATCACTCTGCATGGTCTATACATTATGCTTACTGCTTTTCCTGTATCTACATCAGCACAACAGCGGGCCACAGTTATTTGATATCTGCAGAGTTGGTTAATGGGTATTTTTAAGAGGAAAAAAAAAAAAGATAAGAGAGAGACTATTTTTACTATTTTAAAATCAGTAGTCTTTTCAGATTGGGTTGGAGAATGCAGTAAATCTCTTCACTGTCATGCTTCTACTGATACGGTCAGTGACTGGCTGCGACTCTTAAGTGACAGGACCAGCTTCACCTACCTGTGAAGATTAAACTGTGTGATTCCTTTAAGTACACCTGGAATGAAACACCTATATATTCCTTTGGAGCTTTTTGTATATGGTAAATTCTTAATAATCTCTGGTTCCCCTGGTAGAGCTGGTTCATGACTATACTCTCCCTCTTCCATTTTGCAGTCTTTCACAAATGATAAGCATTCACAAATGCTTGCATTTCCCCTGTCCTTGCAACACAGCCCTGAATAAATATCTTGCATATTTAGGCTCATTCTTTTTACAAAATGCAATACATCTGTGCATGTATTTTCCTGGTATGGTCTAGAGACAGGAAGAGTGATCTGCAATGCTCAGTGAAAGAGAGAGGTTAGGTAGTGTTGCAAATGTTGTTGGAGCCAAAATTAAAGATCCATTTTCTATTCTCTGTGTTTCTAACACTAAACAAATTGCAAAGACCTCAAATTTGACTGGCAATAAAGGAGAGCTGAAAAATGACTGTCTTTCAACCATCCCAAGGTAATAATAATGGATAAACAAATGAATAAAGAAATAAGAATTGGTCCTTGATGCATTGCTGATTAGATCCCTTGTCTCCTGACTCTATTTCTATGCTTCTTATGCTATCCAGTTGGATATCTCTAAATGGTTAGAAACAATGGTAGACACAACCCTTGTACAAACTGAAATGATGTTTGTTGTAAATTAGCATTCCTGCTTTTTGAAGCTGAGTCATTAAAACTGCTTAGCATGGAATATTTTTTATTTATAAGCACTGATTTTTAGGTGGTTATTTTTCTGAAATCAAAACTATTCATACAAACAACTATTGTGACATGGCTTTTGTTGGAAAGGTACCAAGGTGGAATTTGAGACTATACAGTAGCTTAGCACTTCCAGGCTGGCAAATATTAATGATGTGAGTTATAACTCACAACTAACTATAAACCACTACCCATGAACAGTGGTAAATTGTTTATCTAGATCACAGGAGATCCTTAATCTGCATTTGTCAAAGCAGGGATTTACATGGTGATTTTGCATGTCTTCTCTTAAGGTCTTTGGATTGCAGAGGATTTTTTTTATCTCATGTGATTTCACAAATGTTTGTGAACAGATCTGGATTTCATTCTGTATGAATTTTTAAACATTTAATTCTAGAAATACTTCACAAAATTCAGCTTATGATTTCCTGCTAGATTAATCTGGAAAGTGTATCAAGGAAGAGGCATTATAGACACTGAAAAAATGGAACATACTCTCCTCTCTAATATGCATTTTGACTTACTGAAGATGTTTATAACCAGAGATTAGAGTAGCAAACAGCATGAACACCCTTTCTTTTATAAAATGCTTTTTGTTACTACACTACTTGTATAAACTAAGCCTTTTTATGAGCTACTCAGTTGTCTTCCCTTTGTTTTAGAAAGGAGGCAGCTGAGAAATCACTTACTCTTGGTTTGGTCCTGGCTGGCAATAGCAGCCAAGACTATGAAAAAGACAACCTGTGTTTCATAGTGAGTCTTCTTGTATTATACTGGGTATGCTAAATCTTGGTATTATTGATAACCATCTTTTAACTTCAGAATGCCACAGGTGAAGCCTAAACAAACTCTTCTTCTGTCTTACAGCAGTTTCCCATAAACTGACTTCTTAAAAAGACTGATCCCTGTCAACACCTGTCCTGTGATATTCTTTGCTGAAGTGGAAGAGTTGAACCTATCAGCAATCATCCCTTGCATTACATTATTTTAACATTTTTAATACAACACATATTATAAATGTTTATTTATAAGACTCCTTGTTGGTGCTTACTTGGGAGACATGGATTTGTTGACACTTAGGGATAAATGCAAACTAATTTTTACAGTCCTTTTTTTTCTTTATGACCAGCAGGTTACTCAGTCATTTGAGATTTGAAATTAATCATTCCTAAGGAAACTTTGACCACTGTGACCTACCTCTTATGGAAAAAAAATTTCTGGCTTCAGATTTTAGGTCTATCCTAAACGCACTCTCATGACTGAGATGTTTGGCACAGTGCTGCTCAATTCAAAGGTTCATTTACCAATCAAGTTCATTTACCAGGGTGTCAGTCTCACTCCTGTCTAGTGTTAGATTTTTTTCTTTAAACATCAGATGTTTATAGGCAGTTTGTTTTTTAATATAGTTAATATTTAACACTGAGAGCCCCAAAATATGTGAGCCACGAGAATGAACAAATCACAAATGTACAGTATAGCAAATTCTTAGTGACATTGTATATTCCTGCTAGGATTATTATGTACTAGATGGGTTGGGCATAAAACTGTCTGAATATGGAAAGGATCCTTTTTCCTTATTTTCATTTTTTCTTCTATTTGTATAAGGCAACAGACTATCAATTATACATTCCTGAGGAAAAAAAATTACATTAATATTGTTGGTGAAATAATTCTAAAAACCAGAGATCTTGTTGTCTAATATTGCCTAGATTCTTAGGTACTTGACTTTTTATCTCCCAGTCAGTCAACATGAGCCAAAAGTGGCCTAAAGGCTTAGATGTTCCAGTGGTTACTCCAGCACAATCTAATCTGTGACCTCTATCCCTTTGGTTTTTATAATGTCCTTATAAAAACATAATACATTTAAGTAAGCTTAAAGTGCTACTGGCTATAATTAAAGTTCTGTCAGCCTTTCCATTATAAATCCCTCTTTTCAAGGTTTAATATCTCAGCAGTTTCAATTCCCACTGGGCTAAACTTGATACAGAAGCTGTCAGCATGAATGCAAATCCCTCCTACCTTCAAAAATATTTTCAATTCATAAAGTTTTTATTGTTACAGATTGCAAGAGCATTTCTGATAAGATCCCCTCCCAAAGTCTCTCACACTGCCCTGTCTCATCTTACACAAATCAAGACAGAAACATGTCCTAACTTTGGAATGCACAAAGAGAATGATGGAGTTTCCTTTTTCCTTGTTTTAGGCTATAGGTTGAGTGCAGCTCCTACCCACGTTGAAAACTGCTGACTTCAGGTTAGATCCCCAGACTCCTTCAGACTGCATCTGCTAGGATGTGGAAAGCATAAAGCAGTATATCACACATCTACCATTCCCATCTTTACTTCTAAACACTAGACTGCATTTGCTAAACCATTGATTAAAGGGAAGTAGGTGGCTCTTGAAGAAATTAGCAGATACCCTCTTTAATTAATTCCTCAGCCTGGGGACAAATCCAGAGCTGTTACGCACTACTCTGCCATACCATCTTTGACATTATATTGCAAGTTGTATTTCTAGATAAGAATAACAATTCTTGATCTTCAGTATCTTCAAAACTGAAGTGCCTCATGCAGAGTGCCTTGGAACTGGCCTAGGCCAGAAATAAAACAGCTGTCAACAGTTTGATGATCTTATAATTTTACTGATGTCCACTTGTCAAGTTGTTCTAGAATATCATAGATAAAAATCACTGAAGTTTCCCAGTTTCTTGGAGATGAAGCTTGTTCATTCTCTTTTAGGTTTGAACTCCTTCACAGACTCTAAAACAATTAATGCTCTAATAAAAAAATATTGCATCACAATTTCTTGCTCTCTTCCATTCTGGGTCCATGAATATTACATTTCTGAACAACAAATGTACTTCAGCTTCTCTCCTTCTCCACTCTAGGCTTGTGACCAGAGTATATGTCTGGAACTGGAGGTGATTTATGGGACTAAAGACCTCAGAAACAGGAGAACTTGGGTCACCCCATTCTGAGTGACTGCTCAGACTTTGGGATCTTAAAAGAAAGGACCTCTCAGCATGGAGGAGATCAGTTTCACGACTAAAAATCTCTCACTGAATCTGCAATATGTTATCACATATACAGATTTTGAAACTATATTTTTCTCTGGTGTCTAACTGGCTTCCCTTGGCATGCCAGTCATCCTGAGTTCTGCTGCTCTGAACCCCATTCTAGGCAGCATGTCCAGAGACACAATCAGAGACACATCAATGAACAAGGATTCACAGCTATCTGTGTAAACTTAAATTTTAACAGTGTAAAATAAAGAAAAACCCCCTTTTTTTGGTGTGTGTGTGTATATATATATATTTGTATTTGTGAATGCTCCTTGATATGCACTTACATGCTTATACACATGTACTTCGGAGCATACTTTGCCTCAGAGTTTGTTTATGCTGTGGCAGACTTGAAAAGGGAAAACTCAGTCAAAATAACTGAAATGTTATCATGTTTCTTTTTGATGACTGTCTTAGATTTAATACAGACCTACAACTTTGACTAAAACTACAGACTAAAATGAGAAGACTACTTGTCTGCAAAAGAACACCTAAATTTTCTTGCACTGCAAGTCAGGGTATTTTTACCAATTTTAACTTACTGGCCAAAGTCAAGTACATAGTGTGTTGTAGTAAAAATTATCTCTGAAAAATTATAGAATATTCTGTTAGAACCCAAAGATACCTGACATTCCTGAATAAGAACTCGAACTAGGCTCGTATGTGGAGCCAAAATTAGCTGGGGAGTAGCACTGGTATGAGAAAAAGATGGAAGAGATGAAAAGGCAAGCACCATAAAATAGTAAGGAGTGAAAATGAGTCAGAGAGACGGTCTGGCCAGTTAGAACTAATGCTTGCTAAATCTCAAATAAAATATGCAATCAAGAAAAGTTTGGCGTCCTACTTTTGTGAAAGAAAAGTTGAATGCAAAGTGTTGCTTTTGGTCTAGTGCAGCCCAGTGCCAGAATACATAGGCACATTGTCTGCTCTGAAGCCTACAGCTGTTGTGCTTTTCACTTTGGTTCACTTGAGTTCCTTTGTCATTCAGGTGCATTGCCTTATTGAACTAAATCCCCATGTATTTGGAAGTCACTGAAAAGAGGCTACATTTGTAGGCATTCTAACTGTGCTTGTTATTGTTTGTGACTTGAAGTGGGTTCATAAGATGGTGGAATAAAATATTAATGAAAATGCATTGGAAATGTGTTAAAGCAACCATTTCTGAAATATCTAAAAAGAGAGCTTTTTTTGAGGGGAAGGAAGCAATTTAGTTTCAGTTTTTAAATATATTTATATACATATAAATATAAATATAAACACATACAAATGCACAGCCTTCTAAACAATTATATTTTTTAATGTATCCTTAGAAATCAAGCTGCAATCATAAATATTTGTTAAAAACTATGTAATTTTATTTGATGGATAATTAAGTTTGTGATCTGAAAATAACTTAATAATCACCACAGTAGTGTAAGGAATGTACTACACCAAACACATTGGATTTTTGTAAATCTTTTTCATATTGGCAAGATCTAACAAAGATGCATGCTCCTATTACAGGATTTATACAATGTTAAATATTTTTAGATTGATTTCAGTAGAAGTACTCAGAGACAACTCTTCCAAGAGTCTCAAGAGAATCTAGTTTAGCAGTAATTTTATACAAGTGAAAAAATACAAGACATGTAATAGAATTTGAGGGTTTAATCTGTTTGCCTTTTAACCTTTATGAAATGTTAGACCTTGCATTTTCAGTGTAATAAATGATTTGAAGAAATGTAAATCTAATGTAAATCTAATATTTTTTTCTTATAAGAATTGATTCCGCTTTAGTAATTTTGAATCCCTCTCATACAAATAATGGAAAGAGAAGTAACATGGAAGAAATGATCAAATGATTGTGCACATATTATTGTTGCAACTAGTTTTTCCGTTACTTGCAAATATAAGTGTGTTAAACTAGAATAATGCACATCAAAGTGACCCAGAGCTCAGCTCTATCCAGTCTTTTTACTTCAGCAAAGATCTAAACATTTGTCTCCTATGAGATAAAATACACAGTAAGACAAGGACATGCCAGCTCATACAAAACCTAGCAGGAGAAGCTCTCTTTTATTTTATGAGGCTTTTGTATTTGAAGGAAAGTAGCTGGTAGCCAGTAAATGTTATATTTCTCCCATGCTGTCTTTTCTCATATCTGTATTTTCACAGCACAATCTTCATTTGCTAGGAAATACAACAGCAAGTTTTTTTGCAGGGAGCAGGCAATGAGGCTAATTTTAATTATTTAATTATTTAATTAAATGAGAATTTAATTTTCAAGCTTGGATCCAAATTCAGATGTGTTCCCCAATTCAGCTCTTACCCACATTAAAAATGTCTTTGCCATGGCTATGTGATGACCATCTGGGCTCTTGGCCCTCCTGTGAGTGGAGAAAATCTGGGCTAAAGTTGTGACTGTTAACTTTATTCTTTCTGAAGCAAAGAATTACTAGATCAACGTGAAGTCAAGGGCTCTGGTTTTTCAAGAAATAGGAAAAAGAAGAAAATTTTTTGTTCTCCTGTTTTGGCTCTCTTTGAGCTGTTGGGGACAAATGAATAGAGCTCACAATAGCTGAGAACACAAAGTTACCAACTGAGATAAATTCTGTTTGCTCAAAGCTCTTCACTCATCTGTGTCTTTTGCGTGGGCACATATGGTCACTAGAAGGACATCCATGTACCTTATCCCCTTTAGTCCTTTTGTATCTCTACTTTGCATGTGGCTGAAGAGGCTCTGATATTACAACATTTCTGTGAGTTAACCTGTCACATTAGGGCAGGAGCTTATATGCTCTGCATAGAAATTTATTGTGATTAGAATTTTTCTAGAGAATACAGTTTGTAGTACTGTGCTTCTAATATTTAATTTCTGCTGATTCTGTGCAGTGTGGGAAACTGGAATGCTGCTTGATTCCCAAATAACCTTTAAGTGCTCTTAAATCATGCAGCTGTTCATGGTTTCCATGCAATCATTTACACTGAGTTTATCACCATGATGGCATGGTGTCTTACCAGTGTGTGTGTCCAGAAGATCATTGTGATCATGGTTCTGGATCAGATGTTTAGTAACATCTACAAACAAAGTTTTTGAGATTTTCCAGAAAAGACAAGTTAAGAGATAATAAACTGAGATGTTTTTCTTTATAGATCCTCTGAAGCAATTTGGGTTTTTTTTTTCAAATGACATTTATGATAACACTCAACAAAAAAGGACATGATGAATTTTAGCACTGTTACTAGAAACAATAAGCAATATTTGTTGTTCTAACTCCATGATGGAAAAGAATCAACCAACTTGTTTTGTTTGCCTCTACGTCATTGTAAGGCCCACAATACAACACCAGTAATGAATAAGCAACTGAGTAGTTTCTTCTATGTTTCCAGAAATTAAAAGGGGTTTATTTTCACCAGGCTAATTTTTACCCTTCATTTGTTCACTTAAATTACCCTCTGACAGAAAGTGCTTCATAGCTTCATAGATGTGGCTGCATTTTTCTGAGAGACTATAGAAAACTGCATCTGCAATTTTTATTGTAAACTGCCGTGAAGCATAAGGTTTGGCTTACTAATGAAGCTGCTCACAGTTTGCTGAGACATAAAGAGGCAAAAAGCACAAGGAAAAACAAAGTTGTCTGGAGACAGACTCTGTGCCTGGATTAAAAAAAGGAGCAATAAAGGAGTAAGAGAATGTTTTCAAGAGAAAACAAAGGAAAAAGCATAAAAATTCAAAGGAAAATATAAGGTATAAGTTATCACGCAAAAGAGAAGGGCTCAGGTAATTTTTTCGAACAAGTAAACACTTTATAAAGAGGATCAGCTTTCATCACACAGAAATTTTTTCAAAACAGATATATTTTTCCTTAAACCAAAAAATAACTCTCCATGTGAGAGTTACCTCTCATGAAACTGTTGGATTCCAGAATGCAACAAGACCAAGGATTTAATGTAAAAATACACAGATATAATTAAATAAGACCTTATTTTCAAATTTGCTTTTCAATTAGGAAAATCACACTGGCATTATTCAGTCACCATGATTGTACAGCTTTACATTGCATTTCACAACAAAATAATTAAAATATACAGTAGTGTAAGGAGTCAGATTTCTTGGATTTTTTGTAAAATATTTTACAGCTCTTTTCAAGTCAATATTAAATGCTTAAGATTGTACATTGTCTGAAAATTAGGAAAAATATTTTGTTGGCATAGAATTCCTTATTCTCTGAAAACCACAGCAATAATGAGAGATAAGTGCCTTCAATACTAATTCCTCATGACATTCTTCTGCACAGCCTTGGTGTAGCACCTGAAATCATCAATTCCATTCTCTCTAGACAAACTGTTCTTCCTCAAAGGAAGCAGCAGTAGAGAGAAGAATGAAGAATTCAGGCTTTATTTTTTATTACTTTTTATTTTTTTTTTTATTTAAAGTTCTTACCTTTACCTTGCTACAATTTTGAGGGTATGAACAGAAAAGCAAATTATCACAGTGTTACAAATGCATTTATGACACCTCCACTTTTCCATGGTGCACAGGTTATGCACATTCTATCATGGATAAGGTGCTATACCTTTAGCTCACTAGGCTGTGCTTACTGTTGAGAGAAAGTATAGGCACAAAAAGTTACCATGAAGTAGCTGGTGCATGGAGGAGCATTTGCATTCTATAATTTTTCACTGGTTAGTTACATGTAAGCACTTCCATTGGCAGCATTGCTGCCATTGCTCCTTAGAAGGGGACTAACCAAATACCCAGGGTCTTTCAGGCTTCTCTTTTAGGATGGCTGTTAATCTCACAGTCTTGTTTCTCTTTAGCACAAGTCCTTTCTTTCAATTTTTGAAGAAAGAAACAGCAAAACCTCGCTCATGATTTTCAATTTATTTTGGTTAGCAGCCTCCAAAATCTTTTCTCTGTAGGCTTTTTCTTCTAGAGTCTTCTTCTCCAACTCTCTCTGGACCCGTGCTGTCCAAGCTCTTCATGTATGTTTCAGCATGTGACTCCCAGCACAATTTCACACCGAGGGACAGAATTCTTGAGCAGACCTGGTGAAATGGAGTGTGGGCAGGTGAGAGAGAGAAAGGGAAATAATCAATGACATGAATCTGTCTCCAGCAGCTATGTTCAAGGAAGCTTGGTCTTCATGAGCCCAAAATGTCAGAGTGAGAGCAGGTCAGTGGAGAGGCCAGCAGCTCCTTCAGCACCAGACTAAAGGGATGTGCAGATGTTCTCCTGACCTAAAGGCAAGCATACCCACTGCCATGGACACAATGCAGCAGCAGTAGACGTTAGCCATGGACTAGTGAGGTACCATTTCAGCTCCTTTGGATTCCAGGTGTGTAAGTATGTGGGTTTAGTGATGAGAATAGAATTTCCCTCACTTGCTGGTGGTTTGAAGAGCCACTGTGCAGACCTAAGGAGAATTGGATTTTGCATTTAAAAAACAGGGAAGGAATGATAAGTTTTAGCATACTTTTTGACCATTCTGTTCAAAATGAGTTAATTAAACTCCAGAGATGAGGAAGACCTATTGAAATGTTGGGAACATTGACCTTTTCCTTTGACTGTCACCTTATTTAAATAATTCCAGGTTTAATTAACTGACTTGGAATGAATTGATAAAGGGTTACTGCCACTTATAACTTCT
This sequence comes from Parus major, assembly GCF_001522545.3. Lineage (NCBI taxonomy): Eukaryota > Metazoa > Chordata > Aves > Passeriformes > Paridae > Parus > Parus major. The sequence continues at coordinate 47,281,083 of NC_031768.1, forward strand.
CCTCTTTGAAATGCAACAGTTCTGTACAATTATTGTAGCCTCTTATAGTAACCCTAATTATTAAAGTGAATAGTTTTAGAAGTTGCATTTTTACTTTTAAATGTCTAATAACTGGCATATAAATGCTGGAAACATTTAATAGGGTAAATAACATTTAACATATACATAAACATATATATACCTGCAATACATGATGGTCTAAAACTTTTATGTAGATCAGTTACTGTTAAAATTTAGGATTTTTGTTGAAGTTGTGCATAAATATACAGAAGACATGTTGGCCTTTTGGAATTTTAGTAACACTTCATAAAGATGAAAAAGTCCCAGCTTCCCTCTCTAGGTAAGAATCCTATCTTAAAATCCTGTGAGTTGAAAAATGCCTTTAAAATACCTACAGTAGTAGCAACACAACTGCTCATATTCCAGTTTGATGTAGTTCACTTTCTTAATGCAAGACTGTAAAATGTTGTTAAGCTGGTTTCACTGGTTTAAATAATATTCACAGTCCAATTGTTCCCATGTAAGGATCCTGGTTCTGTGAGCTGCCAAAGAAACCTTAATGCAGACTTGGCCTAAGGTACCAAATGAAAACAGACATCATATGCTACTGAAATCCACACTAGATGCTCTGTAGTCTTTGTCTGAATCTCTGATGTCAAGCAGTATAGTAATTTTGTGAATTGCAGATAACACCATTGTAAAAGATGTATCCAGAAGCAAAACATGAAAAAGATCCAAAGTATGTAGACACTCCTAAAGCTGGTTGGAACATTGGTTGGAACTGGTGGAATTGTGTGGCCTTGTGTGAAACGGGATAGCACACACCTCTTCCCATGCTTATGGTACACATACTATTGGGATGCCTGTCAGCTCAGGAGGATTGAAGCTAGAAGAAATTGTTCCTATGAATAGGCAAGTAATTTATGGAAAGCCACATCTGAATGTGTCAAATCTATTTCATTTTTACTGAGGACACTGCTAGTGCAGAGCCATGAACTGGGCTCTTTTGGTGCACATTCAGTAAAAAGTTGTCTAAATATCCTTCTGTAACTTGTCTATGCTGCTAAAAAAACACCAAAAAACAACAACAACAACAAAGACCTCTTCCCAGCCCTAAAGCCAAGTGACATGAGCTGGACATCACTCATAAAGCTGAGTTAGATGTTAGAACTGAATGTCACTCACAGTGTTCACCAATAGCACTCTCTAGAGCAGACTGGCTATGTCCATGTTATACCTACCTGTGTTTTCCCTTGGCTTCACATCCTGCCCCTTGGGCAGAATATTTTGTTTATGTCTTGATTTCTAGATAGACTATTTCCCAAACTGTGGTTGGAAAGGAAGTAGTTTGAGTAGTTGAAAATGTCTCTGGAGGCAGACAGCTAAACTAGACAATTACTGGGAGATGGCACTTAAGCTGTGTGGTCAGCTAGAGCAAAGTGCCCCATTCCTCTGTTCCTGAGGCCTCTTATTTAGCTGTACTGGGAAAGCTTATCAGCACAGTAGTCAAGATTTCCAAAAGAAAATAAACAATTCTCCTCACTTGCTTTACTCTCTTTCTCTCTTTGAATATACATACAAGACAGTATGTGTGTACATAGATATAACTATGTTGTGTGGTATTTGTAAGGAATAACGTCTATGTGCATGCTACTGTGTATGTAAGTGTTGATGAATATGCATGCACACGTGTGTAATTTGCTAGATTACTTTGAACTGTCAAATAAAGGTGCTTGTGTTTATTATTCATGACTGAGAAAGGCAAAGAAATAGCCTAAGGAAGAGCAAAGAGAAATGTAGAGCTTACAGAAAACACATCTCAATTTTATAGATGAGGATTTCAAAACATGATACTTTCTTTATAGTATATCCATATAATGAACCATCAATTACAATTGTCAGGAAAGCGATACTGCAGCTTAATGACATAGCACATTATTATCTGACCTAAAGAGCTGTGAGACATAACCTCCATCAAGCCTGCTATTATTATCACTTTGTACTTTCTGATCATGTGGAATGGATTCTCTGTCTCCTTGTATATCTTGAACGAATTTGTTTTCAATTTTATGGTGTCATTTGCTGTACCTCATCATTTGCCTCATGAAAGGAAACAGAAAACCAACTTCATTAAACAGTAAATAAAACCCAGGATGAAGACGTAACATCTAGGATGGATGTTGATAATTAGTTTCTCTCTGCAAATTAATGATTTGAAGGAATGTCTTAGTAGTTATGTTTTGGGTTGTTGGGTTTTTTTCCCTTTCTCTCTAATATTTTTCTGGAGTTGAGTAATGATGGGGTTTGAGGTTATTAGAACTTCCATTCTGCATCTTTGGAAAGTCTTGCAAGTAATAATATTTTGATTGTTTTCCCTGCAGTTCTTACCATCTTTGTTTGTAACACATCACAGAATGTTTTCATGCACAATACAAATTAAGTTCTGATCACGACAGGAATTTGTGACTATCAAAATGGGATTAAGCTGCCTAAATATAGGTGTTCAACGACACACTATGTACACAGGGTAGGATATCTTCCTTGACCCCCACACACTAGTCTTGTGGGTCCTGTGTAAAATGAGAAAAGTAAAGATTCATCTCCAATGCAATGCTGTACAATGTTAATCTGCAATGTCAGTGTACAAATCTCCAACTGACTTGGAAAAAAGGAGCCATTGTGGACAGTGGGATCAGCTTCCTCACTGAAGTCTGAATCCAAAGAGAAGAACCCCTGGCTATAGCTTCATTTCCAAGTCCACCTAAGATGTCCAGGACCATGGGAGATCAGCTGCAATACGAGTTGATAGCCAAACTGCATAGGTTAACTGTGAATGGGCACCAAGAGTAAGGAAGATGTGAGTTAATTCTGCTGTGGAAACACATTCAGAACTGGCCAGTGTTGTCTTCTTTAAGAGGAAACTAGTCATTCCCATGTCCTTGACTTCAGAGTAAAATCTCCTCATCTGTCCTGTGTCTATTCCCCCTGGCCCAAGGAAAGTAAGATATTTCTGCATTTTCAGCTTTATTTTATGAATGTCTCTTCCTTGGTATGAGCCAAAGTGTTCAAAGGCAGGCATCAGCCAAAAGGTGGAAGGAAAGCACAGTATTTGAAGCAGTTGCAATGCTGTTAGAGCTGTATGAAACTCTGTGTCTAGAGTTTAGTAGAAAAAAACCGAGAAATTTAAAATATATTTTTGGGTCTGTACTGTATCAGCTTAATATATAATCAACTTTTTTTGTGGCCAGAGGAAGCCTTCTGCTGCAGTAGTTTTCCTCAAAGTAGAAGCATCTCTAAATGAAGGGCCTGGGTAGTTTTAAGGAATCTCCTCATTCAATTTCTTCTTGGACAAAAACAGTACTGCCAGCAGGAGATGAGATTCCCAACGGGTTCCTGGTGACCTGGCCTCATTAACCAAGTTGTAAAAATACTGTGATGGGGGAAAAGAGTCTTTCCTGCAGAGGCAGTTCTTTTCTGATGGCTAATTAGTCATTCACCAGGGAGGAGCCGAGGTACCCAGCCTTCCTCACAGGCACCCCAAGAATTAGTCTGACAGGTTCCTTCTTATTTTTTCAGATCTCTCAGTCAAAATGTTGGGTAACAGGATAAGAACATCCTCTCTCTGGAAAACTTTTTTTGTTGTGTTTTGACTCATCATTTTGAAAGGATGTGAATGATACTTTTACATTCCTCAACCAATACACAGATAGCAGGTTCCCTGTAAGAAGTAATTTTAACTTCCATTTCCCTGCATTAATAGATGATGATGATGATTATGATTTTTACTACACTACTATTATTAATATAATTTTTACTATTGCTTATATTTATACTAACTGAATAACTGAATTCCATATCAGGAAAAAGCACCTGAAGAATAGTATAAGGTAAAAAGCTTTCCAATGAAGTTTTATACTGCTGTATAATTTTTCCTTATTTTGTGACTTTTTTTTCTAATTCTTTACAAAATAATTATCCATAGTTGATGTACTCACATTGGAAGCTTGTTTCTGTAGGTCATAACTTCTATAGAAGTCTCTGAATAGCCTTATATATATTTTAGTATGTCTGATCTTCAACCAAAAGTCCCTTTTTTGATTGAGATGTCTGTACTGCTGTTCGAGCTGAGCAGCATAACTACCAAGACCTGTTTTTTCTTGGACAACTCATACTCCACTTGTATTCCACAGGAACTGGGGTGTCTGCCTTGCATTCTGTCAGAAAGAGGCATTTTTTCCACAGTTGTTGGCTCTGGAATGCACCAGGTCACACAGCAGCAGCTGTGTGTGTGCATGAAGCAGTACACAGAACTAGTTAAACTGGATGACTCTGCGGGGCTTAGTAGATCAATTGCCATTTTCATTTGGGACAGCACTTGAAATCCTAATGAGAACAACAACACTTGTAATTAGGAGTCTACAAAATCCTCTAAAATAATCACTTAAATTTAAAATGTAAATGTGGCTGTAATTAATTAGTCTATTTAGAATAAAGTTTTCTAATTAACAAATGTAAATTGGGAATTTTTTGTAGGTTTCATGAGGACAAAAGTGTTTCTCATGGGAACTGAAAGGAGATGTGTTTCCGTCTGAATGCATATTAAGCCCTGGTGGCTCACACCTCTGCACAAGCCTGTGGCAGTAAGAGGGACTGTCTGTGATAGGATCATATTAACACCTGAGCCACAGAGATTTTCTTAAGACCCGCAATACAAAACATTACTTTTTAAAATAAGAATGCTTTAAACTAAGGGTTATGTTTTTCAAAGATGAAAAACTGAATTCTAATCTGTAAGGATGACTGACCGCCACTTGTCTACTGAAGAGAGTGATTTTCTGATTATGGAAGAAAAAAAAAAAAATCATAAAATTTAAACTTCTAAAATCTGATTTCTTTCACATCAGTATCAAGATCATATGAAGAAAAAAACAAAGTGATTTTGGTACTTACTCCATGACAGAACCCCAAAATTTTACTTAGAGTTTCATATATTTTCATTTATTTTTCTGTTTGATTAAATTTAAACTCTTCCATGATATTTTAGTAATACTGAGTCAGTGGTTCCTCTGCTTGATTCCAAGACAGGCGGGAGAATTGAAAGGCTAAAACATCAGGTAAATCATGTGTAGCTCCACACTGCCGTGGCGTTATGTACTTTCATACTGCACTCATACAGGCAGTGAAGTAGTCAATGCAGTCTGTGCTCATCTTCATAGGAGCTGCTGAAGAGCTTTCCAGATCCCTCTGACTGTGGCTTGTTCCCAGCTGACTCCAATAAGAGCTCAGATACCCATCTCTCTTTGAGCACATGCTTTGTAGTGCCTAGATGTGTCTAAATGTGGATGTCAAGATCTGCAGCTGCGTCCCAATGTCTCTGACTGTCCATGAAATAATGTCGACATGAAAAAGAGATAAAGGCGAAAATCTCCAAACTGAACTAGGTCTGAAGCATTCTCCTCCTACAGTTTTTAGCATCAATATGAGTGCTTTGTTCCTGTATCTGTTTATGCTGAAACAGCTTAGGAAAAAAAGAGGGGGGCGAGGGGAACGGGGAGAGGGAGGGAAAGAGGAAAGAAAGAAGGAAAGAAGCAGAGAATGCCAACACAATTTTTCCAACATGTATGATGAGTATGCACTATCTATAATGGTTACATTGTTTTGGTGTAGTTACTATGTGTTTTATGTCTTTAATAAATAACTTTCTCTGTTTATTTGAGTTAGGCATCCAACTGCCTTTCAGAAAAGGATTCCCTCTTACTGTCTAGAATCAAATAAAACCAGTTCTACAGATAATGATACATCTCCCATTATCATTGCCCTTAGTTCTAGCATGAAAACCCAAAAATTAATACATACCTTTTAAAGCTGTATTTGTCACAAATGAGTGTTTTAAGGTCACTCCTCAAATAATGTGCAGCCTGCGGGGCAGAGGGGACAATTTACCACCACAGAGTCATACTAGTGATTCCAGTATGGAAATACAAACAGATACACATCAGTTAGAGAGAGATCAGAAAAGGCAAATGAAATCATCTTTCATGCATTTAATTTTGAATGTGTGCCTCAGTTTAATTCTCTGAAGCAGATGGACCTTTCTCTTGTGACAGGAACATTCCATGGCATTTCTGATGTTGTCCAAAAGTGCAGCCTGTTATCTTGTGACTGAGTGCTATTTCAGGGGTCTTGTATTAATTCTTTAAAAATAAGTCACAACATAGAAAATATTACTCTTTTTCAATATCGCCTAATTGTGACTTCAGCAATATAAGAAATTTAGGTTTTTGAACACATTGAAAGCATGGTTGGGATATGTCTGCAAACCTCAAAAATTCCCATGTGAAAAGCAAAGATTAATTGTACAGTATTTACACTTTTTCATTGATAACTAACACCATAAAACTGTACAAATTGCAATTTGTTTCTTTTTCCCACAATCCCTTTGGCTTTTAAGGGATGTTCCTCAATTAGTTGAACTGTGTTTCCTCTTGCTTGCTAAGCACTTTTGGTCAAACAAGGAATGGCAGAGGTCCACAATTAGATCAAAAGATCAATCCTAATGTACCATTTTCTCCTCACCCTCCTGCTTTAATAAAGTGGCTGCAGTTCTCCAGGGGACAACTCAAAATCCGAGTACTGATATTTCTAAATTAGCTGACTCTGTGACCTTGCTAGTAATTGCGTTAGTTTATCAATGTTCAACACAATTTATTACTCTCCAATATGTACCAAAACGTTTATCTCTCAACACTAACAATATTAAAAACCTAAACAATCTGTTGAGAAACAAAGGACTATTCAATAAGAAAGATGCATAATAAACTGGAAGTGACTACATTGATGGGTAAGAGAATTAATTTAGGAAGTAGTCATAAGTGAAATAAGAAAAGAATGTCTATGCTGTATTACATTAAGGTCACTTTTAAAATCTGTAAACAGCAGATAATTGAAACAAAACCTTTCTTTTTGTTCCATTCATCCTGTCTCTCTTTTTTTTCAAATTTATTTCTTTTAAAACCAGGAATGAGCTACTGATTTTTTATAACACTGAGCATATTACCCAGGCTCCAGCGAGAAAAATGAAGACTGATAAAACCTTATCTAAGCATTTAAAAGTCATTTGGACACATTGATCAAAACTCACTCTGAAATTAAACATATTAAATTTAGATGGAGGAAAAAAGGCATTAAGTTGATGGAACCCAATTTTTGTATGAAGCAAACAAATGGCATCATTTCACCAACCTTCTCATCTTGATCACATTGCTATGCATTATTTAAAATATGCACTTGATTTGGGTAGTTAATAAGCTATCTGTAAACTTGGAGTAAATTTGATCGTGGGCAGTGCTCTTCTAGTTCCTACAGAAGGATTATTGATTTGTTTTTACTTCTGTGAGATGTCAGTTTGTGGCATTGTGCCACCAACCATGAATCAGTGTAACTATCTCTGCTCATGGTGAGATAAGAGCGATAAAGAGCAGAAATGCACAGAGTATGTGCAATCTTTTAAATTATCCCATTTACTTAGAGCTGTCAGCAGCTCAGCACTTCTCCTTGCCAGCAGCACACATACACAATTCTGCTGTTGTGGGCATTGAATCCTATCTTCTTTGGGGGTTTCAACTGAACCCCCAAATCAAATGGAAGAAAGCAACTGAAATTTACCCTAATCCACAAGTTAAAACAGTAAAAATGACCAATGTGATGTTTTAATTTCTGCTGTTAGAGAAACTGATCAAGTCTGGTGAAAACTTAGAATCATAAAATCATATGTGCAAACTTCTGCATTCCTCTACAAATCAGTAATCTTAATTTACTTTGACAAAACCAGTACTTTGTTGTTTTTGGATTCTTTGGAACTATGCCTAGTTTAGAAGAGGTGTGGAGCAATCAGAGCAGACCAACAGGAAAAATGGTTGCGAGTGCCTCACCTGCAGTGGCAGCCACACTGACCCTTTTGTGGTTGGAGGTGACTTTGGAATGGCTCTGTTCTCATTCTGAAGATTGCCCACCTCAGCTGTCAAAGGATGTAAGGTGGTTCCTGAAGAACAGCTCCTTCTGAAAATGATGTGGCTCCCTGCAGTCACACCACGGTGTGAATCAAGACAGCAGGTGAGGATGACCAGGGAGTTCACTTCAATAATACATTCCTGTTCTGATGCAAAACAGGGTAAAATAGATGAGCTTGATAAATACTACCATGAAATTCTTAAAACTCCTTTGAATTACATTGTTAACCACATACCATGTAATCTTCCTAAAGAGCAAAGGTGTTGGGTGTTTTTTTACAACCTTCCTCATACTTTCACAGAAAAAAGTACCTATCTATTTATTATCAGACTGAAGAGCAGAGTCTTAGAACAAGAGTAAGGGTTCCCCATATTCACATGATTATGTATTTTTCCTTTTCTGCAGGAAATTGCAAAGAAAAGAGAGCATTATGAGGAACAGTGGTTGGCATATATCCCAGTTTTAAGTGTTGCTGTCAGCTCAGAGAGATCTGAGTCCACATTTAGTAAAAAGGCAAAGTTAGTTGTAATGGCACAGAACTAAATTGTATGGCGAAATTAACATCAGCTAACTTAAGGTTTCTAGCATGGGTGGCATGCACTAAACCCCAGAGGTGCTCATTTTCCTTCTTGGACAGAATCTTATACAACTGACTTAGAAGTCAATAAATAGATTTTAAATAGTGAGATGAATCCTATACTACAGGAAAATGTAAAAACCTTCACAACAGGCATAGTTATTCCTTCTTTCAGTGCTCTGCCTCAGAGACCTTTGTGCACATCAGTTCTCGTGCACACATGTCCTTGTTTCTCCATACTATTTTAAAAAGTAATTTATTTTGAAGAGTACAGATTTTGTAAGATATAATACTTCTCTATAAATCAGATTTTCACAACTCCTAGGTGCTCCAATAAATTTTTTTACATGTGTGCTAGGGGAATATTCTTTTACTCTGAGCACTTTTTTCACTTATTTCTGCGAGTGAATAGTATTTCTTTTCTAGAACTCCATCAGTTACCCATATGACATACAGTCTTCTTCATGCATCATCTTTTTATTTTGCATCTGGCTTAAGATCAGGCTTTTTCTCCATCCTGCTGAGAGTCAGTTGGTCACATTAGGTTACTGTGACTGGATATAATAGGACTTGACACATTCAAGGCACATGACACATTTGAGAAATATGCTGAAAGTAAATGTGTTGTGGGATTGGATTTTTTTTTTGAGATAAAAGCCTCATGCTCTGCAATTTCAGTCTATTATTTACTTGCATTGCCATGCTTTATGATCTGCTTTGGGTTGGAAAGGACTGTGTCAACCCTGCTAAGGTCTTTCTGGGTGTCATCCCTTCCCTCCAGTGTGTCAACCACACCATTATATTTTGGCAAAGTTGTTGGAAAATTTGCTGGCAGTGAACTCAATCCCACTGTCCTTGTTACTGGCAAAGATGCTATACAGAGATGGCCCCAAAACCAATCCCTGGGGAATGACAGTAGTCTCTGGTCTCCACCTGGACATAAGTCATTGGCTGCAGTTCTTTAAGTATGACCTTCAGCCAGTACCTTATCCACTGAGTGTTTCCTCCATCCATCAAATCCATGTATCTCCAATGTAGACAAGAATGTTATGCATATGACTAGAATGTAGGTTTGACACTGTCCTCAGTACCAAATGTTTTGAACAAGTCCAGCCACCAGGACTCCTGTGGGAGAACAAAAATCATATATCCTGTGTTACGTGCTGGTCATGGGTGGAGAGACAGAAATCCACGACTCGAGTCTACTGCTCATTAGACAAAACAGTTTGGTTTATTGTTCAGAGCTTATAATGCTTGATTCAAAACTCCTGGGCTTAGATAGCTCATTGGCTGGGATCTCTCTCTGCCCAGATCTCTGGCCAGTGGTGTGCTTGCTACTAAGCTCAAATGGGGATGGCTGTAACTTATCTGGGCACTTGTTCTGGGATGAACTAGGCTAGTTGAATTGGATTCCTGTTATGGTCAGATTCACCGTGTCCAGTCCAGGCCAGCTGTACTGTGACAATATTGTAACCGTCCTGCTACATATACCTCTAGTAAAGAGTATTGTGTGGGATTCATTATACCAAACTTTAGGCAATCAGGTGAAGTACTTGTGCTTCTAATCACCGCAATGTCCTTAAATAATTCCTGTCAAAGAGAAATGAATTGTCATCTTTGGATGGCAGCTAGGACCTGGTCTACCCCTTTCTTTTAGTGATGGAACTAAATACTCTGGCTTTGTGCAAACACTGTACAGTCTTGAACAACTCTCAAGAAAACCAATTCTTTTCTTCCTAAAGTGAGTTGCTGAGATGTTGTCTGAAGTGGTCTTTGAAAATAGATGTTTGGAAGGTTAAACTTCTTCAGGATGATTTGTGCAAGCAGGGTTGTTCATGAGTTGCACAGTGTTTGTGCCCTGCTATGTGCTATTAACCAGTAAGATTTAAAGGGATACAAGGTCACACAATATCTTCATACAGCTAGTTGGTTTTGATGGTGATAAGATCACTAGAAAGCATGGAAGAACCAGCATAGTTGTTAACTGGTATATATTGTTTGGGGAATTAATGAAATCTTCATCTCTGACATTTCTAAAAGCTGGCTGGACTAATGACTGTCAGGAGGGATTGAGTAAAATTCATTCAGCCCTGCCTTCAGTCATATCTGTGCATCTATAAATGCATTGACTCACTATGTTGGAGTTCATTCTAAAACCTGTCTCTTATTAATAGTAAAATAAATTGCAGCCTGGGTAACCTAAAGCTTGACTTGGGGAGTTAGCATCATATTTGTGAAAGAGATTGAAAATAAAGTAGTGCTTTGTGGATGTATGAAAGCAATTTTGTTATTCTTTTGATGCAGAAAGTGTAGCAGACAGTGTAGGTAGATTTATATTACTGTACCCTTGCCCAAAGCATGGGTAACAGGGATTGATTTGTGTTCCAGTGCTGAGAGCCAGCCTCTGGAACTAATCTGAACATCTGCATCCCATAGTGTTTTTCCTGGATCTCCTTTGGAGTTCTGTGGTGTCACTTCTATAGATAGTGTGGGGTGTGTCTTTTTTGCAGGTGAGAGAGTGTTGAGTTGCAGTTTTTAGGAGGAGTGTGAAACTACATGTCCTGGGACTGTGTAGGGTGTAGTGTCACGTGAGAGGTCTACGACTGCAAAATTTGCTGGGGTCATGCTGTAAGGCTGTAGGGGAAGAAAGAAGCCAAACCTCTCCATTCTGCAATCCATGTAGAGCAACAGATCTCCTCGAAGGCAATTCAGACAAAGAACTCAGACATCCTTGTGTTCCTCCTTCATCTTCTGCCATCCACTGTGCATGACTGGAAAAGGTCTGGTCATTCCTAGCAGACATTGGAGAATACTGGTTATGTTCATTGTGTCCAAAATCAACAATTCAGTCACAGATCAATAGATTTAGGGGTGCTGTTTATTGGGAATCGCTTCCTAATCACAGATGCTACTTCTGTTTTCTTTCTTCTGGTTCTTGTTTACAAGTTTCTCCATTATGTTCCACTCATGTCAGATCTACTGGATGTGACTCACTGAGATTAAATGTGTTTCAGGATTCAGAGATGGAATTGTTGGCTGCATGGATGAGGGCGTGGCTCTGCTTCTGTGGAAGTCAATAACAGTTTCACAGTTGACTTCACTTGAAAGAGGGCTCAAATCAAAGTGCTTTTGAAATACCCTACATATTTAAATTCCTCCACTCCTTCATGAACTTGATTTTCATAATAGTTTTACTTTTCAATTGGGAAGACATGCTTACTATGTCCACGAAACATTATAACAAAATAATTTAAAAAATAAATTCTGTCTGTGTCCTTTTATCACTACTACTAATTACTATCACTAATTTATAAATTATTTCTTCTATTGCTTGAAATCTGTACTGTCTCATGATGTTATGTCTTATCATTGGTTTATTTTGTCACTTTCCTGAGTGTATAAACGTATATATATACATATGTATATAATGAACTTCATACTTTGGAGTGCTTACTACTGAGCTGTTTGTAAACCAAACCAGTATAAAACCAGAATGAATCAACTATTTAAGAATAATTCTTGATACACTAAAATACTAGCCCTGCAAAACTCATTCACTTGTCTAGTAGCATCATATTAAAAGCAAGATGACACACAGCATTCATTTTCTTCTGATGTAAATAAAAGTGTAATACTGCCACATTAGTGGCACTAGTGATTAAAATAATATGGACTGAAAGCAGTGTTACTTTTTGTCTTAATTGATAAATAGCTAACACAGTTCAGGTACATTCACATTTCTTCCTCCCAAAGAAAATGTTATGTCATAGCCTATAAGGTTTTTTTCTTGGTCTCCTGAGAATCAATAAGAACATCCTGAATAAAACCAGAGCTAAACTGCCAGGGAAATCTTATAAGTGCTGCTGTCTGTTGGTCAGATTGTGGAATGAGAATGAAATAGTTGAGTTTGTGCCCACGGTGGGTACACAAGCTTTCTCCTCTTCACCATCCTAGCAGCTCACGCCTCATGGTTAAGCTGTTTAAGTTCAGATGTTTTATTGTTATGGGGGTTACAGCTGCTGCAATTTAAATGAAAAATAATTGGATTAATTACTTAATATATTTGATACTAAATACATTACTCAACATATTGTAAGTATCTCACTACAGCTGAATCCGTCTGGATGGTGAAATCAAGGCAGAAGGTCTTTGATGTCTTGGGGTGGTGTGCTCACTTCAGGCTCCATGTGCCCCCAGGACTCAACCTTCTCTACTATGCTGACATCTGGCATCTGGCACCTTAGTGTCATAAGACACAATTTTTTTCAGTGATTTGCAGGAGATGAGCTGACAGACCCCAAGTCAAATTCTTTTCTATTTATCTGATAATCGCTGTGACAGATAGAACGGTCAGCTTGAGCAGGGAGACAGCATTGCCTTGTCCCAGGTAAGAACAGAGATTCAGCTCTCGTGGATGGAATCACCAAGCTTTTTGGACTGGTCCAGGCTAATGAGGAAATCATATAGGTTATGACAGAATTTCCCTAATGTAGAATTAAGCAAAACTCTCCCTTTTTCAGATTAAGTTGATCATATTTTAGAGGAATCACGGGGTCTAGGGATTCAAAGTGTTTTAAGAGCAAGTCCTGAGATGCACACATGTGAAAGTAAAAGGAAAAAGCCTAAAGTGCCAAGGATATTGGCTGAAGACCAGTTTTCAGTTGGTTCTGCCTTCATGTCCAGTTCACCCATTATTTTCCAGATCCTGTTTTAAAACATAGCCTTCATGCAGGAGGTTCATGATTTTTTTTTAAAATTTAATTGTTGGTTCATACATTTAACATCAGGATCTGTGAATCCCTAGTCCAGTGAATTTATATATATACACATATATATATATATGTATTTATAAAAATAACATGAGATAGGACAATTTGAAGAGATAAAATTGAGAGAAAATACCTGAAAATCTGCTGTAGCAGTGCACAGTGTTCTCCCTTAGGAGATGGTATTTGGACCAAAATCACTGCTTCTGATCAAAGGAATATGGACTTCACTATCCCTGAAATACTGAATAAGATAGCAGCATTTCACCTCAGTTTACTTTCAAAAATGACTGGCTTCATGCCTCAACCAAATTGAGAGCTCAGGATCACAGGTAAGAGATAGAAGTAGATCTCTCTTCATCTTAGAATTAGGCATAAATTTTTCAGGCCTAATGCATCCTTCTCTTCACTAGTTCTTGACTACTTCAGTCCTCCCCTTTCTTCATACAACAACCTTCCTCATATTTTGCTTTAAACTCTTTGTATGTCGAGCAGAGTGGCCCAATTCAGAGGTGCAAATATCAACTGGTGTAAAAGCCAATAGATGCCCACATGTTGGAGTTAGCCCCTGCCTCACTATTTTTCAGATGGAGAGCAGGATTCAAGAAAACTGTTAGCACACAAAATGCTGTCTAGGAAAATCTCAAGACTTCTAGGAGGAATCTCTGTTCAGAACTAAAGAAACTTCATCCATCCCTCTGATGATCGAACTTTTTGTGAGTGGTAGCTAAAAAGGAGATTGCAGATGGAGGTTTAAATTGTATAATTTTTTTTTAATGGATGTGCTATCTCAACCACTATGCAACAGGTTGCAGAGACTGGAAACTCCCAGTTACTTCTAGGAAAATAGGAGCTGAGCTTTGGGCTTATCCAACACCAAAATACCAATCCCAGGGAAAAAAAAACACAACAACCCAAACCCTAAATCCATTACTTGTGCATATCAGAGTGGTCCTTCTAAATAAGGAGAAATTTGGAACTAAGTTTTTTTTGGTTCATCAGTCTTCTGTCTCTGAATTGGGACCATGACTGGGGGTTCTTCATATTCTTGTAAAGACATTGTAAGATGGCATTCATTAACATTTGATCACTGCAGAGATGAAAAATCTGATGACAATGATAGTTATGTCTTTAGATCAGTGTTTGAAATTTGAAAAGCTAATTTTTAAGCACAATTTCACCCTGTTAGTACTTTCAGCAAAGTTCATATGGAACTTAACGTGCATGCATTTACTGCTCCTTGCTATTGCAGGGTGTTATGAGCAGTTGCTGTGCTCCACTCAATGAGAGGTGGCAATTTGGCACCACAGTTACCTCAGAGAAGCATTGTAGACTGTAATTACTTCATGTTTGCTTTTGTGTTGTGACACCACCAGGTGAGAGGTGTTGGTGGCGTGCATGGCGTAGTTGTCATTAAATATAACCGAGCTGAATGTTTGATGAAGTGAACAAAAGATAAAGCAAACTAGGCATGCAGTCAGACCTTTAAAAACAATCTTGATGTAAATGAGGAGAGGCTTTGTTAGTAGATCAGCAGACTGCAGAACTGTTCAATCCCCAGTTTGCAATGAAATCCTTTCATGCTATGCTACTGTAGCATGATAATTTTTATCCTATGGTTTTATTGCTGAAGCTGTGATAGTGTGTGTGCATTTATGCATACCCATACAGGCAAAATTTGTGTAATGAGATTAATGAAAACAACAATAAATATGTTTTTTACATCATTCAGCTGGCAAAAAATGAGGATTTGAGTATCTAGAAATGCATTAAAGCTGCAAAAATAGATTAATTTTAGACCATTTATTGTTATTATTTTTATTGCTATTATATTTATTTCTAAGGCTTACTAGACTTCATTCTTTCAGACAAAAACATGCATATCAGCTTTGCTGTGTGATTGCCTTATGGGCATAAAGCTTTGCATATTTACTGCCCATGAATCATACAAGTATGTGAAATCCAGTGAAGATTCAATTTTTCCTGCTAGATGCACCTCTAGCCGTTTAATTAAAATATGTATTATTAATAAAACTAGATTTAAGTCATATTTTTTACAGATATGACTGAAACATTAAGGGCAAATTGTTTGATACTTTCACAGTAATTTGCTTTTAATGTTTTGTGCCTTAATCAAGGTAATCCTGGGATAAGGTTTGTACTGCTCGTGACTTCAAGATGTTCAAGTTACTGAAAAGAGATTTAGGAGTTTTCTAAGACAAAGTCACATTTACTTATGAAATTGGCTTCAAATTTTTGCTACAGAGGGAACCCTACATATCAGCAAAATCCAATAAAATGTTCCTATTTATAAAACTCTGCTTGTTGCCCAGATTATATTATTAT
The DNA here is from genome assembly GCF_001522545.3 of Parus major. Taxonomy (NCBI): domain Eukaryota; kingdom Metazoa; phylum Chordata; class Aves; order Passeriformes; family Paridae; genus Parus; species Parus major. Next base: position 47,296,782 of record NC_031768.1, read on the forward strand.
ATCTCTATTATATCCATCTTCACTAAATAAGTGTCAGCTTATTGTTTTATTTCAAATCTTGTGATGCCATAGATGTCACAGTGCCCTGTTCACTGAATTTATCTTCCAATTCCTGGTGAATTTCCCTGGATCTCCTCTAATGGTTGGTATGTAGAAATATTGGTAGCTGTGGTGGTACTGTACTGTTGGTAAAGGATCAATAACACTCTCAGCTTTATTTTATCCTGCCTACCATTGAATTCTGCATAACTGTGCCTGTTTGTGTCTAATGAAGCTTTTGGCAGCAACAAGCTTATTAACTACTTTTAAGAGTTTAATTTTTAATTTTTAACTTCTAAGCTATTTTATAATCTTAATGGAAGTGTGGCTAGTGGGAGTCTGAGAGGATATCTTCCCTAAGAAAGGGGTAAAATGTAATTAAACATATCATTCAATTGTGATAAAAAATTGCAGATGTGAAAGTCTTATGTAAATTTGCCAGAGAGGAAGCAGCGACTAAGGGAATAAAGGGAAGAAATTCTATATTTTATATTCAGCTTACTCTCTCTTTTTGGCTGTGAAGAATCACTCTATTCTGGTCTGTTGGACTCTATGGTATTTAATTGCATCACATATTACTGAAATCACTGCACACCAGTAAGTTTCCTGGAGATTACAGGTGTACATAACACTTTGACAGATGAGAAAAAATACAGGGAAATCTCTGAGATGTCTCCAGAGAGGAAACTACAGCTCTGTCATGAAACCAACCTCCAAAGAACTCATGAAAACTACAGGACAGAGGATTCCAGTTTTATCTCAGTTTAGCTCCAAATTTAAAAATTGGAGAAACAAATGTAAATGTTTGCAGCAAAACCAAATTTGAAAGACAAGAACAGAAAAATTATTTTAAAGCCTTTGCCACACAGTTATAGAAATATAGAATGGTTTGGGTTGGATGGGTCCTTTAAAAATAATCTTTTTCCCACTCCCTGCTATGAGCAGGGACATTCAGGCAGATCAGTTTTCTCAGAGCCACATCTAACCTGACCTTGAGTGTTTCCAGCAGCGTGTCTCATATTCAAACATTTGTACACAAATATATACTTAGAAGAACCTTTATTTTAGAAAAGGAAAATCAAGGTTACCATCTAATGACTTCTGAAACAGGGGCTTTAAGAAAGACTCATGAGAATGACAGTAACATTTTAAGAATAGCAGTGTTGACTGGTGGATCTCTGGTCAAACATTTATTTCCATAAATAAAAGGACAGAATACATTCTCTATGTGGATGAAGTATTATAGAATTACAGGCGTCCCAAAGACAAAACGTATTCCAGAGTAGCCAATTTGATTTGTTAGTGGCAAATTGTTCTTTGCTGTGGGGAGTCACACAGTAAGAAAGTAAGACACAGTCTTGGAAATTTGAAACTGTGGTGCAAATTAATCATAATCAGAAGTGGTGTTAAAATGATACCTATTTGCTATATAAGTGTGTACACTACACTGGTATATTAACATTAACATATTTTGTAAAAAAATATAAAATACTTACATGTTTTCTCAACTGACTTGTTTAAAGGCAAAACACAGAAGGCATTACATTTACATAATACACTGCATAAATACCATACTCGCCACATAATATACTTAAATATATATTCTAACATTTTTATTCTAAATTCAAGAGACATTTAATGTGTCATATTAGTTCCTATCCTTTCTGTGTTTCTGTGTTTGAATGATTAAGTTGATCTCTCATGGGTGATCAAGGATGGTGAAGATTATAATCACATGCTAACACCTTTTCAGGAAATTTAAAAAAAAATCTTTCATAGACATTTATTTTTGTATTTTGTTCTCAAAGATGTTGAAAAGCAAACCTCCTTCTTGATTTTTACTTTCTGCAAAAAGCAGTCTTCAAAATGGACTTGGTTAGAGTACAGAAATTACACATTTCCCCTTCACAGATCACCCGCAAAAAATCCAAATTACTCTTTTAGTAGCAGTGCATAAATTCAAAATTGGATCAATTTGCAAATGTTTGTGCTATATTTGTGGATATTGGTTAAACAAGCAAACAAAAAAAAGTTCTATTAATTACATATGTTCTATAGAGAATCCAAACCTACTTTATGCTTGATTTGTCATTGTTTAAATTAGTGTAGAAACTTCAGACTTTTCCAAAGCAGTAAAAACGTTATTTTTCTATCAAAAGTAAAGGAGTAAGAGAGAAATACATGATATCACAAAGAACCAAGGCCATTCTAATCACACCTATCAAAGATTTTTCTTTCTATTGATTTTTGCACTGGTTTAGAAGAGACATCCTACTTCAGGTGTCCCTATAGTCCAAATTTTTCATTGTGAAATAAATGTAAGAATTTGATCTCATATCAAGCTATCTCCTTAGCAGTAGAACTGAAAATACAGTGTTATTTTACTGAATATGAGTAAGGCAGAATTATTAATTCAAACTACTATTTATGACTTCAGGAATTGACTTTGCATACTGATTTACTTACAGATTTTGAAAATTCTTTTATCTCAGAACTTCTGTTTTACAATATCTTATTCTAATGGTTCTGGTTTTTGACACAAATATGATACGTGAAGAATCAGATCCTACTTATCTGTTAAATTCATCATTGCACTACCTGGAAACTTAGGCAGAAAAATGAACTTTTAAAATGTGCAATATTCTGAGTAAAACTAGGCACACAATATATTTCACCTTTAATATGACTGTCAGATTAGCAGATCTGCTTAATTCTTGCTGTTTTCCCATTTATATTCTTCCAGTACTAGTCTAAAGAAAAATAATGTTTGATATTTAATTTCTTTCCTACACTCTTTAACCTAACTGCATGGGAAATTGTAATTAAGAACCAGCACAGCAAAGAATAGCTCAAAATACTAAAATGACACTGAAATACATGGTGAATAATGACTGCTCCTTCTCCAAATGGTGTTTAGTTTTTAATATCTGCTAATAGATGGAGAAGGTGTGCAGCAGTTGGAAGTTAGGCAGACAGCAAGTAAAATTTGGCAAAAGAAGTTGGGATTCCTCTACCTGACTATAGATGTCTACATCTTAATAGTCCTTTCTAGATCCAGAGGAAAAAAAAGAGAGGAAAAAAAAAAGGCACTTCCAGAGTGTGTTTAATTTTTCTTAAAGAGACATCTATCTTAGGTCAAACGAGCAATGCCCCAGAGTAACTTATTCAGACACTTCTCTGTAGACACTTATATAACAGACATGTAGAGCCAGATGGAAACAATATCCTTCTTTCTCTTCATACAGGATAGAAACACCTTCATTTTATTCAATATTTTTAGGTATTTTCTTCACTCTGAAAAAAGGAAAGACAGACTGTCTCATCACAATCATTCATATCTGGAAATACAAGAGAGACCAGCTGCAGGGAAAGTCTTTGCTGGGACAGAGGAAACTCCACCCTCTTACGAAGGAGGGGCGGGTGTCTCCTGTGTTTTGGATTTTGTGCAATAGTCCCTGTAGCTCATTTCTCTTCCAGCAGTGCACTGCTGAGAGAGCAGGCTCCACCATGAAGTCAGCTGGCCAGAGAGGCTGTGCTGTGGGCCAAGGACTAAAGTGGCGTTGGTTGTTCGTGTTCAGTAAGTGGAAAGCATTTGCACATTGATGAAGAGTTACTGGTCACACACAGGTATTGGCAGTGAGTACACAAATCAATATACACACACTATTTCTCCTTGCACAGCAAATTTTATTGCACTGCTTGTATTTTGAACCTCTGGGAGTGGTTTAAAAGTGGTTCAGAACTAATTCACAGCAGGAACAACTTTCTGCTCTAATAGAACATACTTCTGGTAAAATCAAAGAATTTCCACTCCAAACATTCCCAGATAGAAAAAACCAAACGGTTCCATCAATAGTGGAATTAATGAGTTTGTTTTCCATGTGGTTGTTCTCTGTATACTTCATACCTTTCTACTGCAATAATCTTCTGTCCAGGTGACACTCTGACCATAATACCTTACCTGTCCCTCATACAGTGACAGCTCCAGAGTAACAGCTCAGTTCCACATTGTGCCCAGCCCCTTTGCCAAATCATTCTGTGAACTGTCTCATAAGTCCTGCTGCAGAAGCATAAGATTCATCTCAGCTTTGTCTGCATTGTACATTCATGCTTGTTCACTGATCAAAAACTAAGGTACATACGGCTCTCCCTGTTCCTTTGAGGGTGGACTCCTCCATTATTTCTATCTCTCTTTCCTCACTGTATGAAACCCAACATACTAATTACATGTTTTTACATACTTGAACTTAGATTCAAATGTCAGAGGCCAGCTGAAGGACAAATTTTAGATTAACGCATAGCAGTGTTCTCCTGGAAGAATAGGCAGGGCTTCAAGAGAGTTCTGTGGGATGTCTGGTTACCACCTTTTCATCTTTTCTTATCATTCTCTTCAGCAGAGCCACTCTCTGCCTGTATCTTCCCAGTCATCAACTCAAAAAGACCAGCTTTCCATGGGCTGACAGACCATTCAATGGTTTCCTTAAGATGCTGAGTACAGCAACTTCAAGAAGCAGTCATTAGGGCTATATTCCATTTTGTCTGTGGGGTTATGGAAGCTCTAGGAAGTCAAGTATGCTCATAATGAGACTCATCTGAGCAGAAGTAGATACCTACCCCAAGATACATAAATATGAGACAATGACTGTAGGCCTCCCACATATGGAAATAAATCAGTGTAATTATTCTAAAGCCAGCACCAAAAATTATCTATGTACAGAAGTCTGGGGGAGTCTTTTTTATATTACTGGCTCTGAGGTGCCTCTAAGAGTCCCTTGCAAATTTAGCTAGCAGGAATTCAATTCTGGCTGTCTTCAATTTTTGTATAAACTGAGTCCAAGCTCCAGGCAACATAAGAGTCTTGTTTTTCTTTGTGGCAGGCAATGCAGAAAAACTCTTAGGAAGAAACTTCAAGCCAATTTTTCTGACTAGTACTGGCCAGGTACCATCTCTTACCTTGAAAACATTCCTGAGAAGCAGAATCACATAATCACACAGTCATTTAGGTAGGAAGAGAGCTCATGGGAAAATCTGGGTAAAACCCACTGCTCAAGCAGATTCACAAGACCATCTTTCCCAGGACCATGTATCTCCTCAGGTGGAGACTTCAATATCTCTGGGGAACTTGTGTGTTTGACCACCATCACAGCAAACGTGTGTTAGTCTAACATATAACATTATATTAGGAGTTCTTAAATTGTAATTAAGTTGGGGGCTAAAAGGAAATAAAGGAACTTAATCTGATTTTTGTTTTTACAGGAAATGCAAAAAAGCAGCAGGTATCTGTTTATTATTGGCTCCAAGTTTTAGAATTTGCTGCTAAAAAGAGTGAGAAAGCATTAACAGAATTCCCTGAGACAAAGAAATTCACATTGTCATTGAATCCAAAAAATATATGTGTGATGACCTAAATGTGGGAGAATCATAGAATCACAGAATGGTTTGGGTTGGAAGGGGCCATAAAGATCATCTAGTTCTAGGCCCCCTGTCATGGCCAGGGACACTTTAATTAGACCAGGTTGCTCAAAGCCCATCCAACCTGGCCTTGAACACTTCCAAATTTGGGGTATTCACTCCAAATGACAGAAAGAGTGGTAGTTCCAAGACCTTAGGTTTCCATCCAGAGCCTGGCCATGTGTGTTTCATCAGCATGTGGCTTCAAAAGGTGGTTTTGATGATGCAAAGAAACAGGTGTGCCTTCTTCCTAAGGATATGTCTGTGTGTCCTGGATCCAGAGATCCTGGATCCACGTTTCCTTTTGGAATGAAGCTTCTGGACTGCCTATTCTTCATGTGGCCACAAATTGCAGTGTTCCCAGTGGTAAATTATTACCAAGATGTGTCCAGCCCAGTTATCAGCCAGTAAATGCAGGTTTAAATCTGTTACTTACTGCAAGCATTGTAGCAGCTGTTACTGCACTCATCTCTGGACCAAAGAGCTTCAATCGAAGAATCCTGAACTTTTTGTTGTATTTGCTTGTGTCTGACATTTGTTAATTTTTCATTCCCTATTGTAGCTAGGAATTACTAAATATTAAGTTTACTTTGGACTTGTTTGTTTATAGGGTAACATGGTAGAAATTCCTGTCCTGTTAAAGTGTTGATATGTAGAATTCATGACTGTAATGTCATCTGCTCTCCTGAGGTCACTGAAGATCCACCCATACCAAAAGAGTAAGGGTTCAGTTCTGCAAAATCTTGGAAACTGTTCATTCCCAGAGAAATTTGCATTCATCACAGGGGAGTTAAAAGCCTTCTCTGGTGAATAAGCCCTGATATCGTGTTGTGTCACTGGATATACTCTGCAGACCAGAGCAAGATTTACAATTTCCAGAAGATTAAATTTATTTTCCTCCCATAAGAGTCCAGGGACAATTGATCATTGAACCTATGTATGTTCCATCATTTTGGTTTTCCTTTGTTTTCCCCCACTAGGAGGCATAAACACAAATAAGAATTATACGAAAATACTTTTCACAGAGAACTGCTGAAAACAGAAAGAGCACACTGCAGTAATGGAAATGCATCAGGTTAATATCATTTTTAGAGTTTTCAAAGAAAAAGCTGGACAGCTTTAAAAATAAATAAACAGAACTTTGTTTTAGAAAGAGGATCTTAACCATAAAATCATCACTGTGTTATCAGAGAATGACAAATACCCCTAGCAAATGCCCAGCTTTATATTTCTTTAATAGCTGGAACTACTGAAAAGCCTGAATTGGGTCAGAGTGCTTTTAACCTGGCTGAAAAAATCTAAAGATGGGATTGTTCAATTCTATCAATTCTTCATTTCCTATTACCAGAAATCCTGTTTGGGGGTTTCAATATATGAAAGGTAAAAAGATCACGAGGCAACACTGAGGCAGGTAAATATTGACAGATCCAAAGCACATACCAGTGTCCAACAGAGACTTAAAACAACTGCCTGTGCTGCTCAGGGACCAAGTCAATCCTATGTATGGGAGTTGTCAAGGTAAAACTTTCACAGTTTTCTCATTTTTGCTGTATAAATGTGTTCCTTCTATTAGATTTCTTTATCCCTTTTAGCCTTTCTAAATGACAATTAACTCTGCCTACCCTATCAATAGCAGGTAATTTATTTGTTTTTACAGCTGAGCCTGACTGCCATTGATTTTATTGGAGTAATTTGCTGGAAATGATTTTTTAATGTTAGATTTATTACAGAGGCACTTCATTGTCCGATAAATGAAGTAAATTGTATTTTAAAAGTAGCAAAATTAAAGAACCACTGAAATTTGAATGAGTTTTTTACTAGCACATTAGTTCAAAAGGTCCCTTATGCATCTCCTGTATGGACCCCTGTTTGCACACAAGAGATTTTATTCTGGGCTTGTATGGGCTCCCAAAAGCACAAGCCTAAACCACACAGAAGCAGACCTGGGTGCAGTAGTGACTCAGAGATTGTGCCCTCTCTACTCACTCCACTGGTACTGTGTGAATTCACCCAGCTCAATGGGACTGATATTCACTACAAAGAAAGATATTGAAAATGAGACTTTTAATTTATTGATGTATTTCTCCTTTTATTGGCTGTCTTCCTCAGTTTTTAAACCTCTTGCTTACTCTGTTCTAACCAGCTGCAGTTGGGAGTAGGATTTGTGACTTGCTCACCTTTTACATCTGCTCTCTGTAATGTTTCAATTGCTCTGCATAAAGATGCTGCAATCCATCCTGGAGAACAGTAAATTATAGATTATCACCTCTACCTCTCAGTGCAGTTTACAGTAAGATTTTTAGCTGAATGTACATAAGTTTCCATTGTATTTAGAGTAAAACAAAAGGATTTGTTGTTTTGTGTGCACTTCATTTTCAGGCCCTTTTGTGCATTGAAAGAATGGCCACACTATGCTGTACTAAGAAAAGTACATTTTCAAGAATTCCTTCTGAGGGACAGCCTCTCTGTGCTGTCCCAGTGAAGAGCTCTGCCTTCAAGACATGATTGCAGCCCTGCAGGATGTGCAATGGTGCTGAGCAGTACTGGCACATCCAGCACTGCAGCCTTACACCTCCCTCCCACTCCCACCACCTCATTGTGGGACTAACTTACGACATTTGCTGCCACCGTATCATTCACTTCACTTAGTAAAACTGGTGTACACATAGCTTTTATCTTCCTCGTTTATTTAAATTGCAAGCTCTTCAGCACAAGGGTTGTCTGCTAATCTGTATCTGTGCAGTGTTTAAAATGCTGGACACAAAAAGTGAAGGGACACCTTTCAATTTTTTTGTGTGTGCACTACCAGGATATAACATTACTCTTAACAGTAATAGTAATAGTAGTAACAATAATAATAATAATATTGTAAGAATGGCTGCAATTATAATGATTTGCATGAATAAGAAAGGCATCCCTTTTCTAAATTTTCATATTTTTGTTTAATTGTATGTTGATTTTACATTTCTCAAGGCAGACACCCAAATAAAAATATCTTGTCAGCATTCACAGTGCCTTTTATTCAGACAGGGTCCTGAGTGCTCTAACTACTAAGTTTTTGCAGTTAATGGCAAAGATGCATTAACAGTTTAAATGTTTTCTTGGTCAGGTGCCTCTGAGACCCTTATATGACACTTTAGAAGAGAGGGTCCTCTTAGAATCCCGCTACAGCTTTTTTGTTCACCTGTCTCCCAAGGCAGCATAATTCTCCTCAAACAGAAAACTGATGCCCAAGAGTTTTACAGATAGAAATTGAATCTGAGCAATATGGACCTCAGGGAAATGCCAGCACTAGTGAGAGCTGGTTGTTTCTCTGAACTTCTACAAAGGATCATATGAAAAATTAAATCTCAGGTGTCATTTGAGAATAAGGGATAAGTCTCTGGTATTTTCAATTTGAACAAAACTGTGAAACAGCATCCCAATTGAGTGTGTAAACCATTGGAGTTACAAATCTCTTGCTGATCTGGGAAAGGAAAACGGGTTCTTTTAGGTGTTGTGGTGTTCTGGACATACATGCCTCTGATCTGTCAGTGACTGATGAATTTCCTGATCTCCACATTCTACTTTGCCCTTCTTCCAGGTTAGATTGGACATCCCTCTGCTCAGTTTTCTTCTGAGGATCCTTGATGCCCACCTGCCTGGATGGTGCATAAAAGTAAACTTATTTCTGACTGACTTGTCTGCTGCTTTATCAATGCATCTGGAAGAATTGTGTGCTCACAACTTTTGTAAATAAGGTGACTCTAACATTGAATCTGACTTTACCCTAACTTTTTACATCTAGATATGAATATTTCTAGGTTTTGCAGGTATTCATTGAAAGTAAAAAAAACAAAGCAAAACTATGAGTACAATAGGAAGGCCTTTTTGCTATTTAAACAACATTTGAAACAACTTCCACAAAATGTATGCCAGAGGTTTGACTTTATTTCATACTGTGCCTTTTTTGAAGAGCAAACCAGTGTGTGAAGCAAAACTTAAAAATAAAAACCCATGAAAATTTTAATACAGGACCTAGAGTGCTTTCCTTTTAAATTTCCTAGCTTGTTTCCTGCCTCTGGTTCTGTCACTATTATTGATATAAGGAATCCATCAACATATTTTTATGGATGATTAAGAAAGGCTGACCTTTCCTTTGCAGGTACAAATAGGTACTTCTTCAGAGGCTGTAAATGAATGACAAGATAATTCTATCCATTTAATATTGAAGTGATGTTGATAGTATCATTCTTCTCATGTTTGAAACGGGAAAGTATAGAGACCTTTCTCCCTCACTCTGTTCTGCTTTATGTGATGGATTTTCTCTCTGACTAATCGCTGTCACATTAACCTGCACTATTTCATCCTTCAGAGCTGTCAAGATAATGACGATAATCGAAGTGGCTCATTGTAGGTAAAGGAAATTATATGAGCAAAGTAATATCATAAAACAGTGTTTAAATATTTTAATTTCATTTGTCAGGGCTGCCCCAACACTTCATTACACATATAACCATCTCTCATCAGTGGAATTAGTGCATTATTCATTACTGTTAATTATTTTCACATAATGGCTGCCCTGATATATTTAACCTCCACATTATATCTCAGATAATGGGCCTGTAAAATTGAATTGTGTGAAGAGCGGAGTTCTAAAGCTCATTTGCAGAACATCAAAGAACAAAGAAGAGAAAAAGAATTCTAAATGGGACATTTCACCCAGCTGGGGCCAAACATTTGTTTCTGTCTGATTTGCATATGGAAAATAGGTGGTTCAGAAGTGGTTTAACATTGTACATGCTGTCTGCTCCTATTACATAGCCAATTAGAATTTGATAATGTCCCGAATGTTTGAGACAACTTGCAAACCAATCTACTGTCTGATGATCATTGGCAACAAGCTGGAAAGTTAACGAAAGAAAGCAGACCTTTCTGAAGGACAGACCACAAAATCACATGGCATATTAAGGTGTCACCTATACCACAAGTGAACACTTCTTTTGACAAACAGCTGTATTATAGAAATTATGAAAAACTGTTGCTTGGGACCGAGGAGATCCAAGTCTGAGGAATTCCAGTAGCACTCCAGTAATTAATTAGTTTTCCCTGGGACAAATTCTCTGATGCTGCCTGTCATGTAGGATGTGGAGATTGGCGAGGAGAGCACAGCATCCTGAACAAGGTGAGGGGATGTGCACTGAGTGCAGCAAGTTGAGCCAGCAGCCCTGATGGACTCAGCACCACCCAGTACACAAGGAACTCATGTTATCACCAGTCTCTGTCCAGTGGGGCTCAGTCATGCAGAGGTTGATATATCTGCACATCATCTCCCACAGAGGATGGGAAATGCAAGACTCTTTTCCTCTGCTTTACCACGTGTCTTGAACACACATCCCAATAAAACAAAGTCAGTACAGGTATGAGACTTTGCATAATTTAGTGTTTGAGGAACCAGCTGAATCACTAGAAGTAGTTTCTGCTCTAAGTTGCAATTTAGAGGACACAGCCTGTCCACTCTAACTGTATGGATTTAATGAAATAGTTGTAATTTTTTTCTTATTTAGAGGCTTATACATTATTCACAGGTTTCAATGGACCTGAGAAGGCATTGATTTCAAACACTTTATAAAAAGAACATTTATCAACAGTTTAACATGCTATAAGGCTAAGGTCGGTTCAGAAAAAAAAATTACCTTTTAAACATAAAATAATTTGGAATTTTCTTCTAACTTTAGTCTAAGAGTGTTTGTGAAGTTTTCTGTTAAGTTCCCACATGGCTATATGAAGCACTCTTTTGCTTTCATCAAAACTTCAAGGGAACAGCTCTTCTGAAATTCATGTGTAAAATATACCTTTGCTCTGTTTCATGTCTATTGTAAATTTTATACATCAAAAAATTATTTCAGACCTATTTCTTGGCTGTTACAGAATAACTTATGGCTGATGATGGGACTATGATCTCAGAGGCAACTCAGCAAATCAGAAGTCAGAAAATGTTTAATGAATAACAACACAATTCACTTGAGGTCATTAACATACTTTAGTCTTATTGGCCAAAAAGTCATAATTCACAGGAATGATAAATGTCTTTTTGCTAAGTGGCAGTAGGTTTTTGGCCATATCATTAAATATTTATACAACATATACATAAATCTTCCTCCACTTGGCATCATCTGGGATTCATTTGGAAGAGACCCATTTATTTCACTTCGTAATGTTTCAAGTTTGTTGCAGGCTTTAGTGCCAGCCTCCAAACTCTAGATCCAGGGTGGTTAGAAAGGAAAACAACTTTGGCATGGTCCCATCTTAGGAGGGGAAATCCTCTCTTCTTAGTCTGTCCATTCTCAGACTATGATTTTTTATGGATTCGTATACAGTCTTTTATACACCATACAAGCCGTGTGAACAAAACCTGCTGATGGTTTCTGCTTTCTAAACCATTTTTATCTCATATGATATTTTCAGGGTACTATGGAATATGGACAAATAGAGAGATTAGAGAGATCACTATATGAATCAAATAATTTCTCCATATCTAAATACACTGTATGGACTTTGGTCAAAGACATGACAAATATTAAGTCTTCTCACAAACATTTGCATATTTTCAAATAAGAATAGGCTTACAGGAGTGGTCTGTCTTTCTATTCCTGTCTAGTCAGATTATTTTTTTTCTCTCCTGAAGCAGCTTCTACTAGGGGGTTAAGCTTGACTTGCATCTGAATTTCACTCCAATAAAAATCTCAAAGTCAATCCTCTCTATTCAGATGAACTTCTCTCCATGTCTCCTATATGCTGTTCTGGTGAGACAAAAATATGAATCTTATCAAAGATGTGTATTTTGATAGGAGGACTCTGTTATATTCTGCTGTTTTCCTTTGATTGAAAAAAAAAACCCACAAAAAACTAACAAATGAGGGCTGGATGAGGAAATCCAATAAATTTATCAAAAATGGGAGGATACCTCAAGAACTACAGGTCAACAGAATGAAAAATAACCTGTGATTTTACCTAGTGCCTTTATATCCTGCATACCCACCATGTATCAACTTCTCCTCAATGGTGTAATGGAGAACCAAGATAGTAATAAACTGAGTTTTTCATCTATAGCAAAATGGATATAAAGCAATGGATGAAAAATTATGGCATCAAGAAATCTCTTTAGACTTCCTGATATGGTACAAAAAAACAGTCTCAAGAAGGGTTGTTGAGATATCTTGGATAAAGCCCGGTGGTCTCATCATTTTTAGAAGTGAGATAATTCTTTTCTCTGGAGGTTGAGGTACTAGAAAATTTTACATCATTGAAAGAAACACATACATGGGAAACATCACTATTGATGGCAATAATTAAACTTACAATAGTATTTTTCCTATAATAAATATTGATGTATATGCACAGACACATAAACAAAATCAGGGTAGTTGTTTTTGTTAAATTGTCTTGAAACTGAGTTACTAATTGAGTAGAAGTGAGACTGGAATTTAAGGAAACAATTTAAGTTGTAGTTGAGGGTGTATTTCCTATCAATTAATGCTGTTGAAGGATGATTCTGTTTTGAAATCTGCTGGAGTCAAGGGTAGCAGCATCATATTAGATGCTAAGAAAGACCTCTGCCTATTGAGTCTCAATTCCATAACTGTTAGAGGTTTTTTCCATGTCGGCAATCTCAGGTATGACTCAATTGCGGTTATAATGGGAGCTAACATTACTATACTTAACCTAAGACATGCTCTTCACCGGAAAGATACACTGTTTCACTATGGAACAGCACTTTGTAGTTGTGTGTCCTAAACATTTTGAAAGAATGAATCAGCTCTAATTTTCATTATATTAATGGTATAACTGAATATATCTGGCACCAAAAAAAACAACAAACTATTGCATAGACTTTTATTATTATTTGTATGAAATTGTAGCAGATATTAGATCCTTTGAAAATTTGCAGGATACCTCAAAACCTTTCATAAAACATCTCTAGGATGCAGCTGCCAGTGTAAGTTTAAAAGCAAAGGCTAGAGCTGCATTTGAGTGATGATGAAATATGTCACTTCTTGCAGTGGAGATTTTTAATTAGTTTTGAGTAGAACACATTCTTTTCCAAGATGAAGAACATAAAATCCTAGCTCCTCTTTCCAGTCTCTGTATATACTTATGTCTGTCCAAACTTTTTGTCATGCATTGCAAAGTATTTTTGCAAATGCCTCATTTTCTGTGACTGATTCATATTAAAACACATGTGTGGAAAACTGAATGCAGAGACTTTACAATCAGCTATTCTATATAAGCTACCAATGAAACTACCCAGCAGAAGGGTATGAAAGTAGGAAATAGTTGTGTCAGAAGTGAACATCTCAAGATTCTGTGGCCCTATGACAGCAGCACTCTGCTGCTAGAGGTTAAAACCTCCTTCTTGCATTGAAGAATCAGCAGGGGAAACGCATAAACAACACTGAGAGAAGGTAAATATGATCTTCAGACATATTTAAGGAAGCGGATGACAGAGTCAGGCTTCCTCCGGATGTTTGTCTCTTCTATACACACCTATTTGCACAGTATCTCAGCTTCCATGGGCAGAGGTCCCAGCAGATCCCATGAGCGGCCTGTCTTGTCCTTGAGCTGTTCATCTCACTCAGGCCCCACGTGCAATCTGCAGCTCTGAAACTTCTCCTGAGTAAGTTCTGTCATCGTGTGCAGTCAGGGAAAATGAAACAGCACTGTGAGTATGGTTCCGTTTGCTGAGTCCTGTGCAAATAAAAGATCCAGAATTAACTGTTCTATTTTGAGAGGGGAACAAGAGTTTGAAGACAGTCCAAACTGTACCAGAACATAGAACTAAGGAATGTCTTTTGGACAATTTCTACAAACACCTCTTCCAGTCTATTCAACTTACAGGAATGGAGGCAGCTTGCTTAGGTGCTCTGAATTTCCAGGCTGTGTGTAATCTATGTCAATGTGCATCCTGTCACAAAAACAAGATTTCTGAAATTGGCAGAAATTCATGTCTGCTCATTGCTAATAATTCTGACCAGATTTTTTTTCCTTAGAAGAATGGGATAAGCTTCAAATATGGCAGAAATGAGATGGTTCTTCAACCTTTAAGTTTCAGCAGAATGAAAACCATCCTGACTTCAGATCTTTCAAAGGTGAGTTGAAAGAAAACTATCATTCCCATCTCTCTTCTAAATGAAGACTATCAGAAAAGGAAAATTGTAGAGAACTTCATGTGAGATACCCTGAGAACTGGAAAAATGGCGACTTCCGGGGATGGCTGTGCTTCAAAAACTGAAGAACAAGAACTCGAGAGGTTTAGAGACAATAGTGAACTTGCAATCTCTGAATGTTATCTGGAACACAACCCCCACTCCCTTTAAGTTATAATTTAAAGAGCCTGGTAGAAACATTCTTAAAATTATACTTCCCCCCCCCCCCCGCCCCAAAATAAAGCCTAGAAATTTTATTGTCTTCCCACATTTCTATTGCAAGCGAAAAATTGTAAGGGAAAATTTGCCTTATAGAGAGATTCAGATTACATATAGTTCACTTATTTTAAACAAGAGGATTTATATAATCCAAGTTAAGGAGTGTACTGTGCACTTCATAGGTACGTGTACATTCCTCCTGATATATGCACATCCTCCCAACTGCCCAGACAAAAGATGTCCTAAGGCTACCTCTTCAGACAGTAAGGTACTTGCTGACAGCTCTGGGCTTTGAGACAAATTAAAAGAAGCCAATTTTTCAGTCTGTAGCTCTAATAA
Organism: Parus major; assembly: GCF_001522545.3. Classification (NCBI taxonomy): domain Eukaryota; kingdom Metazoa; phylum Chordata; class Aves; order Passeriformes; family Paridae; genus Parus; species Parus major. Next base: position 47,312,015 of record NC_031768.1, read on the forward strand.
AGCTTCTGGCTTTCAGTTCTGTCAATGACTATGAATAAAATTCCCTGAAAAGAGAGAAGACAGGCTGTTTAGTTTTCTGATGAGGGTGATTTTAAGGTGAAGATCAATTCTACAGTTCCTATTTCAGCTCTCATCAGTGAGAAGCTCCTGTCATTAGAGAAGCAGGAACAAAAAGTTTTCAAGTCCTACTTCTTCATTTTGACTGCTCAACTCTCTTTCCACTACCACCCTCTGAAATGAGTCCTACTTGAGGATGTGATGGGGGTCAAAACTTACATAGGGCAGTTGTTTGCTCTTTCAGAGTTTAACTCGGTGACACCAATGTATAGTTGTAAAAATATCAAATATTCTTTTACAAACACTGTGCTTGTTTTGCTTCAGTCAGAGCTTCAAAATATGCCTTCAAGTTATTGTTCTCACAATGATGTGCATCCTCATTCTTTTGCCAGCCATGTACTCATGTCTGAATGTTTCTTTGTTTTGAAAGATGTTGTTATGTCATCAAATCAAAGAATCCTGTAAGCAGCAGCACCTACACTATATCTGGAGACCAGAAGATTTATTGAGAAAAAGATTTTACCTTTTTGGTGCTAGAAATATTTACATTGCTATTTTATATTAAGACATTTTTGAGACACAATGGACTAACAAGGTCTGCAAATATCTGATTACTTTTTTTCCCTAAAAAAGAAAAAAAAAATAAAAATCAGGAATTTCCTTTTTCCTTTCCTGTCTGTGATATGCATGAGAAATTATGTGATTTATTTTCTTATTAGTTAAGGATTCCTCTTTGCAGGCAATGCTGTCCAACAAAAAGGTGAGGAATTGGCCACCCATCCTCTGACCTCTAAGAGGTATGTTTGTATTATTATTTTAGGCTGGATAGCAAATATACTGGAGGAAATTTACCAGTCATTCCCACATAGCACGCTGTTGTTTATAGGAAAATCTTAGAGCACATGAACTATGTTCTTCTTGGATGAAGCAAACCAAAGTTGTGAAAGGTGTCTGAAGTAACCCCTGAAACGTGCAGTATGAATATCAAGGTTTCAATGATTCACCCTAAAAACCTGCTCCTGTAGTTCTTGATAGAGGCAGAGAGAGAAAGCCAATCTGCACTATGCAGTTGTACCCTGAAGGCATAGGTTTGCACACAGACCAAGTGGGAAACCTTGTGGAAAATGAAGTTAAATAATTATGGTGGAAAAGCAGCAGAATTATTTAGGATGTAATGTAAAAGACAAAAAGATTCAACTTTGCTTTGTAACTGTAAAAGGCAATGTTTTTATGCTAACTTTAATCAGTGCTTTCCTATCTTCATACTAAAGATACTGCATAAAGATACTGCTCTACATTCTGCACAGCTCTTTTGATTTCTGCAAACTCCTCCCTGAAAACTTTTTTTCTGACTTTCCACTGGCTCTACAGAAAAGAGTAAAGGTCTCATTTTAGATGTTCATCATCTTCACTCATCCAGTAACAAACTTCTGTATATCTAGATATCCATGAGATAAACTGTTTATTGTTTCTTCCTACAAAACAATCTTTCTGTAGTTTAAAAGGTTTGTGGTTTCAATGCAAACACATACACACATGTAAGCCCTCAAGTTGGTTTTATGCACTGAAAAAAATTGTAGAAATTGCTGGGGACAACCCAACCAAGAAGAGTTTTTAAATTTTTATGTTTTTACAAGTCAATTTTCTTGTCAGAAAATTAATACATTTTAGTGTTTAGTCCTGTCCCTTGGTATAGAATTTTTATGAAGAGAAAAATCTTCCCGCCAACTCTACTTCTGAGAGAATTCGTTTTTTGGGGAAATACCCATATTCAAAAAGCATGAATGTAAGTTCATATGTCTGAAAAAATTAAGGCCATATTTATATACTTGATTTTGTCATTAATTATGTCATCTAATGGGGTTAGGTCTTCAATGTATTACAATTTGTTGCTAATGACTCCATACATTTATGGAGCTTCATAAATTGTTTTTAAGCAAAGTGGGCTTGAATAATTCAAGCATTGCCATGAATGTTAGTGCTTGAAAGATCAGTAAAAGCATCTGTCTTAAACAAATGGTCAGTGGACACCAAATTTGTTGCAATTTGTGTTGATCTAAAAATAAAAGAAAAATGGATTGCAGCTGTTTAGCAGTTTTGTCCCTAAAGTAAATATAAGGTGCAGGGAGAATAAATTTCACTTTGTAGTATGGAAGGAGTCCCACAATATTCCCTCACTTCAGCCTACATAAGCTTAAATCAATGTGAAAATAATCTTAATGAACATGATAAGAGAATATGATTCTTAATTTAAAAAAAAATAAAATGAATTCTTTCATTTCAGTTATATAATCTTTCTTGTTTCATTGTCCCATAGGACTTTGAAATAATTATTTATTTTCATTGCACTATTTTGACCTAAGAGTAGCCTCTCTCATATATCATAGCCTTTGTGGGTGTAGGAAAGCTCAGGAAGCTGGCTTACCCAAAGTCATGCATCTCACCAGATACCAGTGGTAGAAACAGAGTTGCTGCTTGGACATCATGTGCTCCAAATCACATTAAATAATGCTTCTTTTAATGAGTGGTTATATTGATGTGTCATTCTACATAACCTAGAATAAAAAAGGAGAATTTCAGTTGGAAGGGGCCTAAAAGGATCATTTAGTACAACTGATTGATCAATTTAGGGCTGACCAAAAGCTAAAGCATATTTTTAGAGCATTGTCCAAATCCCTCTTAAACACAGACCGCCAGTCTGGAAGCCTGTTCCAGGGTTTGACCACCTTTCTGATAAAGGAATGCTTCCTAATATCCACTCTAAACCTCCCTTGACACAACTTTGACCTGCTCCCATGCATCCTACAGTTGGATACCAGGGAGATGAGATTAGCACCTCCCTCTTTACTTCCCCTCCTCAGGAAGATGCAGAAGGCAATGAAGCCATCCCTCAGCTTATTTTTTTCCCAGTTAAGACTAGCCCAAAGTTCTTAGCCATTCCTCACAGGACATTCCTTGTGGCCTGCTCACCAGCTTGTTGGTTTCCTCTGGATGGATTCCAGGACCTCCACATGCTTAAGTTGTGGGGCCCAGAACTGCACACCGTACTCCAGGTGAGGCTGCATCAATGGTGAATACAATGGGACAATCACCTGTTTTGACTGGCTGGTGATGCTGTTTGATGTATCCCTGGATGCAGTTTGCTCTCAGCTCCCAGGGAGCACAGCTAGGTCCCACAAAGCCTGCTGTCAGCAGCAACCCTGAATCCTTTTCTGCAGCTTGCTCTCCAGCCACTCTTCCAAATAATTGTTACTCCATACCAGTGCCAAGTCCAGTATTTGGACTTGTTCAATATAATCCTTTTAATCACAGCCCAGCGCTCTGGTCTATCACGATTCCTCGTCTTATCAGAGGACATCAAATTAATTAAACACAGCTTTCCCTTTGTGAGCCCATATTGATTGTGCCTGATGATCACATTATTTTTTAAATACCTTCCAGTAGTACCAGGTATAATATTATACAGATTTTTTTTCCAGAAATTGAGGCTAGACTAACAGATCTGTAAGTCCTCATACCCTTTTGTAAATGGGAACAACACTGATCAGTTTCCAGTCAGTAAGGACCGCTCCAGACTCCCAAGACCTCTGGTAGATGATTGAAAGGGGTCCTGCTATGATATCTGCCAGTGCCTTAAGAACTCTAATTAGTTCTGGTTCATGAACATGAAAGAAACACTACATAGACACTTCTGGATTACCCTGGAACTGTTGGCTTTCCTTAGGGAATAATCCATGTCCCACAAGACCAAAATAATTTATTCATCTCCCGGCTCTGTCAGTCATTGATTACTGACAAATTTTGGTAGAAAACTGTCACAGATTCCTACAGCTCAACAGTTGAGCTGGGAAGGCCTACTTCCTAGGCTGGAAAGTGACATTTCTTTGCATGGAACAGTGCCCTCTGATCAAGGGTTTCTCTTTGTTTTTTCTTCTCTCTTCTCTGTGGCATGATCAGGCAAGCTGATTGAAGGTGAAGCAGAGCAAAGTGTATGGTTTTGACACTAGTTTTAAACTGAGAACCTCAGTGTGCTGTGTGACCAGAAAAATTGTGGGTGTCACCTTCTTGGAAGGGTTCATGTCCAGGTTGGATGGGGTTCTGAGCAAGCTGGTTGATTGGAAGGTGGCCCTGTCCCTGACACTGGGCTTGGTGTTAGATGATACATAAGGTCCCTTCCAATCCACATCATTCTATGATTCTGTATGTTTTTCTGTGTGGGTGCTGACTCCCCAGAAGGAAGCCCAGCAGGATGGTTCTTCCAGGAAAGAAATCACTCTGCCTATTGCATATTATTACTGTCATCCTATAAAAGAATTCTTACAAAGTTATCTCAGACTTCAACCTCATCTTCATTTCTTGTGTAAAATGAACTTGAGTTCAAAAAGTACAAAGTAATTCCTGTCTAGTTTTATCTGGCTTAAGTATTCCAATATCTCCATTGAAAAGGATACCACCATGATGAGATGAGAATTTGGATTTCAGAATAATCCAAGATTTTCTTCCCTGTTGCCTGTTGTCATTTGAAATCAGAGACCTTTAGAACAAAGAGATGATTTGGGGTCATATTCAGCACTTTGGGAATAAAATGTGCAACACTGATATGTGCCCTGCCTCAAGATGCAGCACAGATACTGAGGACAAGGGGTGACTTTTCAGTTAATCTTCCATGCACACACAGAGAACAAGACAATCCAAAACCTCTCTCATGAAGAGAAAACATTGACAGTAATAGGGATAGAAAAGAAAATTAAGTCTTCCCAGCAAATGAAATCTATCTATTTGTGAAGAAAGAACAAATCCCACTTCTCCATCATAATTAAGTGTGTATGTGGTATAAATATGATATATGTATATAGAAAAGGTATATTTAAATTTTTAAATATGTGTGTATGTGTGTGCACATATAGTAAAAGTCATGATGAAGAAGTGAGATTTGTTCTTTCTTCCCAAGTAGACATATATATATACATATATATATATATGGTAAAATAAAATAATTCTGAAATGTTAGCTGACTGGAATGAAGAGGGAGAAGGAGAAATAATATATCTTCTATATATGTTTTATAATACTGGGGGGTACTCAGGCTGGAGTGATAGGGGTTGTATAAGATGTGGCACCAATAAATAAATTATAGTTTTGCATAAAAAGATGGGAATTTGGAATACACTGTTAGAGTAGTTTGGGAATCACTGAACAATTTCAGTGAGTTGCTTTATGTCCAACCACTGGAACCATCTGTCAATTAAATGACAGCTCTTCTGGTAAACATAAATGATGTTTCTATTGCAAATGTATGTGCCAACAATGAAAGTAGATGTCTTCAACAGAAATAGATTGTATCCTCTCTAAATTCATATAACTCATGGCCCTATTATCATTGCAGGGAAAAAATACCTATCACATTTTAAGACTTACATGGCAGTATTCCTTATTTGTGTAACTGTTTATCACTTCAGTCTTTTCAAAAAGTGATATAGTAATTAAAGTGATCATATCTTCAAATTCACAAACTATTGAAACTTTTAGTCTTTGATGAAAAAATGTATCTATGAGCTCATCCTGAAAACAAAGTATGGAGATAATTTATTATTTAAAATATAATGTATGATGCAAAATATAATATTTTTTTCATTCTTATTCTATTCATTAGCCCGTTGCCTTGAGTAGCACCAGTAACATTTCAATGCACTTGGTCACTCTTGAATTCCAGGTTCTTATGAATTTTTATCATTATTACCACATTATTTGTAGCAAAATTTATTTGATAAATTATGTTGGATAATTGTTTTTTTCACACAATAGTTTTAAAGCAGCTTGTAATTTTACAAAGTATTTATCTGTAGTAATGAATCTTAAAAAAAAATCTTGAAACCCACTGTAATTTCATTGGTATTTTACAAAATACATTCACCTATGATTTTGCCACTCATTATTTATTCATACTGCTGTGTGAACAGTCACTGATACACTGTTGTTTTCTCAGATGAGAGACTTTGATAATAAGCAAGACCAAAAAGTGTTAAGTGTAGTTCTGAAGAGAGAGAAGGAATTTGTGTCATAGAAAGCCAGCAAGGTTACAGATGCTTTTACAGTTACCTTTACTTGTCAGATCTTTCTTCACTACCAGCAAAATAATCTACTATGACCTGATATCTGGTTGGTTTTTTCCTTATTACTGCCACTTGGTAGGTTTCCAGGGTTTAATTGATAGCAATTGTAGGGAAATCTCTCTGTTTGAAACCAGATATTCATATAACCTTTTCCAAAGCCTGTTTGATAAATTTAAAGAAAACAGTAAAATGATCCTAGAGGCCAGTACTGCACACTTGTAACAAGGCATTGCCTGCACGGCAGTGACTGAGTGTGAGTGGTGCCAGTCGCTGTTGAGTTCCAGGGAGGTGTGCCACATCACAGCTAGTGGTGAGCCAGTATTTGTTACCCACCTGCAATCAATCCCAGTACTTCCCAAGCTGCTTTACAGTTTAACACACTGTACATTAAAGTACAGATTCTTGAGGTAAAATGAGGCATTCACATACCATTTTGAGAGTTTAAATCCAGTGTGGGAGAGCACTGCCAATAATGACACTCAGGCCTGATCCTAAAAGCAAAGAAAACTGAATATTCTGTCTATGGATATATCCATCTGTATAAGCCTTGGCACTTTCATGCTGTACTGGTCCCCTTCTTCCACCTTCTTAGGCACCTGCTTAGGTCCTTGTGGGAGGCATAAAAGAGGAGTTTCTTTGCTTGAAGTGCTTGAGTACCCAGCTAAGCCTCTGGCCCCACCACATCCACAGACAGGAGGAAGAACTTTTCTACCTTTTCCTCCCACCACAGTTTAGTCGTATGGAGGCTGTCCTGTTGCAGAGGATCCTGTTTTGTCAGAAAACAGATGAAGATGGATATATAGATGAATGGTTAGGAAACTCAGGTAGAAGGCAGTACTAGCTCCTTCTTTGTGTTGAAGGAGTGTTTGCTTTATTCAAAGGGAAATAGCTTAACAAGAAGACTGAGAGCTTCCAGCTCCAGAATACTGTTGTTTGCTGATGAAGGCATTCCTCATGCGGGTGGGAAGCATGGATTACTCTCCCTCGGGCAGACAGCAGGGGAATTTAACTCAGTGCTGTTAATGCTCCAATCACTCAGGAGCTGGTCCCAAAGGATAGCAAGTCTTTTAAGTATCTGAGCCAAATTTAATACCTATAAGAGGAAAAAAGACACCACCATGGACCAAGACTTTCTGTTTTTCTGATAAATAGTGTTGACATCATTGCCTACAGAAGAAGCAGCTAGGTTAGAGATTGTGGGTGATTGAAATGTCAGTCTTCCTAAATCCACATTTATTCTGGAATTTAATGCTAACCTTTTTTCTCTTTTCCTTCTTTTAAGAGGCACATAGGATTTGACAACGTGGTTTGGACCCATCTTCACCTCCACCTTTGAATCATTGCCATTTTTAATAGGTCTTAAACATACAGACTGAAGAAGAATTCTTATGTTATACATCCCAATTATCTGTTCTAGTTCACTTCCACTTGTTTGTTTCCCACAAAGCAGGGCTGTGAACTTGGTTAGCCTTTCACCTTTTTTTCCATGATGGTCTACAGCAGGTACACCGAAACTGAAGAGGGGAAGCATGGGATACTCTCATTTGTTATTTAATTATAAACTTGACATTACAAATCATGCAAAATTAAAATCTCGAGCTTGTTCTTGCCCCAGTTATTTTGAGAACGTTCTCTTCAGGGTTTTAACAGCCCTTTGCCATAGGTGGCACAAATGCATGCTTTTTCCAGCTGATGAAAAATGCTCATTTTTGACTATGGCCTTCATTTTATCTATCACCCCATTCTAGTAGAGAGAAACTAGTCTAGTTGGATGAGTTTCAGAGAAGGCACTGTGTTCAGGACTGTTTCACATCTGAAATATGGCTGTAACAGATATGGGAAGTCCAGGCCAGGAAGGTGCATGGCTACCCAGACATCCTCTAATCTTACATTTATAGAATTATAGAATGGCTTGGTTTGAAAGGGACTTTATCATTCAGTTCCAACCCTCCTGCCATGGGCAGGGACAGACACCACTAGACCAGGTTGTTCAGAGCCCCATCCAGTCCGGTCTTGAACAGGGCCAGGGATGGGGCACCCACAGCTTCTCTGGGCAACTGGTCCCAGTTCCTCAGCACCCTCACATTTGCTATGGTTAAGTCTAGGGCAACCCTAGTGCAGGCACTGGGAGGTGTCACCTCCAGAGGAATCAAAAAGTAAGGTAAGGTAAGAACAGGAAGAACATTAGACTCTGGTAGGAATGTGGTTTCCAATTATATAATTGCATTTATAAAAAGTGCTAACACCGCAAACTGCCGTAATTTAGTTTCTACTAATTTGACCTTCCTTTTGGACTTTGCCAGAAGGCTTGATTCATTAAAGCTCATTGAGTTATTAGAGATATTTGGTTGAAAATTACTTCAGGAATAAAAAGCAGTCATGGCAGGCTGAATCATAACTTCAGAAGTGAACCTTGGCAGCTCAGAGGCGATAATGTTGACTCAGATTTCAACCCACTTCTATCCATAAGTGTGCATGTTAAACTTCTGTGCTGTAGGAAGTAGAAATGTCTTGTATTTTTTTCATTTGGTTAAATCTGAAGATATTTTTGATGCCTAAACTATTTTCTCTTCCTACCTAAATTAAATTTTGACTTCAGTAGTTTACCATAAACTGAGAATAATGCCTTGTACTTTCTTCAGTCATTAGACTCAAAGATTGCTCTACAAGAATGATTAAATGATTAAATGACAAGAATGATTTAAGCTTTCATAAACATTTACTTTAGCACCTCACTTAAAAATATCTAAGCATTCAATTGTATGTATGTATGCATTGTACATGCAGCTCTGTGCTCTTATTAAATCAAGTGTGTCATCTTGTGCTCATGCCACCTTAGAGACACAGGAGGCAGTGCTCTGGAATTGTCAAGGGACATGAGAATGTGGCCATTATATTTTATACAACATGCTAAATGATTAATATTTGTAAATTAATGCATTTAAATTGTATGTGCATGAGACACTCAAAGCCTTGCAAATATATATGAGAGGCTCATTTGAAAAAAAACACACCTGGCAACTCCTCTTTTCCTACTGGATTTTATTTGGGCTAGTCAAGTGAAAAAGCAAGAGTGGCATGTAAGAATCATAATACACAAGGTATAGAGTATTTCTGAGCAATTATAACATGCCTAGGAAGGTGTTGCAAGGCATAAGGCTGAAAGGCCAAATGACTTTACCCACTTGAGAAATGCAATAATTCCCTGGAAATGCACTGCCTGGAGTATATTATTACTGTTATGAAATAGAATTCATGAATAGAAAGAAGGAAAATGGTGAGGAGGGGAACAGGCCTATCCATGCATGTACTGGCTAGTATTAAAGTGGGTATGACATCAGTCACAGCCAATCAAACAGGCCCAGTAATGTCCAAAGTACTGCAGACATTTCATAATTAAGTAATAAGACATGACAGGGCATGAATTGTGTTGTATTAATTCTTGCCAAGCGTGTTGTCAGAAGCCAAGAGGATGAGGGCTGGGTGCCATCGGTCCAGCCAACTGTGAATTAATCCCTTCCCATTCTCACAATGAAACCTCTTATTGTGGTTTTATGAAATGTTAAATTTTAAAATATTTATATTGTTAATTAAGTGATGAGTTTCTAAGCCATGATGGCAATCAGCACAATTCTTTCTGTAATTCTGAGCAGTGAATTGTGCTCTCTGCTACTCCCTACTCACATCTCCACACTCAGTCAAACCAGCTGTTTTCTATTGTCCGTTTGCTAATGTATTCTAATATCCTGCCTCCTAATGCCTACTCTCATATTTGCATTCATTTGCATATAAGAAGCATCTAGATATGCCAGTAATGGTTAGTGAAGTCCTTTGAGTATATAAAGTGCTATGGAAGTGCTAAATACGGCTTTTGTTTACTATTCATAGAAAACACTGATGTAGTGGGGGGTATTGTGGATGTCCCTTGTCACTCAGAACTTTGTTCCATACATTGTGATTGGGAGCAGTGAGTTTTAAAACTAAAAATAATGTTTTTGGGTTTTGTGCCTTTGTGAAATTAGGACATCTATTTTTCTTTGTTACGACATGACTCTCAGTCAGATCCCACTTACTAAGGTTATCCATTTTCTATAGTATTTTATGTGGTACTCTACAATGCTCTTTAATTTAGTATAAATTGTTTTCTTTGGTGACTGAGGCTGGCTTGGGACCTAGTGCTGGTGTTTTACATCTCCAGTAAATGTTTTTGCTTTGATCTCAATAGGAGCCACTTCACACTTTCTAGGCTCATGGAATCTACATTCCTGAACAGACTGCAGAAGATTTATCACCAGAGGCATCCTGAAAAGTACATCATGTTTTGCTATATAAAATCATGAAGGCAGATGCCTAGGCAAGCAAGAAAATCCACCTGGGCATTTGTCTGTGATTGCTGTTCTGCTATTATAGTTAGAAATGCTCAGTAACATATAAAAGTCTCTGAAGTGCTACTGAAATGACAGAGATGGTTCTGTGACATTCATGAGTGGGGCAGGGTGTCAATATGACCTACCAAATGTCCACACCAGGACTGTCAGGGCCAGAGAATACTGAAGAAAACTTGAACTTCTGCAAAGAAATTGCAGAGATGAATGCCAAGACATTTATTTTGTAGATCAATATGAAGACAGAAATGTCTAAGTAATATCACTGGGACAGGCATGAAAATCCTGCACTGGCTGGTAGATAGATAGCATGCTTTTCTGGACCCCAATACCAGTTACTTTATTTTGTGAGCAAAGATATGAAAAAGTTTCTTTGGTAAACATTAAGCAGGCACACACTATTTAAAAATGTTAATAGAAATCATACTTCTCTATGTCATTCCTTCCCAAGTCTTTCATAAGAAAAAAATTTCTTATTGTATGGTATATTCATGCACTTGACATTCAGTCACTGGGTCCTAGCATTTTAAAAAGCCTAGGTTTATTCCTACCTTAACAGAAAAATGCTTTCTTTTTCACCTAGATGCACACACATTTAACTTTTTTCCAAAATTGAAAGATTATTCAAATTTTAAAAGTGTCTCATTCTGAAGGGCATTGACAGATGTCCTTGGAGTAAGGAACACAGCAATGGCCAGGTAGCAGTTCAATAAACACGTCACATTGAAAATTATATGATACAGTGTATATAAACACATATACAGGTCCATATACAACCCAAAAGAGATATGTACAATGTTATTAAGATATATTACACTAAACTATTTGAGTAGCTCTTCTCAGACCACCACTTTGCTGGACCCACCTTCATCCACTCACTTTGCAAGGACATGGAGTAGTTTTGTCTTGAAGCAGGCAGTCATGAATCTAGGCACTGTGGAATTTCTCTGTAAAAGGAAGCAAAATACTTCTTTTCAGTATTGAGTGGTTTGGAATGTCCCTGCATCTGGATGGTGCCTACTGGTCCCCTTCTCTGATGTGTATTTTAGTATGCCTTTTGTGACTAAAGCTTGAGCACACTGCCAGTGTATGCAGGGTCATTCTGGTCCAAACATTTTAATTTCCATCATTTACCCCTCTGGGCAAACGAAGTCAGGCTGATGCCTTGGCATCTGGAATAGTGGACACAAGTTGTATTTTAACTGTGAATTATTTTATGTGTGGTGTCAAAACGCTTTTCAGTAATGGCCATGCAGTAAATTATCTAAACAAATAAATTAAATAAAATGGAGGAATTTGTATATATATGTGAGATCAGAGTTCTAGACTAATGTGTACCTACTGTATATACACTTTGTTTTGATCTATGGTTCCTCAGTCCTTTAAGCTTCCCTTCCCTTGCTTTTCATCAGATTTTCTGGGAAGGTAAATGACTGTTAAGGAAAAGAGCACTATTTATTTGGTTTTTTTTTTTTGTTATAGATTTGTGCTAAGTTGAATGGTTATCAAACAGTATCTGATCTGGCTTACAATCAAGTGCTTGATAAACTTTTACTATTCCTGTGGAAACAGTGTTTTAGAAATATGTCTTTTCTGTTCAGTTTCTTCTTTATCAGAACACAAAGTAAATATATTCCACTCCTTAGTGATTCTTGCACTTCCAATCCACAGCTCAAGTCTGTTTCACATATGTGGGTATTTAGTGCCACTTAAAACACACTTGGTTTCAGCTTCCTGGGGAATGATTCAAAAGGCTAAACATAGGTGCCTAATACCATTTAAATGCCTGAGGATATCTTGCCTGGCATCCAGCTGCAGCTCCAGCAGGGCTCTGGTTTCCCACAGATCTTGTGTTGTCTCTCTCAGGCTCATGCAGACGCTGTGAATACCCCAGGATGTTTAAAACTGTAGGGAATGATGGTGCTGATGCACCTGCGCTGCTCCTCCTCATCCTCCCTGCTCCCTGCAAGCATTCCCGGAGCAGGCAGCACAGGTTTATGTTTCTGTGTTTCTAAAAGCCCCATGTAGGGGCAAGCCACGAATGATCAGGAGTGTTTGAATAGTCATGAATATTTACATCCTTCTACCCATTGTACAATAAAACATGAAGCCTCATATTCTCCTTTCTTAAACAATCAAAACATACTTGTAGATCAAATTTAATGCATATATTTTTTCCGTTTGAATACATCTTGATTAAAAGTTCATGACCTTGATTATATTATGCAATTTGAAAAATCGCCAACAATGTCCATGGTGATTAAATATTCCACTTTGTAATTATTTTGTAACTTTTGTTCTGCTCTTTGCTCACTCCAAAAATTATCATAAAATTTTGAAAGATGTCCTCAGTGCAGAATATGTCCATAAAATATTAAATATTCAATTTTCCTCTATCATGGCTTGAAAAATTCATAATTACATGATGATCCACATAATAACTCATTCTGAAAAGTCATATATGGCACTCCCCCTGTGACTGAGTTAATAATTTACTGCTGTGTGGGATTTTCACTCTGCACTGTTAGTCTTGGGAACATTTATTAAGCAAATGTTCATTTGCAAAGATCAGAATGTGAATGAAGAGGGTAAGAATTTAATGAGGAGTGACAGACAGGTGAACTGATTCCATATAGTTCTTTACTACAGGAGAAAGCAGATAGCTTTATCTTTCATAGCCTCGATAGACACATGAAATGAAATATAGAAGACAGGGGGCAAAAGGGAAAAAAAGGCACTTTCCTAGAAGGGCCAACAGAAGGATAAATCAGTGGAACTCATGAACGTGATTCAGACCAGTTGAAATGGCTGATCTTAGTCTGTGCCTTTGGACTTACATAGAAGTGATATTTAGACTTTTTATTTTTTAAGATACTTGCACATTTTTTCAATAGAGTACTTCTAACACTAAAAGAAAAAAAAGCAAGACAAGTTTAAATTCTGGTTTCAAACTGCATTCTAGTTTATGGCTAACCTTTATAATTTTCAGATGTAAGAAACCAATATAATATGAGAACAGGTGTGACAACTTTGTCTACTTTTTTTTTCAGTAAATTTAACAGTGTAGCTTCTTTCTATGATTTTTGGGTGTTGTCTCACCAAACCTAGGTTAAATAATGTTGATCCTGGGTTTTGTTTGCAAAATAAATTCAAGAAAAGAAATGAAATGTCACAGAATGATTTTACATAATCAATTTAGAGTTCAGTTTTGCAAAATACTGAGCATGCAAAATACTGATAATGCAAAAAATGAATACATTTATTCAAGATTTTTAAAATAATCTGTTGTTTAAAGGTAGGTGAGTACAAATTTAGGTATTTTACTGACTAAGGGACACTTCACTAAATCTGAGATAACTTAAACAATACTCAATCTATTGTCACTGGGTGTGTAAGGATATAACATAAACCTATACTTCCAAAAGATGCTTAAATATAATGTTCCAAAGATTAAAATTTATAATATTTTATATATAGGAGAAAAAAAAAAAAAAAAGATTTGGCACAAAACTGCATTTTCCAGTTTACATTATTTGCTTTTATTTCTCTATGGATGTTTTTTTTTCAGTAGACTTTTCTTTTCCATAAAAGTTTAAATTTACTAAAATATTATTGTTCAGACTCTAGAGTCCTGAAATATCATTTCTGACAAGTGAAACATTTATTTATAAGATAATTGCCAAGATAAAAACAACTCTCATAAAGATAAGAATTATTTTTGGGGTCTGTTATATTTCTTTTTTTAATTTTTTGGGGGCCATGGTGAGTGATTGTATAATCAGTGATTCACACTGTATTTGTACTTCTGAAAACTGAAGTAGTACATCAAAGATGTAGGGAAAAAATTGACCCAAACCATAATTTTCTGAAAAAAACTGCAAAGATCAATTTTGTTTAAAAGTTACACATTTTAAAAGAGAATTTCCAGTTACTGTCAGAATCATTTTCTTGGCTATAATGGCTTCAGCTGAGGATGTTCAGATTTGTTGGCATCTTACTTGAATACAGCTTTTAATTTTCAGAGGTTGTTCCCTGGATATGCTGGAAATGAGACAGGACTTTGGCCTACATTTCTGATGGGGAATACTGATTTCCACCTTTATTAGTGGACAGTTATCTGACAAACTTAAAAATGAGCAGACACACACAAGAAAGATGCAGTTCAAAGAGTTTGAACAGGGATATCATAAAGGGAGAATGAGGTGACATTGAGAACTGAAGGAAAAAAAATCAGACAAAATTTAATCACACAGACTAAAGATGTATAAGGAGAATTTTTCCTAGAGCTTATTCACTAGGTATGACAGAGATGGGAAAGATCTAATCACTGATTGCAAGAAAAGAAACCAAAGACAGATGTATACCATTACAGTCAACTGAGAGAAATAGGCAGCACTTTTATGGCATAGTCCATTTGACTCTGAAATAGAAATTTGGCAAGATTAGTGATCCCTCAGTGTCTGCTTCTGTAAATTGACCAGAGCAGAGCCCTATGTTGCCTACTTAGATATATCTGTGTGAGATTAATTTCATCTGAGGAAACGATGAGCTGCAAAGATGATGTGGCCATGAAAAAAAGTGCAGTCCTTAGGCATGTCTGTTGTGGTATTCCTCAAAACAGATAAAAGGGCAGCAATGCCTTTGTACAAAAGGTAAGTTAAATTTTGTGTGCAGTAGTCTGAGCTGCTTTCATTATCCATTTTCTGGAAAGAGTAAGTTCAGACTGGAAGGGGTGTAACAAAGAGTAGCTATGGCAGAGGCAAGCCTACTTTGTATTACTTTTGGGGTCCACCAGAGGCTAGCCAACAATTTTTAAATGGAAGCATAACATTTCCCCAAAAACATCATCACCCTAATTTCAGCAAAGAAAAAGTAGATAAGAAGGGAGACAAGAATTCCAGCCCCGTCTGGGGGGAACCCCCACTCCCTGAAGTGAGGTCCTGGTGGGAGGTGACTGGTGGTAATCTCAATTCTTCCACCTTGCTCCTAGGTCCAGCTGTCATTGGGGTTGCATCGTATCACGAGTAACAACATTCCTTGTTTCCCGAATCATATTACTTCCCAGCCAGGAAATTCTAACCTCTCTAATGCTGCAGTCCCTCTCTTGTCTTCCAGAGCTTATCCATATTATCACTTCTAGGTCAAATGGCTTGTCCTGAATTTGTAATCCTAAAATGTTTCATAGAGATAGGAAAAAAGCCAAAACTCATTCATAAAGCAAGAAAATTGGCTGAAAAAGAGTAGTGGGTAGAAGCTGTACAAAACAATTTTTTGATGTCATGGACACCTAGTAATGGGACTCATTGATCCACAAGTCCTCATCCAAATCAATTTCTTCAGTATTTGTTTCAAAATTTACTCTTACATATAAATATATTTTTAAGCATCACTTAAAATAAATGAGACATTGAAGCAGACAAGGTTGTTGCAAGTATCTGGGATAAAAGAAGATCACCAGCATTAAACAAAATATATACAATTTAATTTTCTGATAGCTTTGATTGGGAAATATTAAAAAAAAAAAAAAATGGCTTGAATCTTATGTACTTCATTTGAAGACTTTACCCTTGCTTGAAGGGACATCTCCAGACAGCAAGCCCCTTCTCCTCAGCTGTTTGCATCTAAGAAGGTTAAATCTAGCTGAGTATTGTAGTTTATGTATTTTGAAATAATTTTAGTTATTTGCACTAGATGTATTTTCAATGCTACATTATTGAAAATAGATTGTTCTGTGCAGGGCCAGAAGTTGGACTTTGATGATATCTTGTGAGGTCTCCCAATTCAGGATATGCTATGATTTATTTATTTATTTATTTGTTTGTTTATTTTATGATTTTTTTTCCCCCCCCACAATATATCAATGGGAAAGGAGAAAAATATGTGTTTGATCCTGAAATTTGACATAGAGAATTTTTTTTGAAATAGAGCAAGCACTCGCTCTTCTCTTCTGTGCAGGCTGGGAGCAGTAGGAACTACCAGCTCCTGTGTGAGCTCTGAGCACTGGTTTCTGCAATGGGAACTGCATCATTCAGAGCAGCTGGGCATCCTGTCTCCTGAATTATACAAATTGTACTATTCCATGCTTGAGGGAAATCAGTTTTGCCACCAGGCCAGGGATTCAGCTCTACTTTTCTGCTGAGTCTAGGCGTCTACATGAAGATTCAGCCTGTCCTGCGAGTTTAGTGTTGGGTCCCATGACAGCCAGAGGACATCGAGTGCTGGATTCAGCTGCCTGAACAGAGGAGTTTACTACCAGGCAGGCCCATGGTAGGCTTGCAACTTTCTGGATCAGAAGCTGAAGGCCATGCAATCTATATCTGCCTTGCAAAGCCCCTCTCCAGGCTTTATCAATTGCACAGATTAGACTTCCATGCTTAGCTCACATTCACCTACACAGACTACTAAATGCAGAGCTCTTAATTTCAACCTTGCCCCTCAGATCTACTTCAGCTGCTTCAATATAGGCATCTAAGTAAAGATATTTCAAGCTGGATTCCAATGGCTGTAACCCAGGATATTCTATTTGGTCTTCAGATTTCACTTGGCATGTTTCAAGGTCTGCCATAAATTGTGTGTCAGGTTTACTATCTCACTGTAAGTGACTTAAGATTTCGTATCTCAGGCTGAGTAAAGTGGCAAAGAGTTTCTGTGAAGTGACAAAAAGTTTCTATATTTACACAATTAAACCAAGCCCTGTTTCTTGGTATGTATTTGAGAAGAATGAGTGAATAAAATCTCCGAAGAGAGTTTAACTTGAATTTCAGGTGTCATAAACAATGAAAATAAAGACTTGTAACATTTTCAAATATTTTCAATATTCTTTTTTGATTTGATTTTTTTCATCATTGTCATTAAAATAAAATCTAATGATGAATGTTTTCTTTCTAGCTCCTGGCTTAAATGATACTCAGTAGGCTTTGTGTTTTGTCTGTAAAAACAAAACAAAACAAAACAAAACAAAACAAAACAAAACAAAACAAAACAAAACAAAACAAAACAAAACAAAACAAAACAAAAGCCAGCATCTTCTCTAAACAGCTTTAAAATGCATCTTTCAAAAAGATGCTTCATTATGCCATTTATGTACTCATGTAGTACAAAAGAAAAGGAATTGGTCAGATCTCCCCAGTAGGCACAAAACCTGTTCTGCTGCTTTTATCCCACCTTATAAACAGCTTAGCACTAAGAGTTCCTGCCAGAACTTAATGCTTTGGGCTTTCTGCATGTACTAGTGGATGGTGCCCTGGGACCAGAGTTCAAAACATCACTACTGAGATTTAAAATCCACCAGGGTGAAAAGGGAAAAGTAAAATGTCAAGATTAGCATTTGGCAGCTCCAGTTATTTGTTAAATGTGAGAAAAAACAGGCAGAAGCAGGAGAAATAGGCTTGCTGATTATATTGGGATATTTGTTATTTTTATTGCAGCATTTTGCAATAGCATATATAAACAGAAGTTTGGTAGAGGTTTACTGGAAGTTTTGATTGCATCTTTTGTGTGTCTAAGAGTATCTGGAACTTGGACGTAAGAATGAAACATGTCAAAACTCATTAGAATTAAAAAAACCCAACACACTACTGTTAATAGGGCAGTAAAAGCCATAAACTATGTATTATAAATAGGCTTGAAATTTTCATAACCTAGATAGCAAAACCATGTGTCAAATAAACTGCTCTTAAGTTAGTGAAGCCACAACTGAAATTGCCAAAATGTTCTTCAGGTTAGGCCTTGACAGTGTCATGATGCCCTTAAAGCTATAATGATAATCAACATATAGGTATACTAAAGCTATTCTGGAGTACTTCATCAATAGATTTAATTTACAAACACATGTGAAAACTACACAGATGAAGGGAAAATACTTTTAGAGAGAACAACTGCATATTTCTGCAGAAAAGCCCCTCAACCTCTGCTCTGTAGTTTGTTCCCAGATAAAGAATCAACTATCAGTATGGGATATGCCAAGCCTTTAGAAAGTTTATTCAATGATTAGTATTAATTCATGGTGTAGCTCTTTCTTTCTTAGATACTGTGTCACAGAATTTCTGAGAACTTTGAAAATTATCATGGGACTTTCAGACCAGGTAACTGAAGGACAAATGTCTGTCTAATTGGCATATCTTTATCACTGTTTTAATCTATAATGCTACAGACCAGATGATTTAAAATTACAATCCTCTTTCAAGCTCATAACTCCCTTTATTTAAGAAATGAGTAGAATAAAACCACTGAGGTCTTAAATTACCTTGCCAAAAGTAGCTAAATAAAACATGTTATTAAATACAATAATAAAAGAAGGAAAAAACTCAAAAGTCATTTAGACCACATGGACACCACTAATGAAGAAGATGCTCTCAAATGTTTTCAATCACAGAATAAAAATATTCCATGACATAATGAAAAACTGTCAGTTCTAAAGTAAAGAAATTCTTCAGATTAGATTGCACTAAATGACTGTCTTTGGCAAGATAGATCTTGTCTTCCTTTGATCTTTTGATAGTGCCAACATATACTTTTGAGAGGTCTGGAAAAAAACCCACAGAGGATCCTCACTTGCCAAAATCAGTAACATTCATTTCCATGCCTGGGAGACAGAAATGCTGGCTAATAAGACAAACATGCTCACTAGAGGATGGAGGAACACTAGTTCGTGCCTAGTTCAGTATACCAGAGTGACTGCTGAGGAATGATTCAGTCTGGTAAAACTCTGAGGCGTAGGACTGTCACACTTGTTTTCTGTACCTGCCAAATTCAGTAAGGTGCCATTATGCAAGTCAGCTCTGCCTGAGGGCTTGTCTATCTTGAACATTCAAATTTCCAAAACAATTCTATTGCTTTCTTTTATGAGTCAGTACTTGTGTTCTATCTTTTCAATTTTACTTTTTTGTCTCATTCTTCATCTCCTTTTTGGCTTATAACTCCTCTTTGGTACATGCAGATCCAAATGTGACTCAGAGCCAAATCCATGCCTTCAATTTATGAAAGGTAAGTTATGTGTTTTCCCTTTGCATATGATTTTTTTTTTTTTTTCTCTGTGCTAAGCAAGAAATAAATTTGTTTGTGAGGGAAAAATCTCTATCTTCCATATACCTTCTCTAGTATGTTGGGGTTTAAAAGTCATGAGCAGGGTTCTGTCAGGTTACCACAAATAAAAAATAAAAATAAAAATAAAAATAAAAATAAAAATAAAAATAAAAATAAAAATAAAAATAAAAATAAAAATAAAAATAAAAATAAAAATAAAANTAAAAATAAAAATAAAAATAAAAATAAAAATAAAAATAAAAATAAAAATAAAAATAAAAATAAAAATAAAAATAAAAATAAAAATAAAAATAAAGTGTGATTATATGGAAAATTTCCTTTACTACGAACAGCACAAAATAAAACTTGATAGATATTCCAAACACCTGAGAACTAGTGGCCCATACAATGTAATTTAATTCACTTGTGCATATTTTTAAACAAGACAAGCTTAAGGACATGACCACTTACTATATTTTCAAAGAAACCTGGACTCATCCTGTGCATAGTGCAACAATACTCCATTAATGAACATCTAGTTGTTATTTTTCCTTCTCCTTATGCCACAACCACAGCTCAGAAGATAATCCAAATTTTCTTGTGGGCTTTCTTATGTTGCTTATCGACACATGGTAGCACACTTTGAAAATTTTTTTAATTTTTTATTTAAAATATTTATCAGAATTGAGAGATGTTTTATCAGGGGAGACATGATTAAACTTCCCAGTAATCTCAGATGCCTAGGATCTTCTGTTTTAAACATTTAGCCTTTTACCATGCTATATTTTATAAGCATAATGGTATTTAATTGTATCAGTGAATAATCAGATGTTACACATATTGTGTTTCTTTCCTTTTCTCTTTTCCTTACTCCAGAACCTTTAATTCCTTCTTCACATTTTCACCCAAACTTCAGCATCCTGTTCTCCCTTTCCTCAGTTTCTTTTCTTTGTCACTTTCCCTGGTTGAATCTGGGAGTGCTGGCTCCTTCTCAGATGTGCTCCCACACTTCTTTTGTTCCTCTCATTGTCCCCAGTTTATCAGCTTCCACCTGCCTCCAGCTCTCAGCCAACCTGGTCACACACATCCCTTAGTTTGGACACTTTGGTTTCCTGTAAATGTCTACATGTTTTTCCTGAACAGCCTCAGCTTCACTCATCCAGCTCTTGAGTAAATTTGCAAAGCAGTTCTTTATAACCTCTGCATCCTTTGTTTGGTGTATGTTAGTAGAGCTTGCTGCACTGGTAGGAGGTCTTCAAACAAACTCTAAAGATGTATGAGCTGGGAATTTTTACTGCAGCTTTCCAGAAGTTTATAAAATGCCCAGATGGGAATAGATGCTCACAAAGGCAGCCAAAGCTCATTAACATTGCCTAAAACATGTAACTTTCCTACTTGTGCTTTTAGAAACTCTTAAAGCCCTCAGCAAAAAAAAAAAAAAAAAGCAACCAGCCAGCCAAAAATCAACACAACTCTGGGCTCAGTCTAAATCTGTTCACTCTTTACCAACATGTTAGGCTATACAGTGAGTGAACAGTTAAATACTCACAAATGTTTTGCTAAAAACGAATGAGCCTTTGCAAGAAATGTGAAGTAAATTTCCCATTTTAGGCTCAACCGTCCCTGACTACAATCACTGTTAGACCCCAGCTCAGGGATTAAAATTTGGAAAAACTAAGTCTGTGAGTCTAGAGTGGGAGAATAGAACAGAACAGAACAGAACAGAACAGAACAGAACAGAACAGAACAGAACAGAACAGTTAGCCTGGAAAAGTCTTACAGCAATCATTTGTTTCAACTGCAATTAGATTTGTTGGAGGAACTGTTGGACTGAGATCTCAAGGACAACAAGAAGATATGAGGACAATATTATCTGGTTGATTTTATTGCAGAAAAGCACTGTACTCATGTGCCTTGCTGTGAACAGTCTCAGTGGCCACAGGGCTGCAATACAGGGACAACATGGCAAAGGGGAAATTGTGCTTTTATGTATTGTAGAGTTAACTTCCAGAGGGACTGGCATAAAATCCCTCACACTGTGTTTGACATTGCTGGCTGTTTTGAGAGGATGAACATCAAAACAAACCACATGAAGCATGTAGGTCAACAACCACATAAACTCCTTTTGTTCTAAGGACTAATTGAGACCTCCAAGGAGGTCATGGTCCAGGAGAGGACAGTTCTGTAGTGCTCTGTTGTCTCCAGAGCTCCCTTGAGCATTTACTCAAGCTTGGCAATGAAGCCAGAATCAGATCCCCACTGTACAACAAACAGGGCTATTAAATGATTCATGGTTTATTGCAAGGATTCTCTTTTCAGGATTAATTCATTTTATGGCCAACAGCATACAAATCTGAACAAATCCCCTCACCATAGTAGGACAAAGCAGTTCTAGAGAGCTCGAAGCAAGTTATAATGTACAGAAAATCAATGTATACATGTTGGTATAATGGGCTGAATATGGATGCTATAATGAAATGTATATGCTGAAGAAGAAAGGGAAATAATTTATGTATGTCATTGAAGAGGTATATCTAGAACTTTCTAAGTATATTTATGCTATATTTTTCCATAGAGAGGTTTTATTAGCCACATTTACAAATTTATTATGCAGACAAAATAAAATAGTTTCTGACACATTCTGTATTTGATTCAATTTTTACACACCCTTAATTTTATTTTGTTTTGCTCTGGAGTTTTGAAAAATTAGTTCCAATTGAGGCATGAATTCTAAATACTTAGTTTTTAGAAGGGAGACATATTGCCTGTACAAAAATGTAAAGTTTCTGGCTTTTGTGGAGTTGGGACTGTCTTCTGCATTCACATGGTTACCACTGTAGATCATTGTTTCTAAGAAATCTCCCAGAACATACAATTGGAACTCCCTACGCCTTCTTTTTCCTTGCAAACAATACATCTTCATATTTCTGGAATGACTGATGCAGAGAGATTAGCCTTACTTGCTAAAAAAAAACACAATTAAAATAATTTCTTGAGCTTCAAAGGAAGAAAGAGTTCTGTAGGGGGAGAAAAGTAGTAAGAATAAATAATTGTAAACAAATTACTGATTATCTAAATCTCTCCACTTAATTATTTGATAGTATGTTTCTCAATATATTGAGTCCCAAACAGGCAGAAAGGAATTCAGTGTCAGGCAGGCTGGTTAAATAATTGAGGTCAGAAAACACATGTACAAGTGCCAAAGACCCTATGTGCAATGCACAAACAGTAAAATTTATAGCTGTGGTAGAAATATGTGATAAGTGTTAATTGAATACCAATATGTGTAAACCTTGTATTTACATAGATGCATATGCATATGTTTAACAGCATATATATATATTCACATACATGTAAATGTTTCACCAAAGATTTTATGTAGAATAATGCCACAAAATAAGCTGTGCTTCCAAAAGGAAAATATTTTGTAAGATATGTAAACTGCAGTGAAGGCTGCATTGAAGTACTCAAAAATTATTTGGTTAAAGGGTAAATACACCTTGTACCTCATAATGAAAATCTTATAGGTAGGGGTGGAGATTAACACTGCAGGCTGTCTGCAGAATATTAATAAAATTCAATATAGTTTCTAAAAGGTATAATTTATATTTTGTGGAAATGAGTCTCTTTTCTAATAAAATTCTTCTGTCCTTCATTCTGTTCATATAATTTTTCTATAAATCATCCTGTAGGAATTTTTTCTAAATATTCATCTCAGAGAGAACCTATTTAAATAAGCCCTCTTAGCAAGGTATTTCAGAATTAAAATTACACCATGAGCGATATTTTATCCAATACACTTCCTTCTATAGAATTTTTTGTGACTAAACCAATATTTTGCAGAATTACATTATGTTAAAATATCTGATCTGAGATCATGCTTCTAGTATATAAACACAATGTAAAAAAGATCAACAAATTACCTTTAACAATTTTAATTTAACTGGTCTCTGAACCTGTGCAAAAGTAGCTGCATTTCTTTCCACATCTACATATATAGTGATAAAAAACCTAAGGGCACCGCACACAATGAAAGAATAAAAAAGGAGAAAAGTGCTCCTGGTTATATTTTATTTTCTTGGATTTGCAGGAAACTAGAACCTTGTGCTTTTTGTAGTTGTGTAGAAATAAAGTCTGTGATGTCCCTGGAATTTTTGGGGACATTTGATCAAAGAAATGGATAAACTGTATTTTTAGAGTGAAAGGCTGGAGCCAAAATAGAAGAGAAAACCTTGCACCATTTGCTAGGTGGTGAAACCTTATATTCTAGTTCTGAGTCCTATTTCACAGTGACTTCTCAATTCTTAGGTTAGGTATTTACCTGACACAGGAGACGACTTTCATGTGCTTTTCTGAATTGGGATTCACTGATGAAGTGAATTATTGTCATTGAAAGATGGAAAACAAGTAGCAAATGGAGGTTAAAATTTCAGAAGTTGAGTCAACTTTTCTTCTTTAAGTTCATACTTCCACAATGCTTAAAAGAAGTGCACAAAAGGAAAGGAAAATATTGTATTTATTTGGAAGAAAGGGCAGATTTTCCCATGCCACACATAAATCCTACGAGAGAATGTATTTGCTGCTAAGTTCCCAGGAAATTTGGAAATGGAATAGAGTGACATTGTATATGCAACACTGGGGCTTGCTAACAGAAGACTTAAACTTGCATGGAAACTGACTGATGCATAAGAGCAGGCAAACAAATTTTTCACTACACAACCTGCAGCACAGACCAGCATTTCTGCTGAATTTAGATATTTGGTCAATAAGAATGCTATTACTAAGCAATACACCATATTTATATGGTATACTACATTTAATAACACAGCAATATATAGTGGTATATAATGTCACAAAAATATTACTTCCAAACATGATACCAAATACAAACAGCTTGCTACAGTCAATTCTACACTCTATGAGGCTAAATGCACACCTATTCCCATATCTAGTGCCTGTAAAAACAACCAAAAAGAAGAAATATGAGAATGGCTGTGTGCCAAATGCAACTTAAGCTACTTCTAACATAAGCTCCCATGCTCATTACTACTACTTGTAGAATTGTCCCCAGCTTTATTGGCCTGTAGGTTTAAGGCACATAACAACAGCACATGATGGGCCCTCCAAGATTTATCTGCTCAGAAGAGGTCTACATATCAGTTACTGTTTTAGGATGACTTTAAAACTAATGAAAAGAATTAAAATCTACCAGATTAACTTAATCTAAAGTGAGATTTTCAAATATCCCAAGTGACTCTCCCAGAGGAATGTGATAAAGGAAGTAACTGCTGACCTTATACTGCCAGGTAACAATTCTGTGAAGGAGCACAAGCAGTGTGTCTGGAGGAGGAGGGAATTGATAAATATGTTTGCAAATTTACATTTGACAAGTGAAGGAGAACACCTGAACCCCCAGAATTCACATCAAGCTGAAGGTGTTTTCCTATTTTTACTGTACAAAGCCCAAATATTTTTGATATCCAATCCCCTCCTGAGCAGTCTTACTTTTGGACAGTGTTTCTTCATGTACATCTCCTCCTGTCAGGTTTTGGGATCTATCCCTATTAATGCCTTTGACCATCCTCTGTCACTTGCATTATGACATTGAGCAAACAGATATGGACCGTATTTTTTCCCTCTACCTTTCCTTATTTTATTGACTTTTATTGTCATAATCTCATATTTTCTAAATAATAATTTACATATTTACACCTTTTTTCCCCATGTTCTTATCATCAAAAAGGTCCTTTTCTGAACCTTTTCTAAGGTCCTACCTTCTGCTGCTTCCAGAAACTTCCTGTCTGCACAGGACTGGGTAAATTTGACCAAGGACTTATGGAATGCCCATACAGGAACTGGGAGGCTGGATAAGTTACATAGGAGCACCTCAAATGAAAATAGATGTCCTTGTTTGAGCAACTGAACCTGAAATATAGAGGTTAAAAACAGTTTTTCCATCTCACAGGAACCTATCTATCTGTATTTTGGATATCAAAAATTTATCTCACATGGCTGCATAGTCCTGGCAGATGTGACAGGTGTTTGCAGTAGGTGTGTATTCCTGTGGCGCAGCAGCTTGAGGTAAGGTGGAAAACACTGAGTCCCCCAAACATCATTGAATATCAGTGTATTGACAACTAAATTGAGCCCAGAATCCTATGCCCTAATTTAAAATCAAGAAAATTCTGAGTGTTTTAATTTAATTCAATTTCATTTCATTTCATTTCCTTTCTATGTGCTTTTCTTCTCAACATAGAATTCTGCTAATATTTTTGCCATCAGAAAAGTTCATCTTCTGCTTCCTTCTCTTCATGACTAAAAATGCATGAAACTGACCATAAAATCTTTATGAGAAATTGATCAAAATATAGTGAAGATCACAGTGGGCAAAGTTAGGTTTTTTTGTGGGAAGCATGAAATGCCTTAATAATTACTTTAAACAGTATCTCATAATACTCAGCTTGTGCTGTCTAGATGAAGAATTTGTACACACAGGCATTTTACTCTATTATTAATGTTCTTTCAGTGTCCAGTGGCAGCTTGGTCTTGAAGGTTTTTATTTCTATTTTTATCCTTGTTTATTGCAAGAAACAATTACAGCTTTGATACACAAAATCTGGAAGGAAATATTTCTTCTGGGAAATATTTTAACAGTCCATTTAGATTCGTAACTTCTTAGTGAGTCAATATTTTTGTCTTTTAAAATGCTGTGTATCCTTCAGGTGTTTTGACTGGACTTGAATTTTAGGTTTGGTGAGTTTGGGTATTTTTTGTAGACTGCTTCTTTTAGCTATATCATTTCAGTTTAAATAATAATAATTTGGTCGATAGCTCAAAGTAATTATCTAATTCCTTAGGGACTAGTGAGAAAAGAAACTGAATTTTGAAATTTGTATTAACGTTTTAGATTTGTAATCCGTAATGAATTAGAGTCCCATAAGAAGTTGCACACTTTAATTTTCTTTTGGACTCCTATTTACATCATGTAGTATTCACCAAGACTACTCAGAAAATAGTACTTTGCCTGTTGCAAATTCCATGTCTTTGGATATTTTCCTTTCTGGAAAACCCCTTAATAAGGCATTCAGTGTATGATGGAATACAATACTTCAGGAGCTGATTAGCTTATATTCCAAAAGGCAACTGTTAAAAGGTAGCAATAGGTTTTCCTGTGTATGTGGAAAATTGCCAAATCCTACCAGCATGTCCAATTTCCCAAAGGAAGTAAACATTAAAAACTCAGCCATTATTCCATCCTTACAAGGAAGGTGCAACATTTCAACTTCACACTTTCCTTTGGGGACATACTATGCGTAAAAAAGGAAAATTATCTGAGAAAGTTGTTAAAGAAATAATTCAATCCCTTGGATTTTTTTTTTTTTTAGGCTTGGCTATGTTCAGAACAATTAAAAAAAAAAATTTTAAATGCAGACACTTCCCTGAAATGCCTGTGTTGGGAGTGCTGATACTTGAGCTTTTCTGAGTAGTCTGTATGTATGAAACCGATGCAATTTAATTAACTAATCTACCTTTTGAGATTTGTGGTTCAACTTCACAAAATGCTGTTTAGTTTTCGTTCCTCCTAGCCCTTAGCTGTTCTCTGTGTCAGACTTCCACCTTCTTAAGAGTACTCTTTATTCTACAAGATAAGGTACCAGAGCTGAAGCACAGTCATGTATTATCACACCTTACCTGCACCTCACTCAGACTTACCTTTGCCACAGTTGTCATGCCTTATCTGTCAACTACATAGATGCAGTGGCATAAATACCCTAAGGGAGCTAAAATACCACCAGCAGATCAAGTTTATGAACATGAATCCACCTCTGTGTTGAGTCTGTACCTGTCCTTACTAAGCTCTTTGACACAAGGCACTTCCCTCCAGGTGGGGTGAGTGCTCTCCACCAATTACTGCAATCAGTCATCCTGATTTTATGCAACTTTATGCTTATTTGGCACACTCTATATATTCACATTTTTTGTTTCTCTCCTTCTCTGAGAACAGTTTGGGGATCATACCACACGCCATATCCATCACCCCCTACCTGTTCTATATTCTATGGCTTTGGTATCAAAATTTCTTACATTATTTTGCCATCACACTTGACTCTTTGTAGATTTTGTCATCAATGGCATTGCTGTTCCACATGTCTGGTCATACAAATGCCACAGTCAATATTGCACGGGTTTTTGGAGCAATTTTTTATTGCACCATTTTTGTTCTGGTTTGAGCAGAAGGGAAGAATTTTAAGAAAACATGGAGGAAGCTCAGCCTTCCCACAGTTTTTTGCTCAAAAGTACTCGCAGGAACAGAGCCCAGAGTACTCTGGGAAAAATATTTTTTTTTAAACAATATGCACTCCAAGCATTTTCCCTTTTATTTTAAATGGCCTAAGAGGTAAGCAGCTGGTGCAAAACACTTTCTACAATTTAAAATTGGAGATAGTTGTTCCTAGAAGACAGCTTGTCTTGAGCAGTTGCACCTCAATTCAGTTGCCCATGTGAAAATCAGATGCCTAGGGGTGCTCACCAGGACTCCAGGCAGCATTTCAAAAGGACTTGTACCTCCCTTATCTCCTATTTTACCAACCTGTTGCAGGTGACTCAGTGCAGCAGAACATTTGAAACATGGATTGCATGTGTTGGTAACCTTGTTGTCTCACTTTAGGTGAGTCCACCCCCTGGAAGTACCAATTACTCTCTGTTTACTATAAGGAGACCTAAATAACCACATCAGGTCTTTGAAATGGTATAATCTAGTAAGGCTGATATGTGCTTTTAACTAGTGGCACAGATAAGCATGAGACTTCAAGGCAAACATAATTCTTAAAATAAGGATTAGAATTATTTCACAGCCTTTAAACCACACATAGCTCTTGGAAGGGATTAAAGCCTTTTTGTTGTAGCATCTGAGCTTTAGGCACTGGATATTAGAGATGCAGATTCTCTGCAGAGGTGTGGCCAATTTCTAGCTGTCCAAAACAGCTTACCAATTTCTGTGGCAATTGTGGGAATTTTTCCCCACAGCTCAAGATAGGATTGGTTTGTGATTCAACATATAATTGACCTTTTCTTTCTGAGACCCATAAATAAAGGGTCCAAAGAAACTCCAACAAGAAAGGGTGGAGTGGAAGTGCTTGCTTGAGTTGTGTTTTCCTTCCTTGTGTTCTCTGATTTTCTAGCTTCTGAGGTCTAGAAAACCTTAATGTGTCCTTTTCAACTACCTACAAATGTCCTTTTCAAATTTTTGGTCCTACTTTTCCTGCTGGAGCTGAGAGCTGCAGCTCTTCTTTGAACTTCAACTAATTGCTAATACAGGGGATAGTTATTTGGGGTTTTTTGTTTGTTTGTTTGTTTGTTTTTTTGTTTTTGTTTTTTATATCTCCATCTAAATCTGGACTGCCTAGAATTTAGGAGGTGCTAAACCTCCTAAACTTACTCTTTCAGTATTTCTGTAAAATTTCCCTCTTCCTGAAACTTCCCCTAAAACATATGTAATCCTTACTTAGTGTCATTTTCTCTCTGGAAAAACCATCCAAATGTTCTTTTCTAACAGGGAGAACATTAACCTTTTGAAACAGAACTAGAAACTTGAATTAAATAGTAAGATATTTACCAGCTTAGCATTTTACATGCTCCCTATGATATTTATGCAACTTATATTCAAATTTTTTTACTAATTTTATAACTACTATTTTGCATGGTTTCTTTTATCTCACTGGCATCTCTTACACATTGATAGATTTTCATTTTCCTCTGATTTCACTGCCTTTTAATGTTCACTTTATATTTTGACGTGCTTGCTCTGGATTTCTTCCTGCAAACCCTTTACTCTTTTACTCTGTGTCATTAGCAAAATACAAAATGCTGTAAGTGTTATTCTGATTTTATATTAAGCATGAATAAATGTTAGAGTCACATCATGAAAGACATAAACTGCACTTGTATAATCTCTATCAAGGAACACATTAGAATAGAACAAAAACAATCCAGGGCTGTTTGCTGTCTACTTCACAGGCATATACTTAATTAAGTTATGCTGCCCCTAAATTTCAAAAAGCTTAATCTTTTTCTGTTTTTAAATTAAACTCCCTGTGCTCTACAGTGACCAAAACAAATAATCTATGACCTACAAACAAGACACTTGCATTCCCTGAAGATTTACTTCATCTTCTCCTCTAGGTTATACATCTTTGAACCTCTCTTTTCTGTAACGACCTTCTGGTGCTCATTAGCATGCTGATTACCATTAACACAGCTATAATCAAGCAATTTTCTTGGTGTATGTCTGGGAGAAATGCTCATCAGAATGCAGCCAAGGGACAAAATTAACTGCATAAATCTACAGCACAAACTGGATCTCATCCAACTTTACATGAGTCTTCCTCCTTCTGCTAGGTGTGACATCACCATCTTGCTCCCTGCTGATGGCCTAATAAGTATCCCCAGGTTCCACACTATTTAATTTACCCCTTCTCTCAGTTTTACAGGCCCAGTGATAGCTGACCACCTTGCAGTATTTTCTCATAATGTGTGTTTGCCTTTATTCTTTTTCTTCTGTTTCTTCTAACTAGTCATCAAGCTACAGGTACATTTATTAAAAAGATTATACAAATGTATGTGTATGCATTTGTTTACCTGTGCATCACTTATTTCATGTTCTACAAAATAATTTAGAGGGCAATGGAGATAGATATTTTCTATGAAAGAACATTTTTCCAGAATTAATATTTTTGCTTAGATATGCATCTTGTGATTAT
Source organism: Parus major (assembly GCF_001522545.3). Taxonomy (NCBI): domain Eukaryota; kingdom Metazoa; phylum Chordata; class Aves; order Passeriformes; family Paridae; genus Parus; species Parus major. Next base: position 47,342,354 of record NC_031768.1, read on the forward strand.
AAAATAATCATTCCAACTAAGAAGTGGCAGATATTGAACTAAGTATATTGCATTCTTTGAATAAAAAGGTTTTCCTAGAAAAAAACTAAGACAGCTTTGGAACTTCAACATGACACAAGCAAACATAAAACCTGTTAGTTTTTGTCCCAGAGTGATATGGTAGACAGAGGAAGAAGATGATTCAGGCAGTGAAACTTAATTTAGTCAAAGATCCTTTTTCTTAATTCTTTTTATAAACAAAAGTAAACCTGTGCGGTTTTACACAGGTCTTACTTTAATTCAATTATTCTGGATTAGTCTAATTTGGAATGAGAGAATTTACTTCTCAAAGAGGAAACAAAAGTAGAAAAAACACCTAGCTTTGGATATATGAAGAGATATTCAAAGAGGAAAAATGGATCAAGAAAAATTGTAACTAGCAAATGAGGAGGTAAACAAGAAGGAGGGGCAGAAGAAGTGAATCAAGAAAAGACCTGAAGGAGTGCAAATCAGATGGGAAGGAGGAGGAAACAAAAAGTAAGGATTCTACTGAAGGGTACCAAGGTCCTGGTACCATCTGTGTTCAGAGAGAGGAAGTTTTTCAAAGTCTCACTCTTTCTTGTAAACCTTAGGCTCAGGATTCCTGTGGCAGAGATAGAAAAGTTCTCATCCTGTTAGTGAATAAAGGATTTGGCAGGAACATGCATCTGTATCTGGTAAGACTTGTGACTGAAATATGGCTGGAGTGAACAGAGGGGAAGAAAGAAGTCAGTAAGGAAGAGCATGTGTAAAACACTGAGGAGCTTCATCCCTTACCCTTCTGGGCAGCACATCCCTCCTGCCCAACCCCACACTCTCAGGGGTGGCACTACGCTCCCATATCTTTTTGGAAAAAGAGAGAAAGTAGGTGGAAGGCAAGGAGGAGAAAGCAAAGCCTAACTTCAGCAGTGCAGTAGTATCACCTTGTGATAAGCCTCTGTTGCCTTCTGCTACAGTATGTCTTTTGCATCATGACACTCTTGTGGTATTAATATAACTCTTGTGAGTGGTGACCATAATTCATGAAAATTTAATAGACTCCTCAGGGCAGGTTCAGTTATAAGAGCACCAATCTCGCCAGAGCTTTGCTCAACCTGTTCTTAAAAACTTCCATTGATAGAGCTCTTGCGGCCTCCCCAAGCAACTTAATCTACCACTTTACTGCTAGGAATGTTTCCCAGATGTCTAACTGGAACCTCATTAATTTAAGCCCATTAATCCTGACCTCTTTCAACATCTTTATGCAGTTTAAAAATATTGCTACATGTCTCTTCACTTTTCTTTCTACTTCACCATTCAGTTTTCCCCTCATGTTGCTACAAGATATTAACAGTTAAGGAGAAAAAATAAGATATAAAAAGAAAAATAGTGAGTAAAATAGACACCAGTGAAATTCTGTGAGATGAATTCTGTCCTATGAATTGTGGAAGTATAAGTTGGCCACTGCAAAGCAGAGGAGTAGATACCTTCAGAATGGTCAGAGAAATATCCAAATGAGAATAAGAACAGTGGATAAGCATGGAAACTTGTCAGAATGGAAAATGTGGAAGGAGTGTGGAGGCATAGAAATGGTGTGAGAACTTACCTATAAGGCAGAGATATACACTCAAAGGAACACACATGGGTTTTCACCTGGTTTTCTTAAAAACTTATCAGTGTCACCCTCCCCTAAACATGAGGGGCATGAAGATCTGCTGGCTCTGTACATCTGCAGCAGAAATATCTGTATCCACCATAGTCATGGAGTTAATGGAAAATTACTTGGTTTGGGATACAGTTTCTCTCACCTATCTCCATGGCCTACTTTGTGAGGGTATGAATCATTCTCTCCTTAGAAACACCTCTTCCTTTTCAGGAACAGAAAAGCTCCAGCATAGACGTCTGCAGCAGTTCAGGTTATGTGAATTCCCTGTAAACCATGTGCTTAGGCTGCACCAGTCCATTTTCTGCCCAGGAAAAGTCAGAAGAAAGGCCTGACTCTTACATTGTATTTAAACCTTTTGCTCAGTTCATCACTGTGTGGGAGGAATCACCCTTAAATTCAATACCTGTGAGAAAAAAAATTCTTCAGTGTTAATTTTCCTGCTCTTTGAGACATATAAGAAAAATATCAATATAGTGATGACTATCTCTTTGGGAATGAGGTAATTTGCTTTGTCATAATTTACAGTTTATATAATGTAATCATACTTGTATGTACTAGTATTTTATTAAATCCATCCTTTTTTAAAATTTTCTATGTAAGAAGGAAACCTCTTCATTTATCTCTCTTCAAAGATGTCTAGAGAGATCTCTAAATGTTCTTTCCCTAGTACTTACTAAAGAATATCTTTCTGACCATCTAACAAAATTATCTGTTTACCTGCACCTCTTTTGATTAGCGTAGTGTTGTTTTTATGAGTTTTATTTGAATAGAAAGTTAATAACAGTTTATCTTTTTACTTGATGCAAATACTTCAGATTATAAAGAACTTATTTGCTATAAAAAAATAAGCATAAGAAAGATACAATAATATAAAGGATGGGGAAGGGCAGATGTTCTCGGAAATATAAAGAAATAAAACCAGAAAAAATAAGAATACTTTTGAAAAATATTATTATCGTGTCATGCTTAACAAGAAGTGTGAATAGCTTATTTTCTCTGACAGATGGTAACCAGGAGGTAACATTCCTTTGTTGTTGTTAATAACATTGACAAAGAAAAACAACAATAAGTTTAGTAAATTCTATGAAAAATAGAAATCAATATCATATTAAGTCACCTAGACATGAAAGTACTTCCAGCACTTTTTGAACACAGAATGTGGCAACAGGAGGAGGATGCTGTAGTGATGAATTGTGCACCATGCTGCCAGTTAGATGAGAAGATTACAAAGTAGTCTTTTATTCTAGTTCCTATGTGATTTGTGTATAAATGTAGAAATTATGAAAGTATGGGGTATCTAAAGCCCAGGTGATCGTGAACCTGTGGTAAAGGTTGAAAGAATTTGTTCCCAAGGATTCTTGCTGCACACCTGGCTGTGTAGCACTGCTGTGTATCAAGAGGAAGCCTAAGGAGCTACAGCAGCCTCAATTACACCTTTGCTTCCAAGGGACGGAAATTCAACACAAGGCAGGACCATAAGGGATTTATGGAAACTAAGATCTGCTATAGCTTGAATCACATCCTTCACTATGAACTCACTCGTCTTTCTGCTGAAGTGGTAAAACTGAGGCAAAGGAGAAGTCTTTGCCCTCCCATTTAGATTCTTAACATGGATGCTGATATCCTATATGTTCCCTGATTTTAGATAGCTAGATCAAACACTGTGAAATGGAGGGGAGATATCACAAGTTCAGGGGCAAACTGAGCATTAGGATCAAAAGGAAAAGAGGAAAATGCAGTCATACTTTACTTTTACAATAACAAAAACAAACACTAGTGCACATGTGGTAATAGAAAAAGGCACTGCTAATGGCAATCAGCTTGTCCTACTGGTCCAAAGAATCCTAATTATTACACTTGGAAAAAGCTGTACAATACTCTGGAGGACCCACTTACAGCAAACTCAGCAAAAGCATCTGCTGAGCAAATGCTGGCAGCTTTTCTGTTAGAGGCTGAGCATGGCTGGGGATACACTGGATGCAGTATTAGCAGCACTGGAAGACAAATAAAGGCTTGGGTGCCTGGTCTCAGAAGTGGAGTGTGATGCACAAAAGCCTACAGACACCACAGAAGTCTGTAGGCTTTTGTGAACCACACATCTTAGAGATCATCACACATTTTAGAGGCACTAAGTGTGCCTCTGGTTTGGCTGTAAAATTTATTTGAGTGACTAAAGTCTGTTGCCTGGACATGGCTACACCTCCAGGCATCATAAAACCATTGAGACCTAACCAGCTGAGTTTCCTCTGCTTAAGTCCCATGCTAGGCTTGACATGTTAAATACTGGATCACATCTGATGTGTTGCAGTAGCAACACTGAAATCCACAGTCATTGTGTTTCATAAAAAGTAATTTATCCCTTTAACTAATTAATTATTTAGTTCTTACAGTACTTGTTCAGAAACTGGTAGACCATGATTTAACCTGTTTGGCCTTACAGTGTGCAGGCTCACACCCTGTATGTGCGAGGTGTATGTGGGAAGGGAAACCACTGGCCTTCTTCAGATGCACTGCTGCTCTGCAGAAAAGTGTTCAGTGTTTTTATGAAAAGCAATAAAAGGAGAGAAGAAAGAAACCAATTTGTGAGAGCAGAATGCTATTGTCTAAGCACTCTCCCTGGCATTATTTCATCCTTCTGGAGGATGCAGTTTGTAGGAGATACCACCCCAACTCCCTTTATCCCAGTTAGGCTAAGCAAGAGAATTACCAGGCTGGGCAACCTGAGGTAATTCTGGCATGAGTAACTTCTTGTCTATGAGCCTGTTCCTGGGTTTATCCTACTATTTTTATTAGATGTTTCTATTTGAGGGATCATTGCTGTTGAAGAAATAAGTCGCTTTCAGAGATAAATGAATAAAGTAGAACAAAGGGTCCTTGCTTTTGTCTTGCCCCTTATTGCCATTTGGAATATGGTATCATATACATGACAGCAGCTGTCCTGACCAGTACTGGAGTACAGGTGGCTTGCAGAAACAAAATGTTCTTCAGCCTCTAGTACTCAGCTCCTGCATCTCTGCAAGCCCTCCCCAAGGTGTACCTCAGCCTGCTCAGTCCCACCTCCATACTATCAATCCAGATACTCATTCCAAAATAAATATGTCCCTGAAGTGCTGCCTTTAGTGCTTTAGTTTCCTTCACCTCATGCCGACCTCACCAAGAGAGGACTTCTATGTCCTGAGGAATTGTCAATGCATAGACAAGTCAACATTTCCTCAGAGGAATATCAGTCTTGTGCTTTGATATCATACATATGAATCCTGCATTCTCTCTTTCCCATTATTTTTCTTCTCAGGAAAAGCAAATCTTAGCTTTTTTATTATTATTCCGAAGAAGACAGATATTTAAGATCTCATGATTTATTAACCATGTGTTTATTTTTCTTAAAATCTGATTGGAAATTCTACCTCAGATGAAGACTGCATTCAGCACCAGGAAGCTTATATATAATACATATATGTAGAATATAGAATATAGAATATAGAATATAGAATATAGAATATAGACTATAGAATATAGAATATAGAATATATTTATATTTATTTTACATTTGAGAATGAATACCAAAATCAGACATCCATGGTGGAAATGAGTTGCAGTTTTAAATATGAATGTTAGTGTTTCTCTATAAACTTTGTTTACCAGTATCAAAGTATTAAGTGCTTGTGAGATATACTAACTTCAAAGTACAGATTATCACTGTATAACACAAGTAAATAGAATTTGATATGAGCTGAATGTACATGAAAATTTAGAAACTCAAGGAACTGGATAAGGAAAGTAAAAGAACACAATGAGAAACTGTGACAAGTAGAATTAAATATAACAGAAAGCAACTCTTGAAGTGAACCAACAAAAGAAATTCTAACAAAGTACTTGACTGGTACTATACATTGTGAGTAGTAACACAGAAAAGGCAGAAACATTTAACAAGCAAGTCTTTTTATAGATGAGAAAAAAACAGGTGATAGAGCCTCTTTAGAGGATGATGAAACAGCTTCAAGAGCTACAGCAAATCCATTAAGACAAAGATACCAGATATCAACAATAAATCAACAGGTTACTGGCATGCAAAAAATAGAGTATTTCTAGAGGAGCATCTCCCTGAGACATAGGTGCTTTCTTTTCAATAGTTCTTAAACTACTTTGAAAATCAAAATTCATAGAAGAAAACCTAGAATAAAAGTCTAAGATAATAACAGACTTATTGTTCTGTGCAAAGTAACAGATTATATTCAACTTTATTAAAAAAGAGTTAAAGCACAATAATACGATTAATGCAAATCAATACAAGCTCTTGGAAATTTGGTCTTGATTCTGTAATGTGATTAGAAGTTTAGCTACTAAAGGTAATTGGGTGAATATAATACACTAAAACTCCTGTGAGACATTTGACTTGGTGACTTGTGACATTTTGATTATGAAATTAGAACAAGATGTTATATAGCACCATTTAAATAGATTAAAACCAGTTTAATTGCTAGCTCTCCAGATGTAATTGTAAATGACTAATCATTGTTGACCGGGTGCATTTTTAGCTAAATTCCAGTGGGTTTATTTCTACTTAACATTTTTATCAATGACTTGGAATAAAATATTAAATCATCACTAATAAAGTTTTCAGATGACATAAAGATGGAAGGAGCAGCCAATAATGAAGAGAGAAGATCATTGATGCAGAGTGATATGAATCCCTTTTGGCCTCAGCCTTGATGTAAAATAACCATGTATTTGAGCACAAGGATTCAGAAAAAGCAGCTAAGTTTGGATTATCACAATGGGGTTAATTGATGACTAGAGCATGGTTTATATCTGATGTTATACAGAAGGAAAACAGTTCCAATGACCTTGTTATAAAGGAGTAGATACAGATGGGCATCTTGTCAAGCTCACCATACAACATGCAAGTCTTGGTTGTCTTTGATAAGGCACCCAGAACACTCTTTCTGGTTGTGACAAGTGTACTTAAATATCCCTGGCTGGACCCAGGTCTCTCCTGTCAGGAACAAGTAGCGGCATTTTTCTATCTCCTATGATTACATGTATGATACTGAAATGCACTTTTTCCTAAAACACATCACTTCTGTAATTTTTCTGAGGTTAAAAAGGACAGACGGAGAAGCTGATCTGCTCAGTTATCATGCTTACTAGGTCAACATACAGGAGTTACTTTGATCTTGGCTCATGCAAGATATCAGGAAAAAGAAGCCTCCTATTAAAATTTCATGTCTTATAATTAATGATCCCTTTCATAAAATTGCCTCTAATATCTTTGAATCTTAGACAGACTGAGTCTACCTGGAGGGAGAATTTTCTTTGCAGAGATGCATGAAGATCATAAATTGCCCTGTTTTAGTAATTTATTGGGTCTTCAAGGGGCTAAAACTTCCTTTTTCTAAAGAGCAGAATTCAAAAGAAATTTCCTGCTGTAATGAAATTAAGCATGGAAACATTAAAGATCTGCAACAGAATCAAGTATTTTACATATAACATATTACAAAGAAACTTTGAATCTAAGGAAATTTGTTTTAAGATTTATTGTTTAGGATGACAAAAAAAAAAAAATATACAAAGCTTTCAGTATCAGAAATTTCTGGCTAAATTCAAACCTGCAGTATTAGCTTACTATCCAAAAATTATCCAGGCAGCTGCTATGGAAATAAATCAAATTAAGCAACATGTGCACACACCAAGAACAGAAAGGAGTGCCCTTACAAACAGAAATCTAAGCTGCAAAGCACCTTGCAATTACCAGCTGGGAAACCCCCTCACTGAAATAGTGTCTGTAAGAAAGGTGCTGTGAAACTCAGAGCACTTGATCATGAACAGGCAGGAAGCTTGCACAAGGTGCCAAGCAAACATCTGAGTAGTGCCTAGAATTTAGGAGCCCAGCAGAGTATCTGAAGATCCAAGTCCAAGTTTCCTATGCTGCCAGCAAAATATGGGTGTGGCTACAGCATGTTGGATAAGCATTCAAGCTACAGTCAAAAGATTTATATTTTGCTGTTTGTTTGGGGTTTAAAATTGAAATTAAATGGTTATTAACTCTAAGTCTATTGCAGTTTCAGATAAAGTGAGGTTCCCTTTTTCTTCTGTTGACTCACTGGCCAAAATGACACACAACACTTTTTTCATTTCCATTTATTTAGAAGCTAGAGATCAAAATTCTGTTTTTCTATCCTTTCTTTCCAGCTGTGTACAGTCTAACCACTGATGCTATCAGATTCAAGGAGACCTTCCACTGTTACCCCTCAAAGGCAACCAGAATTACTATTCCAAGTATTTAGTTTTTTTGTACTCTGGAAGAGCAAAGCCTTCTTTGAACTTTTGTCTTGGGCTTCTAAAAGTACAATGACTTGTAAAGAATTTATTCAGCTCAGATAAGACTGGCTGCATCCTAAAAATTATGGTTACACATTGTTTTGCATTATGTAATTGAATTGTGTGGGCATGAAAGCCTTGGAGATTGAAATCTTTGGCTCACGTATTGACTCAGAAAGTGTTGGAAGTGCAAGTTTCCCCAGGCAGCCTGACCAGTGGGCAAGACTCAAAGGCAACTGTGGTCTTCAGATCTATCAAATTCCTGGGGTTTGCGGGATTAAGTGCAGAAATCACAACCAGTAGCTTGTATTCATTCTTCTAGGTAATGTTTAACTTAGAGACATGGCTCTTTTCATTAGTTATAGGAGGAGAAAATAGATAAATGCAGGAGGTCAGCGGACCATGTGGGGCATCTGGAATCTCATGTAGGGGCCTAACTTCTTATCTTCTACCTCTTATGCCAGAGTGCATCAGAGCTTCTTTTCTGGGTTGTTGGGCAGAGCAACCTTCAACCTTGTTCAAGGCCTCAACTCCTGCTGAGATAGGCAGGAGGCACCACTATTTGTCCCCCTGGGCTACCTTGGTGCCTGAGAGTTACTTTAAGCTCCATGCTGACCCATTTCATTCAGACTGCAAGTTTCTCAGAGGTGTATTGAAGCTGGTAGCTGAAGTGGCAAACTAATCACTTGCATGTAGTGCACACTGCTGCAGGCACTGGGGTGATAAATTGTCCAATTTTACTAAGCAAGGTTGCTCAGATAAAAGCCACTCACAGTAAGGGTATGTACAGCTGTCTTTGTTATGGACTAAACAATAACAGGCATAGTTCTGATGCCTTTTTGGTTTTATATTTAATTGTCAGAGTCCTTCTCAAGAATGGGAAACACCTTCACTGAGAATATTTTTAAATCTGTAATATGCATAAATATTTTAGATCATTTTCGAAGTAACAGCTGTCATGAAAGGCTGTATTTCCATTTGTTTACAAAAATAGGAAATCATTAACATTTTGATGTCCCACGAGAATTGAAAAACACGTATGTAAACACAGAGCAGATTAACACAGAAAACGAGTGTGTGTCCTTGTATTCGCAATGGTTTAGCTGCCCTCTCTGCAGTTGGGAGCCATCAGTTTATACTTTTTCATTGTACTCCATGACAGTCTCACATATTTAGTCTCACTCTCATATTTAAATTCTTTAATATTTTAATTTTCTTTCAAACCAGTTGTTGAAGTTTTATGGTTTCTTTCTAACATATTACTACAATGCCTCACATTCAGGCGCTCAGAATATTTGCAGATAGTCTAATATTTCTTCCTTTTTTATTAAAAAATCTTTATTCCTCATATCAAAATGGTTTTCACCCATGCAGAACAAACATAATGTATACTTCAGCTTAGTTGTATAATAAGACAAGAAAATTATTTGCACTGAAGCCCCACACGCGTTTCTGACCCTTATAAAACATATGTGCATATGCATTACCAAAATTGCATGAGCATCCTCTCAAAAAAGCTGCAGGCAAAGAAGACAGGCTTGCATTGATTTCTGCAGCAGCACAGGGCTCAGGACAACCTACATGATAGAAATCTGCCCCAGGTTGATTTGGACTCCCTTCTGCCATAGCTACATTACTCCTGGCATAAGCACCAGCTGTCTCAAGGCCACTCAGGGAGTTCCTACAGTAACTTTAGTCATGATTTTTGTTTATGTATGGATGCCTTAGGTGTTATTTAAAGCATCATAGGTGACAAATATTCCTTGTGGTAACAAAGATTTGACTCAGTTTCTGAATCTGCGGGAGTCCCTGGCATGCCATGCGTTCAGTGAGGAGCAGATCTGGAAAAGAATTGCAAAGCCATGATGCTCAGTGATGCCATCCTTACTTTTTATATGTTGTCTCCCTGCATAAGAGTCACAAAATCAAATTATTGTCCAATATTTTTTCACAATGGGGTGGGAAAAGCTTAGCATCCAAGCTTAGGATGCACAAGAGCAGCATATTGGTAAGTGGAAAAAGGAAAAATGTTTAAAGCCTGAAATAACCAATGGGAAGCATGAAAGGGAAAGAAATATTTGAAACCCTGTCCTTTCCTTGAGTAAGGCATCTTCACCAAGAAGTGACTGAGACTACCTGAGACCACCATCTTACTCTTTACCCTGAATTCCATATGCCCCTTAGGGGAACAATAGCTGGCTGTCTTTTTTCTTCTAAGAGCAAACTGGAAAAACCTTCAAACTGTGATGGCTGGGGAACTCACACCAAACAGGTTCTGTCACCTTCCCAGCTGTAGTCAAGTGTGCAAAATTCAGAAACATTTAAAATTGATGACATCGCACTTCAGACATAAGGCAGAAGAAACCTGTTGCCAGTGATAACAAAAAATCAAAGTAGATGGAGGGAGATTACCTTTCTCTAGGTTGTCAAGCTTGCAGTCATTTATACGACTCTTGCTGCATAGCACATAAACAGTCATTGAGCAACAGGACTGTTTTGTTTTCGCATTTTCTAAAGCTGATTCCTCACTAAAACAGAAAACTAGAGAAGGAGCTCTTCTGATCTCAGAAGAAAGGAAAAGCTGCAGAAACAATAAACAGGATCTGAACCAGATAACCCCTTACTAAAGGTTTTATAGAGGCTACTTAGTAAAAGTGCATGCAATGCAGTTCCTCTTGTAGTCACCGGAGAGAGACAGTTCTCTTTGAAAACATAAAATTGTGAGCTGCCTGAACTAGTTTTACTCTCCTCCAAATAAAAGAACAATGGAACCATTGCATTTTCCTATAAGTTTTTTTATTGAATTGGTACCAGATTACATCTTCAGGATCTCACATCCACAGTAGGGTTGCTATTTACATTTTGTCAATAACAGGAGGTTTTCCTACTCAAAAAAAGGAAGATAGACCTTGTAGCTGTGTTTAAATAGCCCCCTCACTTTCTCAGGCTCATTCTGTAGCAGCACGAGAACAGGACATGAAAAGATCAAGCAAGGAGCCAAAATCAGCAAATGTTTAAAGACATAAAATCATGCACAGGAGCACATAAAACAATTAAAATTATAAATTTTTATACTGATTATACTGGATTATACTGATATAATCCAGGTAGCAGGATTTCAGCAGAATCATAGAATAATTGGGATTAGAAAAGACCTCTGAACCATTGAGTCCAACCACTGAGCTGCAATCTTCACCTTTATGGCTGTATTAAAATTTGCACATTGACTCTGTGGAAGTTGTTGGGGTTTCTGGGCAATATCCAGAGTAGGTGGGGGAAGGGAACTGAGAGAGTAAAGATAGCAGAGGGTTGACACGTATGATAAATTAAGCTGGGAAAACATATTGAATTTGAGAGGGTGAGTGGGGATATAAAATGTGAGTGTCTCAAGGAACAGTGATACTGCAGGGAAGCAAAATAGTGCATGGAAAAATAAGATAAAAAGAGAAAGGATGAAAGGATGAAGTGGTGGCTTTTGGCCAGGGTGTACTTGTGTATGACAACAAGTGTGACCTACAGTCTGGTGTGGTACTTTGGGATACTCTGTCTAGGAAATCTCATAGGATATTTTTCCATAATGTCTCCAGATCAGTTGAGCTTAACCTTTAAAGCTGAAGGATGTACTTGGATCACGAGTAAGGTCTAAGGTTTTGCCCTGATCTTCAGTATCTGAATCCCCTTCACAACAGTGTAAAACTGAGGCTGAAGCCTTTTGCTTTGAACTGTTAAATCTCATGAATCAATAAAATCTGTTTAGATAATGAAATCAATTTCCAGGCACGAGTTCCTAAGAAGAAAAAAAATTAGTATGAAGGGTTTCATTTGATGTGGGTGTAGGCAACTACTGATGAAGATTATTTCTTGTCAAGAATGTACCTTCTTTGTAATTAAAAAGAAAAACAGTTTAAAAATATTTACTTTTTTGTTTGTTTTTTTAATGACTGGTTCTAAAAACAAGGAAAAATCTCCCCCTAAATTATCCCATATTTAAGCGCTTTAGGTAGAAACTTGCATAATTTTCAGTTCAGAAGTTTCAGTTTTTCTTGTGAAACTGGTATAAAATACAACATGAAGAGTGCTCTCGCACTCTCACATTAGGCAGCAGAATAATTTAATCATAAAAAATGCAGCAATACTGCCAAGCCTTTTCAAGTGCTTTAAATAAGCCTAATTCATACATGTTATAAAATGTATATGATGCCTACACATAAATAAAATTTGAAAGGGTACATAATTCACTGACAGGAGGCCTGAAGACACATGTCTGAGGCTGGGCAATAGTCTCTCAATCTATATAGACTATAGCATTGATGCATCTCACCTATAGTTACTGCTAGAGAAATTACAATTTTTCTGTGGTGCTGGTAACATGAAAGGAAACAAATGATTGGATGATACAGCCAGTATCTACAATTATTCTTCCCATAAATAGAAGCATTGAAATGGCTTTTTACTTAAATTCTATACTGTAAAAAATAATGTAAATGGGGCCTTGGTGCTTTAAAATATGGACCGAGTCTGCTGCATGCACTATTTTATGGGAAATTAAATTCAATAGATGGGACAAACCTTGGTCATATTTACATCATGGTAAATCCAGAGTATTGGAAATGGGGCAGGGAACAGGAAAAAAAAAAGCTCCATTTAAAAAAAGAAATATTTCAGACCATCATTTAAAAATGACAGAAGGAAAGAAAACACCATCTTATATAACCTGGAATATAAAATGTTGCATGCAATTAGAAAATATTAGGAAATTAAATACAGGGGATGTGATGATTTAGAATATATTAGAATTCTGGACAAGTTACAATTTCTTGTGTCTTGACATGTTTTTCCATGATAAAAGATTGGCAGAGCTGGTAGGTAAAACTTCTTTGCACATTGTATATAAACTGCACAACCTTTGCTGTATCAACTTTATGCTCCAATAAACAAGACAATAATGACAAATTATCAAAGCAGTCCTCAGATGTGACCCTCAATTGGAAGAGCAGCAATTTAATGAAGACAAAAGCTAGGTGAAAGCTGCTAATATCATTTACTGATAAACAGATTTTCTCAAGAGGCTCCTAGCTCAATCCCCTGAGGCCCCATAAACCTGCATAATTCCATTTAAAATATTGTGCAATTCACTAAATTAGTCTTTGAACATCCTTACTATCCAATTACGAAGCCCCAGCATGGACAGAATAATGAAATTTTTCAAACTGTGGAATGCATGTGGCCTTAACAAACTTATGACAAACACTGAAATTAGCTTTCAGTTTTGAAGCCAATGCAGACTATTGCTAATGCTTCAAGTCAGAGATAAGACAATAAAACACTATTGCAGTGTTTAAGCAGGATGTAAAAAAAATAAAACTTTGACTTATATAGAATTCTCAACACAGCTTACCTTCAGGTAAAAAAAATCATAAGAACTTGAATAATGTTTCTGCATTTGCAAGCTATTTGGCCTGCTTAAGTTCTAGTAAAAGCTTTACTGAATAAAGGGTACAAAATACCTCCTGGACAGTTTCATCTTCCAGGCAGGCAGAAAAAGGCGAGAGTTTCTGAAGTGAAATTTATTTCTGTTCAAGCATTGCAAGCTGTATTATTAAAGTAATTTGTCATGGTTTGAATATTTCTGCCTGATTCACCATTAAATTGGCCTTCTAATTACCAACTTTGTCATGAAAAGCAGTTGGACTTCTTCATTCACCAGAAATCTTCAATCCCTTAATAATAGCTTGGTTCAAATAGTGGGGGAAACACTTTTATGCTCAAAATTTAAAATGAATAGGATAGACATTATCAAAAAAAAGACTCCAAGCTGAAATGAATCCACTAATGATGGCTTCAAATTCAAATGTTACCCAGAGAATACTTAGAATATATCTTTAATGAAAGCATTATTAATTTGGATAGTGAATATTTTACCTTTTAAAAATGCAAATTCATTTATTTTGAATGTAAATACAAAGCTGAAATGAATTCACGTAACTTAGGGCAGTGAACATTCACTTAGACAAAAAACACATAGTCCACATTCCTAATGTTATAAAGGTTCAGGACAATGTGCAGAAGTGATTGTGCAATTATTTGTGCATCCATTTAGAGTGATCATGCATACTGATGATCATGCAAGTGACCACAATTATAAATGGTTGGGCAGAAATGAAACTGTTTTATGTATCACGTGCTTATGAAACTGTGATAGTGAGGTTGTCTATGAAGTTCTGAATTACTTCCTTTGATAGCTGTGGAATGCCAGGTGCTTCCACCAGCACCTCTGTACAGCGATCCTCTTAGTCTCACTGGAGTTCAGTTTATATGCCAAATCATACTTAAAGATTTTTTTTTAAAGTCAAACATTAATTTTATCATATAGGTTTTTCTAAAAAAAAATTTGTCCTTCCTCTAACTAGCATTTTAATTGCACAAATCAGGCCTCTATATTTACATGCAGTCTACACTTATCCAGCTATACATTTCATTAAAAATTTCAATTATTACTAATCTATCTTGAAAAATTGGAAGCTGAGGGTTAGTGCCATTTTCTGTCAAAAATATACTGATTGTTACTTTAATTTGCAGAATAAATCTGGAAATCTGTGTAGGCTTTTAATCAAGACTTGCTATCATCCTACTTTCCTTAAGCCCTTTTTGCCCTAGCATAAAGAGAAAAATTGCCACACTAGGTTATGGCAATAATTCCATTATTTCAAAAAGCTCTTTCAATATTTGACAAGCATCAGGTGAAAAACCTTCCGTGTACCCAAAGATTTAAGACTTTGTTAGCTATATGTAAACCCAGGCTGAGATATCATGCTGACCTTGACTTCTAAAAGAAAGATGACCTTCACTTAAAGCATGCTCTAGAAGGAGTTAAGATAACTTGGATCCTTAAAAATCAGAGTCACACATTAGGTTGCACAGATTTTTGACACTGTATCCTTCTTTGGCAAGGGAGGAAGGTTTACAAAATGAGTCCAAAAAGTCATCAGTATGACATCAGAAAAGGTGACAGGATGAGGAGCCAAAAGGTAAACTTTAGGGATTTTCTACTTTTACTACTCAGGATTGTTACTGGCAGGAGAATGATGTGGCTGAGACACTTAAGCAAAAGGAACCAGCAGAAGACAGGGAGAAACAGGTACAATATGAAGATGAAAAAAATCAATGATGACTCTTTGCTATGCCTTTCTGTATTTTCTTAACTATTATGTTTGGGCCAATGTGTTTATGAAGCATGATGAAACGCGCTTTTCTGAAACAACAGTCATAAGGTAGAAAACACACTTGCAAAGGTGTTCAGGATCTCATAAAAAAAAAGGTGAAGTTCTTCATGATTCAAACATTTTTGAATTGAGAAAGTGTGTTAGTACACTTCCCAGGTCAGGATGTATAATAACCCACTTGTGCTATGAGAACACTTAGGTCCTTCCACATGCTGACTCCAAAGCATGTGTGGTGAAACACTTTGCTCTGACTATACTTGTAAGGGTCCTGAATCTGGTTCTCTACTCAGATACACATTGTGAGTCCAAATCTACTAATGACAAAAATATGGATACCAGCAGTTTCTGCTAATTCTTTCTGTTTCAATAAGAAAATCTATTTAACTGCAGGGTACTTCCACAGAGGATGTTCTTGCTGACTGTTGTACATAACCCGGGGGATTACATGCAGGAAATTGGTGCAGATAACATGAAACTGAAAATAACTGAATGAGAAATTTGGAGAGCTGGTATGAGACAGAATGGATATAGAGATGTGGTACAAGCAAGCATTCAGAAGGTGGCAGCGAGATACATATAGAAAAAGGAAGATAAATAGATAGGAACCCTACATAACTAAGGACAGACAAAGGATTCAGTTTCTTCAATTTCTGTTTGTTCTTGCCCAGTATAATCCTCCTTTGTAGTCCTTTTCCTTTATTCCACTGCATGTCTCCATGAAATGCAAAAGTTGTAGTTTGATAGCTCTGCTGTTTTGGGTTTCTACTCTTCAGAATGAAGTAGCTGAAACAAATGGCTTCTGGGTTTTTGAATGTAAGATTTGGGAGCTTGTGTCTGGGCATCCTTTCTGGAGAGGGCAGTTGGTTTGCTCTGGACTAGGGAGGGCACAAGAATCAACCTGCTGGGTAGTCTGGGCTACAGTAAAACTTTGAGACCTCAGCTGATACAAGAGCACAGACAGAGCCAAGGAAATCAGTGTATGTGCCAGAGAAGCATAAATGCAGGATGTAACTGTGGCACACAGCTTCCCACAGGCAAGTTTCTAGCGTTTCTGACCAGGTGGCCAGAGAATGCCTATATTTTGTCACCTGAAAATCAGGCATCTGCAGAAAATCAGGAACTGCATCATCCTGCAGAAAATTGCTTCATACCTGTTGTCGTGGGTTTGGGTATTTTTGTTTTTTAAATTGAGACTGGCAAAAGTATCATATCAGCATCCTGGAGGAGATATGCTTGGGGTCTATACAGTGAAAAAAAGGGGAAGATCAAGGGAAGAAAGAAACTCAGAAGAAAAAAGAAAATAGAAACAAAGATATTTCTGGTAGGGATGCTGTCATTGTACAGTGTCAGCACAATGCTGTCCTGACTATTATCTAGATATCAGCCTAATACAGATGGTAAACTAAAATTATAACTGATAAAAAGACAATAGTGGAGGGAAGACATTCTCAGAAATAAAACATACTGCCATGATTGTGAAAGATTAACATTTTTCTTATTAAATGATGAGCTTGCTTTTTAATATCAGCATTATAATAGACTATGCTATGAATCTCTCTATCATACCTAAAGCACTGTTAATTTATCTTTCATGAATACATTAGAAGAGAGGGTTTTCCCATAGGCAAACACACCATACCATATTTGCAAATGTCTTACATAATGATGCAAACACTATGCATATCGAGTAGCAGTATTATAGTGTGGAAGGCAGAAACAGCACATGCACAAAAGGACTTTCATTCCATTTCATTAAATACTAAACCAACAAAATAAAGTCCAATTTACTGTATAGAAATCTTGCAGTTGTGGAAAAGGTTGCTGTTTAAATTTATACTTTAGGTTAAATTCAGCTATTTGTAATAAGGAGCTTTTGAGTGTAGATAGAGTGAATGATTTGTTAACACATTGATTGCATTTGTTCTTAAAATACAGCACTGTTCATTTTGCAGTTGTATCTGCTAACAAATTCCTAAATATCTACTTATTTGGGAAAGAGTGCATGCACTGCACTCTGCTTTTAAAAAAAAAATCTTAGTGATATACTACGATATGGAAATTAAATTGGAAATCACAGTCACAGACACAAAAAAAAATAGCAGTCATTTTATTTAGCTTGTTACCATCTAGTCTAGTCCAAGAACATTACCTTAACGGCAGACTTGGAATTCATGAAGAGTTACATAAGGGCCCTGTTGTCAAACATAAAAACAACCCATTTAGTGTCTGTTTTGCATCTACACAGGAAGTTTTCTTTCATTATCAACCAGCCACTAGATCTTATTATAGCCATTGTTTAATTTGTGCTCTGTTTTACAAGTGACACTTGTACAGGCCTCATGGGGCTGCTGACAGAAGTGTGGCTGTCTCCTTCCCTTGTGTCAATTCTTTTGTGAACCTTTATAATTAGCCACTTAACAAATTGAGGAAAATGAATCTGTGGTTGTGAAGTGTTCACTGGTGCTAAGTCAACCATGTGACAGTCCAAGCTGATATGTAAAAAGTCATGGTACTCAGCAGTACAAAGGGTTAACAAAACCTCATTATGGTAGGTTAATAAACAGAAATGAGGTATGTGATCACCAAGAGACACTAGAAAAGTTAGAACCACTTCCCTCAATTGTAATATATAGAACTGTTTCAAAATTCTTTCAAAAGTGTTTCACCTCTTGTGTTTTTTGGGTGGGGGGGTAGGGGAAATTACCAAATTACACAACAGTGAGTCACATATCATGGCTTAAAGCCTATTCTGTCCAACTCCCAGTGTTTTATCTATGGCACTTTATAGGCAAAACAACAACACAGCAGCTGTCTCTCGCAGAGAAAAACATGTCCCAGCTTTCAGTATGTCACATTTTCTATCTTCTCCTAAGATACACCACAGCTAATTTAATGACATTATCTTACCTTCAATGAGTAATGCCATTTCTAACAAAAATATAATCTGCACCCATGCACATTTTTCCCAAAAAACATATGCTTTTATTTACTTGAAAAACAAGATCTTGTTCCTGTTTTTAGTAATCAAAACCTGATATTTTATTTTCTCTCATTCTTTTTCTTCTGTGAAAAAGTGATGTTTTAAAAAACAAATAGATTTTCTTCTCACAAATCTTTTTACTGGGATTTTTAATGGGATTATTGTCTAGTGGTCTATTGTCATAATTACTGTATGTAAAAAGATTCAAGGGT
Source organism: Parus major (assembly GCF_001522545.3). Classification (NCBI taxonomy): domain Eukaryota; kingdom Metazoa; phylum Chordata; class Aves; order Passeriformes; family Paridae; genus Parus; species Parus major. The sequence goes on from NC_031768.1 coordinate 47,360,750, forward strand.
GTTAATTTCATGTCTATATATATATATATATATATATATATACATATATATACACACACATGTCCTTGCATGCATTAATATGGATCTGTGGGTGTTCACCCAGACTTCACTCTGCTTACAGCTCTTCAAGTACCTAAAGTGTGGGAACGGATTCACATGAAATGCATCTTGCTTACTGCAGAAGCAGCCTTTGAACCAGGAGGAGGAACCAGAATCTCCCCTGTTCTCAGGTGGGTGATTTAGCTACTGAGCCCAATTAGTCATGACATCTTCTTCCACTGTAGTGGGAAGACACCAGGAAGGGAAGTGGAAAAAGCCCTCCTCTGCTTACCCTGAACAGATGGTTGCTCATTGATTAGGGTGTCCCTTGAGAGGTGGAAACGGTGGGTTTGAACCTCTGCCAGTGAAAGGGGAATTAAATCCTCATCTTCTTTAAAGTGGGTCTTCTAACTACTGAACAGGAATCCTGCACTGTGAAGATATTTTACAAGAAAGACTGATTTTTGAATGGGATATCATGCAGTTATCTTATGAGTTCAGGCTGATGTTGGCTCTTCATTGAGTAGGGCCTTGAGCTTCTGGGACATAAAACACATTTCTCTTCTACATGTTTCAGTTTAGCCAACCAGGGAAGTGTGATCCCGTATAAACTGGCTCTGGAGGTTTTTGTTCTGAACACACTGTTGACATGAAATACCTCACATTGTTCAGGGACTTTGGAGGGGTTTAAATTCAGAAAACAGCTCTATGGATTTCACTTAAAGCTCTTATATATCTGAATTTTACATTTCCAAAATTAATTCTATACTATGGGAAAGATCACCAGCAGTGAATCCAGCTGTGGAAGCACTCGCTTTTATCTGTACATATTGTGTGTGTATGGGCATCCCCATAACAACAGAACACATACAGATTTTAAGAGCCAAGACCTGTATTAAAGAAAGTCCATCTGGAGCAGAGCAAGATGTCAATTTTAATAATACAATTGTTTGTGTGCTTGTTGGGTAGCAGAAGAAAATCCAAGAGGCACTGTTCCATCCAGCATCTAGTGACTCCAAGAAGTTCTGCAACAAGGTGGAGCACACTTCCCAGTGCCCACTCAAATTCCAACCTCGGTGACTGCACAGTTCAGTGGTGTGTGCTCTTATGGGAGACGCAGCAACAAAAAAGAATAGGGGCTGTGCATAAAATAAGCTGGTACATAACAGGATATGCAGCATTTTAGGTCTTTTCCAGCCTCTCAATGACTCATACTGCATCACGACCTGTCATGAGATTCCTCCTTGGTCAGTGTCAGCTGGGCAGCCCTTACAGGCTAGAAAATGCTTAAAACAGACAGTGCAGTACATATCATTCCTAATGTGAAAACAAGGCTGGTGGACAGAGGAAGCACACATGAGACTGTGGACATTTTGGGATTGGTGTGGCAGACACCTAGAAAGGTTTTATCACTGATTATAGCAGCGAACATGATGTAAACAGCTGCACATGCTGAAGGTATGAAATCAAAACATGCAGGCAAGCAAAATACCAGTCATCACTGTAGAAAACCACTTGCTATAGACATTTGAGGAGAGGTCTAGGATAGAAGAATCAGAAGCAAGAGAGAGAGATGAAGACTCACATGCCCCCCTGGTACCAGAATACATACTAGTGACCTATGTAGGGGACAGCAGGCCCTCATTTTAGCAAAAATCCTGCCTTGCAATCCCCTTCTGGAACACAGTTTATTCTAAGTGCTTTCCACTTCTTTTATCTTCTGAGTCATAAACCCCTCAGAGATTAATGAGGGAGATAGAAGTATTATTTTCTCTGTATGCAGTAGGTACCTACATTTTCTAACTTGGTGTTATCCCATCTGACTACAGAGAATTAAATCAAAGAGGCTTCTAGGGTAAAAGCAAGCTAGAAACAAAACAGCAAAGATGAGCTATCTCCAGAGAAAAACCAAGTGACAACGAAGAAGGCAGGGAGCTATTAACTGCAAGACAGGCACCTGCTTGTCTCCAGCCAGGCTAACAGGTGTGTTTTGCCTGACCAAAGCTTCAGAGAAAAAGAAAACCAAATTGTTTAGAAAAGAAATAAATCCCTGGCTAAAGAAGGAAGTGTTTATAACAAAATGCTTCAGGGAGGTAATGAAAGTAGGGGACACTGCAACTGCCTGTATCTCCTAGGCAAGGAAAGGAGTGTCCACTATGAAAGAAAAAGTTAACAAAACTCCCAGGAATAAGCAAGATTCAGAAATAAGCCTCACACTGTTTTATCTCCCTTCTCAGAAAGCTGTGTACTCTGCAATGAATAAATAATGTCCTGTTTTGAAGAAGCAACCTTGCAGGAGCCAAGTACAGCTGGATTTGCTGCTTTTTCACAGGTGAAAAACAGACGGTTGTAGCCCAGTGATCTGGTCTAGGGACTGTGCAAAAGTATATCTAAAGAGGGACTGAGAAAGCTCTCACTAGCTGGATGCATTTTGAAGAGATGAAAAGAGTCTAAAATGCAGCTTGCTGTAACAGTGGTAGACACACTTTTAACTGCTGAAAGCTGTGCTGTTTTGCTTCTCTCAGATTCTGTTGTGGAGCTGATAGGAACAAATGCCATATAAGCTGGTAGCAGTGGCATCTTCCATGCTTTTGTAACTCTACAAATTGCCAGGAGACATAAGAATATCACAAAAACACAGAAGCAGCAAAAATAATGCCTTGGTTTTCCAACTGCTTTCGAAATAAGTGAAGAAGTCATGCTGGAGAGTTGCAATGATTTGGGGGCCCTGGAAAATGAAAGATGTTTTAATGAGAGTTCATTAGGGCTTTGAATGTTCATTGACCTGATAAGCACCTTCTCTTCTAAACAACTATTGAAATCCACTGCAAATCAATGATAACCAAAAGTGGCTGCTGATTTAGTGCCATCTATAGCCTACAAGATACATGTGCATCACAGGGGCCTTTTCTGCATTTACATACTGGGAGCCTCAGCACTGAAGCCATGGTTAAAAGAAGAGAATAATAACATTTGAATCTTAAATATATTCTCACTATGGGAAAAAACAGTATGTTTCAGAGGGTGATATGCTGAAGCTTCCTCTGCTACAAAATCCCTCATGCTTATTCTGTGATTACAGAGTATTTATACCATTTTGATCCTCAACCTGTCATATAAACACTGAATTCCCTTCTAAACAAATTAAAATATAAACACATATATAAAATGACTACGCACAAATACACACACACATACAAAACTAAATTTATAGTTTTCCTTTCCCCATTTAGGTGTTGCATTATTGAGCTGCACTGACTCCTATCTCTAGTAAGTGCAGCATACACATAACTTATAATTTTCTCTGTGTTAATAATTCCCCTTTTCAAGTTGAAATTTGAAATAAAATGGCCAGAATACATGATCATGATGAACTGATAGAAATTAGATATATTGCTCAAGATAAGAGGCAGTACTAGCCTATTCTAAAATGCATTATTCAACTAATTTTAAACAGAAGTATCACAGCAATAGATCAGCAGCTGTTAGAACACATCTCACATCAATACATAAGTGTATTTTTGATATTGCTCATTGTGCTGTTACAAGAACTAATTTGCAGACAAAATTTTGCTCCTCCCTCCTCCACCTAAATTTAATATGTTTATCTGCTGATACAGACATGCAAAGGGAAATTTCAATTCTCTGGACTTGATTCTACTATCAGTGCTGATAGTGGAAATTACTCAGAAGGAAACAGGAATATTCAGGATTCACACTGGCTAATCAAGAAATGATGACTGTCCTTTGTGCTTTGTGTCAGAAGGAACTCTGCTGTATTGGATAAGATTCTCTTGTAATAATATCCTTTAGAAATAACTTCAAAAAGTCAAGCAAAAAGAAGGAGGAAACTTAAGCTTTTCCTGACTGCTCAGCTGCACCTCCTCTGCAGTCTGTACTATTTGTGTGACTACTCACATTGAAAAATCATTGAAAGTCTTTAGACCACAAAGCTACTCAAAAACAGAAACAAATAATCAAAATCGATTTATTTGTTTTGCCAGTAACAGGAATAAAAGCATTTGACATATTCTATATAAAAATGCAAGGTAGCAATAACAATCACTATTTATTAATCTCTTTATACACTTGAATTAATGGTCTTTTATAAGTACTTACAGTCTCTATTAAGCACACAACTGTTTTTATCAGTTCCTCTCTAATTTCTATCAGTTAAAAAGAAAAGGTTGCTTTGATGATAAGGATAATATAGAAGTAACCTCTTTGGTTAAAGATTAAAGGGCATCTGTGCTAGAACTGCATGAATAAAGACTTAACAGTTAAATATACTGGATCCAGTTTTATTTCACAGCTTTTCACACACAAATAAAAACTGTATGTGTACATACACATAAAACGTGCCATTTAAAGGCATTTTTCAGCTAGAATGAGTTGCATTTGTCATTTGGTACAAAGCCTCTTTCAGAGAAATTGTTGATTTTTTCACAGAGGCTCCTATACTTTTCATTCCTTTTGTATTATTTCAATCAGCAATGGATATACATCTTTGTTAGCCTAATTTGGGGACCTACAAAGCAGGAAGAAGGAAAGCACAAAGGAACACACTTGACATATTGGTCTATTTGCTACCTCTTTTAAGCTCAATGCATACTAATGAAAGTGATCCAAACTATTTTTCTCCACTCCTCACTTAACAAGCATAATAATAAATGAATATTTAAACTAGCTGCAAATATATTAAGTGGAAACAAATAGGTTTCATTTGTAACAAGTGCACACAGGTTAATTAACAAGAAGGAGCTTTTGTGTTGAAACAAGGCTCCCTGATGCTGTACATGCAGGTGCCGTTAAGGGCCAATTGAGCTCTATAGGATAATTATGAAGTACCATTGTGCTCTACCGTTTGTTAACAAAGTGCTGCCTGCAATTTGCCTAAACCTATAAACCATCATCTGTGATCCTCAGCAGCAATTAAGTGACAAACATCTTCTCATCGGAGACTTGGGAAAACAAAAGAGACATGATAGCATTTAAGGAGCCAGATGGATATTTCAGAATGTCAACCCTGACAGCCTCCCTTTCAACAACAAAATATAAAACGGGAGCCTGCTTGGTACCATGCTGTGGGGAAGAAGGGAAAAGTCACATCCAAATTATTAAGAGAAGGGTGTTAGTAATCACAGGATTGCTCATTTGAACAGCTCTTAGTGGGAAAGCCTTGGACTGGCAAACAAGCAAAAGATAAAACCCTTTTCCCTCTGAAAACAGCTGTGGCTACAGCTCTGTTGAGTCTGAGTTGTTTTTTAGGTTTGGGGATTTTTTTTTCTCTTTTTAATTCTTCTTTTTAATTTCTTCCATCTTCACAGAAGGGGATTTTCTTCCAATGAATAAAAGTATAAAAATTCTCTTTTCTAAGAAGAGGACAAACCAACAGACAGAATTTTCTCCAGGGCATAAGTTACTAATTAGTTCTGCAAAAATAGCCTATATTAGGAAAAATGATGGATCAGCACAAAGAGGCATTTTAAAACAAGAGATCTACTACTACTGTAAAATAATTGATCTAAAAGTTTTGAGGATGTAATCTTTAAAATGCTTCTGTAAGCTCAGCAATAATTCCAGAAGCTATAAACTTTATACAGGCTTGTTTGAATTAGTTCAATTAATTGCCTGGTTGGGAGACCCTCCAAAACTTGGGGAAGCTCTTGTTTTCATAGATAAGGATCTTCTGGGCATTTTGTTGCCTACATTAAATGATGTTGTCTAGCTGATCTGTGTAATTGGTAGAGCTAAAAGGCTATTCAGTAACATGAAAAAAAATAAATTATAAATGCATGAATGTCACTAGCTAGCCTACATTTTTTTTTCCCTATTGCCAAAACAGCAGCATTTACAAATGTTTTCTGTAACCATTTTGAAGCTACAGCTGAGTGTGTTTTAATATACCATCAGGTCAACAGCTCTCTTGAAAGAAAAAATCAACCCAGGGCCAAACAGTCAGACGGGCCTAATTAAGTACTTCAGGAGTCAGAGAAGTGCTCAGATAACTACAGCTGACTTGACCCTTTTCTTTGTACTTCACTGGGTTTCTGTATACCTTTGCCACTCTCCTTTGGATTTATGTTTTTATGAATTATTTAAAAAAGGCAACTTCAGATCTACAATTAGTTTTCAAGGAAACAGATGTGAGAAAATAATCACAACTTAAACAGCTTAAAAACGGCTCTGATCTTGACGGAATGCAAAATGCCAGATTTCCAGGACCGCAGAATTCATCACTTGGCAAAAGTGTCATTAATCCCTGCCTGCTTTCTGGCCTTTTCTTACAGTGCTCTGTCAAATGTCACAGATCACCTGGAAATCTAACAGTCATGACAGAGCTGGGGTTTCTTTCTTTAATGGTGGGGGGGACAGGAGGCGGAGTGAACTGTTTCCATTTTAAGGAAAAAAAATAAATGAAAAAGGATAAAATAAAGATAATCCATGTAAGCGTCTTTTAGCTTTGTATAATACTGCACTATGTTGTGGTGGGAAAAACATGATAAAGCATTTTGTCATGCTGGGGATTTAATATTTGTTTTATGCTGTGTGTTTAACAAATACAAGACTGGTTAAATGGGGAAAATGGAGTTCTTTTGTCACCTCCATTGGTATCCTCAATGACCCAAGATTCATGAGCTGATTTCCACTTTTCCTCCTGAAAAGATTTTACCTGTTACCTTAAGATAAGTCCTGCAATGTTTGAAGATGCATCCTGCAGCTTTTCTTTAGGCAGATTGCTGAAGGCTTTCTCCCAGTATCGTGAGCATCACTGGGCAGCCTTCCATCAGTCCCAGCAAATGTGCAACCCAGCCTAACCCACTTGGCACAGTAGCGCTTTGAAGTCTCATTCAGGGACACTTGGACTTCAAAGTATATATAAAGAAAAAAGCCAGTCCCATGTACAAGGAGAGATGTACTGATGGAAATAAAAGCTGTAGCCACTGGCACCACATGGAGAGGCACAAAATGTCTGAGATTTAAAAATCTGGGGACAGTACAAACTAAATAATTTCAAAAACTTTAATTTATTTTACTCTTTTCTTGTAGAGAGACCAGGCCTCCACGGCTATTTTTAAGATGCAGATCAAAGAGTGTGAGGTTAAATGAACACACTTGATCTAATGATTCGCTGCGTGAGCAGAATTGACACATTTTGTCCCTGTGTTTATCTTTCATTCTTTGCATTTCACCCTGATTACTTGTCTCAAAAGTGCATACATTATGATCCATGATACTGGTGAGTTTAGGAGAGCTACAGACATCTCCAGCTTTTGTAGGATCTCAGGTAACTGCAAACAAAGCATTCCAGGGCAAGTCTGCAAACCCTGATTCCATGTTCAAAATTATAACAGAGGTGTATTTGCTAGAATGTTCTGACTTTTGTTATGATTCTTTATCTTAAATGATGGAGAATCGTTTCCATCTTAAATGATGGAAACAAACTCTTGTTTCAAGAGTTTTTCAAATTCTAGGCAGATCTTCAAGCGACCTGGCTTTGTATAAATGTAAGATTTAGCTCTAAATACAACTTAGAATTGCATACACCTATGCAGCAATACAGTTACCTCAGCAAACTTCTTTACCTTGGCTAAGGACACAACAAAAATGCATAATACTGACTTAAAATTATTCATATGTAATCGTCTCTGTTACCAAGCTTTTTAAAATTTGGTATGTTCATTACTGGATCCAACATTTTCCTGAGCACGAAATATCTTTTTGTATGCAAATATCACCTAAATTTTGATAAGAACTAGCTTCATTGATATATTTTTGGGACAATAGCTGAAAGAATTATTCATCTTTATGTGACTAAGAACAATTTTGAAAGTCTAATGAAAGGGATGTGTTATTTAAACAGCTTTTCAGTATTTTGTTTGCTACCCTACTTAATTAATTGTTACTTATGCAAATTCCATTCTGTACTTACAGGAATTTTTTTCCCACTAAAATTTAATTCAAAAAAATACCTACCATTATTGTTTTATTCTCTGCTGGCTAGACCATTTAGATTATACCCCATTAATTTATAAACACATGGATTGTCACAGCCTACACTAAATAAATTTCAAACACCGTGAAAGAAAAATACAGCTTACAACTAGAGGTTTTTATCCTAATTAGCATAACTAAGCATAAAAAAATAAATGATTGGAGAGTAAAACGTGAAAAATAATTGAAAACAATGGCTATGTTTTAGCACTGTACAAATCAGATCAATGGTTTGTCTTGCATCATTAAGGTCCAGAGAAGAAGGATGGTAAATAAATGGGAAATAAGTATTGCAAAGATGTGTTTTGGGAACTTACATCGAGAGTCTGCAACCCAAATTACCCAAGTGGATTTAAATATTTGAGTTTTATTAAGATCTCCTGCCTATATTGGCTAGGAGGAGAGTTAATAACAATCCATTCATGCAGTCCTTACACATAAGAGTAGGCAGCACCACTAGACAGCAATGTGGAAGTCAATTAGTGGTAACATGCACAGGTACTGTGTTTCCCCAGGGGTTCCTAACATCTCAAAATGCAGCAATGAGAGCTGAGAAAGGTGATCAAGACCGACAGAAGAACTTTCTTAACTGATTGGTTGATATAAGCATAATAATAACTAGGATTTGAGGAGCCTGGCAGCATGAAAACAAAAGGAACTCAAGAGAGAGAAAGGTTAGGTCTGGTCTGTCTCCCATTTGAAATGATGCGTAAAGTATCTCTCTTGCCTTAGAATCCTCTCGACTGAAATCAGAAAAAAGTGCATTTGTCCCTAAGACATTTTCCAAATAATTCAGCTTAGAATTTCTGCTTTGGGAACAAAATCTTGTACCTCATTCTATCGTGTCTTAGGGTCACTTACCAGAACAAATAGTTGAGGCTGATGTGAATTTTTTTTAAAGTAACTTGCCTCTGCAAGAAAAAATGCATTTATTTCTAGGAAAAAACACAGCATCTGTTCTTCCCTGCTGCTTCTACAAAACAATACTTGTTATTAGAGAAGAGCTATGGAAAATTAGGCAGCTAAAATGGAATTTACCCAACTTGGAATCTGAGGAGACGAAGCTCAAATGGAATTTACCCGACTTGGAATTTGAGGAGAAATGTATATTTAACATTTGTCCGGCGGATTAGCACAGCAGGACTGTCGCATTATTCAGTGCCACGCCAAGTTCTTCCAGTTTAGTTGACTTGAATATAAGAAACAGATGTTGGGGATGTTGGGGCAACGTTCAGCTCTGCAAACTTCCCCGACCGAGAAAACAAATACTCCATCTCTCCGTCCCTCGGCCGAGACAAAACGCCTTACACTGTGCTAACCTGTCACGGTGCGGGAAGGCATTCAGTAGGAAGGCACTCAGTGGGAAGGCATACAGTGGGAAGCAGTCGCTGACGGTCGTTTCTGAGGAGGAGGAAGGGGGAGCAGGGCCGGTTTGGGGCCCGGAGAGGGCCGGGCCGGGCCGGGCCGGGCCGGCGGCAGCGGAGCCGCCAGCAGGTGGCGCGGTGCCTGCGCGGATTGAGCGGCCCGAGCAGGCCTCTGAGGCGGCGGGCGGGCGCTCTCCTTAATTTCCTGCTCGGAGCTTAGTCATTTCTATTTTTCGTCGCAGAGCAAAATAATCAGCATTGTCTTTCATCGTTAACTGAGCCACGCTGCCTTTCAGTCATTATGGACCTGATCCTGGGCCTCTGGAGTCAGCAGGAATTTTGCACAGCTGTCCCAAGGTGGTTAGGTGCAGTCTTAGAGTCACATCGTACTAATCTGTTTTACTTTGTACGCTTCAAATTCGGGACTGTTTTGTGAGGGAGCTGCCAAGCTATTTATGTTGTGTTATGCTATGTTATGTTGTTGATCTAAGAGGGCTCACTTGGGGGTAATAAGGCTGTTACCTTTTGTCAGTCTCATGTATTCCCAGAAAATTTAAGGACTGGTTCCTGAAATCTGTCATCAGTTACATTCACATTTTTCCCTGATCTCTCCCTGCAATGACTAGGGTGTAAAAAGTTACATTTGTAGTTCTTTTTTCTCTTACCTTTGGAATTTTACGTAAAGTATGCTGTTTGAAAACAAATCAAGCTGAGTGTTCAATGGCCCAGTCTATTTCCTACAGAAACAGGGATCTTTTAATTTGCTCTTAAATTGCCTTTCAATGAAATATTACCTTTATGTAAGAGGAGTATAGTGCAGGGAATGGCTACTTCATTTTGTCTCTGAATTTGATTTCTTTAACTGCACTTTAGTAATTTGATAAGCCTGTATGCTTTAGCATAGGCCATCTAAAAGGAAAGAAAATGCAACGTGATAATGCATTTACAGAGTTAATCTACAACAAGAGGACTGTGGATCATTCAAGAGGACTGTGGATCATTCCTCTAGATTTTTCTTCTTTTTTTTTTCTTTTTTTTTTTTTTTGTAAATCCATTAGAAGATTTACAGAAAGGGCTCTTTGAGTGTCACCATTTTAATTTAATTATTGTGTCTCTAGATCAACAAGAGGTGCTTCTGTGCCTTTCACTGACACTTTCTGCCCTGGCTGTTGACATAGCCCAGGTCTGCCTGAAAGCAGACAGGTTCTCACACCTGTGGGGACAGGGGAAAGGAGGCACAAGGGGCAGACAACAGGGAAGTTGTCTGAGGAAGCTCAGGGACCCAGCATTTCTATGTAGCCTCCTTGACTTTAATAAGACCTGCACAGAAGGACTGCTGCTGGAGGACTTCCCTGCACTGAGTTCAGCATGGAGCCAAAATCTGCCAAGGAAAGGCCTTTAAATGTAGGAAATGATTGTAATTCATTATCAGTATTCATAACAATGGGAGAAAGTTATCCAAGAGTTTTGTAGGAATGTCTGTCTTGCTTTTTCTTTGCTTGACTAGCAGGTACCAGAGGCAGTAGTCACCAGTACTGTCATTAGTTTTCTGTACAGAGTGGATGCAGACCTGGCACACAGTTATCACAGAAATTAACCAAGCAGAGAGTACTTGAAAGGGCTTACACTGGAAATCTAAACCACATTTCACTAGTTCTTGAACTGCCCTGAACCTTCCAGTTTTGTGTAGAAACATGGGAGAGTGAAGTCTCCTTTTAAACTGGCCCACCCCCCCCAAACTATTTAAATAGATGTTTCTAAGAATTTCTGGTATTGACTTTCTTTCCTGCAGTTTTTTGTCAAAATAGAGAGGAATAAATAAAAAAATTAGAGATTTTGTAAGCATTTTTTTTGTTCCACTGAACTAAAAGCGCATAGCCTAATTTTAAATTTAAATGTTGAAATTTTAGGTAATATAACCATCAAAACATCTGGCAGCTACATATATGCTGTATTTTACCCACTCTGCTAATAGAGTGCTGAAAGACAGTAAAAAATTACTTTTATTCTTCAGATAGCCTCAAATGCAAAATTTAACCTTGGAAAGAAAAAAACAGATGAAACACAGATGATTTACATTAGATCTTAGATCAGACTGAAGTACTCAATAGAGCCAACAGTGTGCCCATCTGGCAAAGAAGGTCAGTGTTACCCTGGCCTGTATCAGGAACAATGTGACCAGCAGGGCCAGGGCAGGGATTGTCCCCCTGTACTCGGCACTGCTGAGGCCACACCTCAAGTGCTGTGTCCAGCTGAGGGCCCCTCACTGCAAGAAGGACAGTGGGGGGCTGGAGAGTGCCCAGAGAAGGGCGATGGAGCTGGGGAAGGGTCTGGAGCACAAGTCCTGTGAGAGCAGCTGAGGGAGCTGGGGGTGTTTAGCCTGGAGAGGAGATGGGTCATTAGGAACCTTATCAGTCTCTACAACTCCCTGATAGGAGGTTGCTGTGATGTGAGGATCAGTCTCTTCTCCCACGTAACAAGCAATAGGACAAGAGGAAGTGATCTCAAATTGGACCAGTGGAGGTTTTAACTGGGTATTAGAAAAAGTATTTCACTGAAATACTTTGTCACAGATTGGAACAGACTGACCTGGGAAGTCACCATCCCAGGTGGTATTTAAAGGTGTATTTGGGGCCCTTGGGGACATGATTTAGTGGTGGATTTGGCAGTGCTGGGTTAACAGCTGGATTCACCCTAAATGTCCTTTCAAACATAAATGATTCTATGGCTTTGTGATAGAATGACCTAAAAAAAGTTGTCCTGCAAAATTATGCTACACACCTATTTTCACAATTACTGGCTCTATTAGAGACCTAAGAAAGAAAAAGTTAAATAAAACTTCATTTTAAATTCAAAATAAACAGTCTGAAATTTTTGTTTTGAAATTGCAATGCCTGCCATATGAGTTCTTTAGGAAAAAAAAAAGGCATGAGTATCTACATCAAGTAAAAGCCTGAGTTATGCACTTTCAGACTGTTTCACTCAGATTAAGAAAGTCTTACATTTATACCATGTAAAAGTTTCTCTCTACAGCCTGTTGAGAAGAACTGTTTAAAAGTATGAGACACTAAGTCAGATATTCAGAAGTCCTTTATCTTCAGCTCTGCTTGGCTTAATTGGAGTAAAGTACCATTTTTTTCCCCTATAATCCCTCAAGCAACTCCATGTGGAAAACATCTCTTGTGCTTTGTGAATAAATCTTGAGGGTTCATACTGTGAAGTGGAAGCAATTGGACATTTTTTATTTAAAAAAAGGAGTGAAAAAAACTCTATATAAGAAACCAGATTAACTAAATTAAGTTGGGTAATGAACAGAGCTGTCTTTCCTGTCTCTGTCTCTTGGACAACTCAGGTTCTTACCTTTTATTTTAATGCAAAATTCAAACTGCTCACTGAAATTATTGGACAAGAATTTCTGTGAAATACATAGGCTTAAGTTAAATGGGTTTTTAAAAATGTTGCAATGAATAAATATCAGGACTGCCAATGTCTCACAGTAGTATCTCCAAATTCTCTGCAATCCCTGTTAAACACAAACTTCTGACCACCTAGATGCTGTTTGGTCTTATTCCTGGAAAATGAACTAGATTTTACAGTTAATAAGGTATTGAATATTATTGACATGTCTCTTTCTTCTCATTACCCTACCATTTGTGTCAGATTACTAGCATGAGAGGGATGACAACCTTGATAGCTGATAAAGTTTTATTTAATATCAGATGCTGGATTAAGTGTGCCAAGGAAGAAATAATTTTTAAAAATATTATTTTACAATTTATTTTTAACTTAAGATGCTTAGGCAAAATCCCAATGCATTACAAAGTTAAACTAATTTAAGCCTTATAGATCAGCAAATCCTCTTCATGACAGTGCCTCCTTAAAGCTGGCTGACCATTATTTCCAGCTGTGTTCTCCATTTGTTTGCAAATTAGAACTTTTATTTTGATTGTAATAATGCACTGTGCAATTAGTATAATCTCATAATTTCAGGGTGAGTTAACATAATTTAACTGAATTAAAAATAAGAACAATCAATACAGAAAATAATTCCTCCTTGTAAATGCATAGTTGTCAAACAACTTGCTTTTAGAAATCTGGAGTTAAAACATTATGCCAATTACAAAATTATTGAGCTATGATGAGCCAGTGAAATAATGGTTGTCATACAGCAGGGCAAGTCTTGCCCCTGGACCAGCCCCAAACCAGCTCTCAACAGACATGTGTTTTCTCTTCCACTTACCACCTCTAAAGCCAAATCTGAAGACAGGAGCGTCCTTAGCCAGTTGCTGCTGCTGGGACAAAAGATGCAGGAAGTCACTTGAATAACTCAGCCCAAAGCCAGCTAGAAATCCCCTGCCCATGGCACATGGCTGAGTGAGCAGACTGCCACATGCCACAGACGCTGGCATTCCTGAGCAGTTTTCAAGGTTACCGTGTATCAAGTGCATTGCAAAAGTCAAGTCAGGAGGTACCAAAAGCACACATCCTCTGGGACTGCTCATCAAGATAGGAAAGTTCCTATTATCTGGCTGCCTGGGGCAACCAAAACCCCACTTAATTACTGCCCTTCAGACAAGGTGGAGACCTGCATTTAAAAACTGTATGTGCACTGATTGAGCAGCACATAAAGCTGAAACGGAAAACTGGCTCACTGCCTCAGAGTTTCCAAGTATATGTCCTCGAAGAGAAGAAAACTATCAGGGGAGGCTGCCATCCTGCCTGCTTTTTTTTTCCTAAATTTGTCTTCTTGACACAGACAGTCAGTCACCACTGAGATTCCATTTCAGAAAGTGGGGATATGGCTGGCTCCCCAAAATGTGAGCCATTCATATCTTCCTCTCCAAGAACAAATCTCTGGTCTACAATGTTTTAGAACAAGGCAAAAGACTTCTTTTTCTCCTAAGCCATTATAGTTGTGTCCGTATGACTTATCTGGATGACTAGGCAAAATATTCCATTCTGGCACTAGACAGCCTGTGCTTCCCTTAGGTAAAGGAACTATAATGTGAAGGCACAGCATCTTGTCAGTCAATCAGGAATGCCAAGTTATTTTCAGTACAGCAACAGTACTATTTGTAAGGAATATTAATTTTGATCTGTATGTGTGCCTTATAGTCAATATCCCAAACGTCTTTTTCAACTTAAAAGAAAATATAAGTTTTCAGAATGCGCTTGTACACAACAAACTAAAAGCTTATTTTAGTACTGAGGTACTCACTGACTGTGTAATTTTCCATATTGCTGCTTCTTCATAGGTGAATCAATTGATGACAAAAAAGAAAAATCAAGATGATTCTAAGATCCCTGTCATGGTATTTTGCTTCCCAGACCCTTGCACCTCCATTGCGGACTGCAGAAAGTATGGAGGTATGGATACAGCTGTGCAAGTTAACAGGTTAAGAACAGACTCATACACAAAAAAATTCTCATCTGACAACATCTGACATCTGTTCTTCTTTATTACTTTGTCTCATTAGGATAATAAAACCATATTCGGATTTGGTGCTTAGTAATCACCTACCTGTATGCCTCCTCAACCCCAAGACTCCTGGTTAAAACAGTATTAGTTTCCAAAAGTCAGGGTTTGATCTGAGTTGTACAGGGGTCCAATTATCTAGTGTAGACTGACACAAAAGCTCTTCATCCTCAAAGCTGCAGCTATGAGCCTTAGTGTCTTGCTCTGGGCATGTGGGGCTGTATGTAATGATGGCAATTGGTAATGCTGGATTTTGAAACTTGAGTGACACCACTATGAATCTGGAAAGCAAAAAAAAAAAAAAAAGAGAAAAGGCATCCATCAAGGTACAGCATGGTTACACTGTCCACTTCCTCTTTGTTAATTTAGAGACTGTCTTAAATTATTAAAGTTAATATCTCTTTTCTCTTATGAAACAATGACTTTTGTGTAATACTGCTGACTTCCACATTAACATTTTTGGCTGTTCACAGTTGGTTTTAAGAGGCTTTGACTGAGACAAAATATATAAGAAGATAATCATCAGACAAAACTGTCTTTTCCATGGAAGATAAGTGTTCAAACGTATACAACAGATATATAAATTAATTTTGGAAACATAAATTTTGATGTACAATTCCACCTGATATATCCAGAAAACACTTATTATGTATGTGATTCAGACCCCTCACAAATAGAAGTGATGTTTTGGAAGGGATGTTTTGATGTATTATAAAGTGGGATTCACATTTTTACAGTGCTTCCAGCATCCAAGACTTGCAAACCAGATTTTCTTGGCCCGTAAGAAACAAACATTACCTCCACCTAAATAATTAGTGACATTTGAAAGACAGTCAAAACTGCACAGACATTTGAAAGACAGTCAACTGGATGAGTTGTCAAAACTGCTCTATTCTTTGAGAAGAGCATAGGAAGACATTTATTTACCTCCCAACTACACAGTTAGTTTTCTGTGCAATTTGAGATTGCAGTGATATTGCTTTAGTTATCCCCTACAAACTAGCATTAATTATTCCTCACTCTTCTGATTTAACATTGCTTCTCCACGTGTACCACAAAAAGGACAAGCACAGCGGGATTTTACTCTGTCTCTGTTCCCCCTCTGTAATAAATGCATCTCCTTACTGCATGTGCCTGCTCCTTGATTTAAATGCTGCTTTTCTTCTAAGAGGCACAGGAAAAAAAGTCTAAGATGGTTGGTGATTTCAGCTCAGAATGTGGGCAGGTGAAAGTACATTTTCTGTGCCTAATTCTGCAAACAGCTGGGACAGATGTGCAGGGCAAAGCATGCAGGGTCATTGTGCATAAGAGTTACTTCTATTTAAGCACTTAAACAGACTCTCAAAGGATTCAGCAGTGTACAACTATAATCAGCAGATAGTGCCTATGCTAGACATGTCCAGGCTTTGCATGTTGAATGAACATAGGATGTTATAAAATCACATCCTCTTCTTTCGTCATTCAAAGAGTATCTACTACCATCTCCTTCTGATATCAAAGAAAGTACCAAAGAAGGGGATGGAGAGATCTGATAAGAAAGACACATACATAAACTAGAAATCATTCTGTTAAGAAATGAAATGAGTGTCTCTGAGAAGAACTTATTCCACATAATACCACAGGAGAGAAACACTGAGCAGCTTTTCAAAATATGTCAGGTTTTATTTTGCTAAGTGAATATGATATAGCAAAAGTTATACCAGCTGAAAATTTGTGCTCTGAAAGGGGAGATTCCTTCCACCTACTGCTTGCACTGACTACATCTGGGACTCATCTCATCAGACATGGGCTGTCTCAAGCCAGACCTCCCAGGACACTGTCCTAAGGGTAAACCTGTGGAACACAGGTGGGTCTGACATGTGGCTCCTCTCCTCTGAATCATAGAATTGTTATAGTTGGAAAAGACCTCCAAGATCTTCAAGTCCAACCTTTTACCACCACAGCAACTATATCACTAAGTGCCACTTCTATGTCATTCATTGAACTCTCTGAGGGAGGGTGACTCCACCACTTCCCCAAGCAGTCCATTCCAATGCTTAAGCACTCTTTCAGTGAAGCAATTCTTCCTAACAGAAACAAACACAACAGCATGCATGAACTGCATTTTAGGACTGTGCATTCCTTCCATTGGTGGTGCTTATATGTAGGCATCCACTGTAGGCATCTTTACATTAAATGCATTCAGTAGCCCTAGTTTTTCAATCTGGCAAAAATGAGAATTCAGAATTACTGGTTTTAAATTAAAAATCATTGTGAGGTTAGCTATTTTTTATGAAGAGTGCCATGACTGAATTTGGGCTGTTTGTAGTCTTTTTTTTCAATGCATGGTATGTAACAATGTTATAATAAAAGCTAAGATCAAGGCAAGCAAGCCTCAGAAATTAGTTGCAACTACAGGACACGCAAAAGATATCTAGCAGTCTGACAAAAGATAGGCCATTTATTGTATTTCCCGGAGTTATTGATAACCTTTAACTCATCAATAATGAGTGTGAGAAATGATGTATTCAGAGAACGACTTCTATGTTCTGTTTATGCAATAGTATTTGATGATGAATGTGTTACGAAGAGCAACATCTGGGCATTCAGAGCTAAGGAAGTTTCTGTGAAGGACTTTGCAGTCACCAGGAGGGACTAATACCATCCTACGCTTTTTTTTTAACAGACTCCCTCCTGATTAGCTCAAGTTTTGGCTGCCAGTGAGTGACAAATAAACCCCATAGAAATAATCTGAAACTATAGAATCGGATCAGCATAGGAGTTTTCTCTGGAGTAGGTGAAAATATGTTTAGATTTGAAAGACATTTGTGTTCTGATTCTGTCCATTTTTTTCTTCCCTTGTCCTGGCTCATACAGTTGGAACTACAAATAAGAAAAAAATCATCCTGTTAGAAGAGTTTTCTATCATAAAGGACTAGTTGGCTGACCCAAGAAAACCCTCAACCATCCCTTCCAGCCCCCAAAACCTTTCCTGGAAGTGAGCTAATTAAAGTACTTGCTTCAGCAGAGCAAAATCACTTCATTTTGATCTTTATAATTTTGACTTTCAAATTATATGTTTCCATAGAATTTCAGACTGCATTTTCCTGAGTGTCTGATTTCCTAGGAAATTATTTAAATTCCATCTTTTCATTTGAATTGGAAGGAGAAAGATAATGAAATATAATAATTCCTTACAGGATAATTCTGTAATTTCAACCATTACTAATCACTGGCAGGACTTCTCAGGAATTATATCTGGAAGTGTTTTAGGAGAAAGATATATTTCTAGTCGGGAAGGTCTAGTAATAATAACATTTATTTGGAATACATTTTTTAATTGATGAGGAAATAATGATCATAAAATGATTTTTCTATGCTGCTTTTTATGATCTTGTTTCAAAAGAGCACTTGCAATCATGCTGGGGATCCTCTTGTAGCATTTTAAATTAAGACTATGTACAATACTTTAAATAAATAAAGTTCCTTCTATCTGAAGTGTTTTCTCATGTTCCGGATAGCATAAACACTATATCATAGAATTCTTTCTGTAAAAATATCCAAGGAAAGAAAACAGCTAACCTAGCAAAACATAAATTAATAGGAAATGAAGCAATATTAGAGAAGTGTATAGGGCGATGGAAACAGTCCCACATGACAAGCTGCCTTTAAAAATTAAAATCTGAGCACTCCATGGATGTTTCCACAATAGTATCAACAGCCTGTGTGGAAAAGAAAATGTGTCTAGCACTGTGATTTTAATAGAAATAGAGGTGATTTTAATGTTATGGATTGTATATAATCTCATTGTGTCGTTATGCACAGATCATTAAGTACTTGAGGACCATGTGCAGTTTGAGGCTCAGGACACTTAAATCTCAGCAGAGAGGAGGAATCTATAACCATCTACTTCTCACAGCTGGCATGCAACAGATGGGATCCTTCAGCTGTGTGTGCTTCCTGTCAGGCAGTCTCTCAGAACTGGAGAACTGGGTGGTTTGATTTCATAAGGAGCTCAACACTTGTCCTTGGACCAAGGTATTGTGCCTACAACCCATCACAGAAAGCCTTGAGAAAGAGCTGCACCCCCAGGCACTGTTATTCATGAGGGAGAAACTTATTTTTCAGTTTTTAAAAAAGTAACATTAGGTTCTTTTCACAATATTTAGTGCCTTGCAGTAAAGAAACAGTGGGAAAAGATTTCAGGGTTCTGAAATAGTAGGAATGAGGGAGCTAAGAAATTATAAAAAACAAAAACTGCAGAACATTCCTAATTTCTGTACCCTCCTTAAAAAGTGAAAATCACTTTTGTCTGAATTTTGAGAACCAGTGCCATCTTTGCTTATTTCTTCCAAAGAATCTCACATAGAATTAAAAATAAATGGAAAGTTAGAAAAAAAATGGAGCCCTAAAGTCCCAATGATTACAAATCACTAAAGGATTAAAATGACTTTCCTCTATTGTGGCTTGCAGCCTAGAAACAGGATATATAGTAAGTGCTGCTACTGTTAGCTAATGGAGATTCTGCTTTAGCTCAAGCGGTAGCGCTGTTGCTTTGGGATAGGAAGGTTGTGATGTCTTGCCTAAAGGGATATAAGTGTTGCAATTCAGGTCCCAAATGAGAAAAATTCTTCACATTGGTGCCCAATTAGTGATCTGATTCCTGGTGTTAAGTCTAATGCAATTTAGCACGCACCTGCTGAATAGCCTGCATGCCAAATACCGACCCCACTGCTCTGGCTCTTTGTCTTTGTTCACAGAGTTTAATGTTTTGTTGCAGGGAAGGGAGCAAAGCATAGGAGAAAGGGGTTTTTGAGAACATTTGTGAGAACAAAATCTGCAGATTTGCTTCAGCAGTATTTCAGAGCTGCTCACGTTTGCTTTGCCGCAAAAGGATGTGGGTATTCACCGAGTGCATGACCTAGGAATATAAAACTTATACTAACAACCAGGCAATATCTTACTGTCCCAAGTGGTGATAATCTGACCTATTGACCTAAAAGATGCCAAAAGAGACAGTTCCTGCCCTGACTTTATGGTCTGAAATATAGAGAAGACAGGACCCTGCAGACGTGCTAAGCCTATCTTCTTTTATTCCTATGATTCTGTATTTCTTGTGGTCACTGCAGAATGCAAAGTTTGGAAATAATTTAAATGAGATCTGAACACAGGCTTTTACCAACATGTAAGCTTGTAGTGAGTTGACATGGTTTCCTAAGGGTAGCCACAATTAATTTATTTAGATTAAAATAATTAAAAAGATGCCTGTCTAAGGATCTGAACTCCCTCACATACCATTAATAATACAATAAAATCCCAGAAGAATGAAAATAATCACACCAACAGGAACCCAGCCAAATAGCATCCTACAGAGACTCCTTTCCAACCTTTTATCATTGTGGGAAATATACCTTCAGCCCTGTTAAAGAATGCTATTAAACAGGTGCGATTTGGAGATAACTCTAGAGTTCTTTTGTGCCAAAAAGGAGGCTGAAGTGTTAGAGTCTCAGGGACACCCTGAAAGTACCCAATTACCCCTCCATGGTGGAATAAGTGGGAAATCAATTCAGGCATCAACTGCTGACCAGAGGCAGCAACCCCAGTAAACACAGAAAAAATAAAATAAAAAAATAAAAATTAAAAAAAAAAAATCATCATCATATTCGGGATAATTTTCAGTACTAAAGGCTTCGCAATTTTTAACGTGTTAAGCTATGAAGGACTGTGCAATTCCAAAGTCCTGGTACAATATTTTTAGTGAGAAGTTTTAGCCAGAAATCTAACTGCTACATTTTGTCTCCAAAATTGCCTTATCTTTAGCTTTCATGCAACTTCAGTGTAATAATACAGTGTAATCCAGGCAGCAGCAAAAGCTCTCAGAGCATCGAAAAGTTAGTTAATAATCTCCAGAGTATTAGTCTAAAGGAAAAGTTGCAGTCTCTTAGCCAGACACAGCTGACAAGAAGGACTGGCAAATTGTCTATACAAAATTATTTTCAAAAATTGATGGAGGATCCAAGCAATCACTTAATTTTGTATTCTAAATGGAAGCAAAGGCACACCAAGTTCTTGTAAAGATTCTAATCGTTCTTTGCCTCTTCTTGAGTGCACCTTCATTATTTACATCTTGTCCGATTTGGCAAGTTCTTGGTGGTAGCTCTTTTTTTCCCAAGGCACCATTCTAGATGTTTGCTCACATAATCCAAATTAGGAAGAAATCAAATATTCTGTGTTTCTAAATGAAATTATGGAGTATAGCAAAATATCCAAGTGGGTTATGAGATAGGCACCAGTTTAAAATTAAGAACATACACATTTATATGGTCTTTTAGTAATAATTGCTTTATGAGAACAGATCTGAGTTAAAATTGGAGCATACACTGCATTGATCAAAGCCTGTCCTCCTGGTCCTGCAAAAGGAATTTCAGGTTGGAAAATTTCAGCTAGTAGTGTTAGCTCTGGTCCAGCAACCTGGATGGCTCTGTGGCAGTTTCTTCCTTGTCTGCCGTAGTTCAGGCTGAAGTTTCAGATTCCACTCAGAAGACAAATGCACTCCAGTTAGTTGTCTAAAAAGGAGCAAAAGTCTCAGAGCTCCTGATAGCTCTTGCCGTTCCACTAAGTAACACTAAGGATTGGGTCAACAGCAATTCAAAGTGGAAAAGATTAATATTTTCAGTAGCATCTATTTTAACAAGTTACTAAGGGCCTTGTGAAATTGTGAAACAATGTAAGTCTTCATTGCCTTCCTGGAAGATATTTTTAATCAATGGAATTTGGATCGGCTGTGTAAAAATACATGAAGCTGAGATATGAAAGAATTCAGAGTAGATGATTTTAGTTGTTTAAAGGATTTTTTTGTGATCTTTAAATCCATGAAGAATGGGGATATATTGTCTCACAATCTAATGTCTATGACCTAATTAATAAAATATTTGATTTTAGGTGACATTGTCACATGGCCCTATGTAACCTACACCTGTGTATTCTTTTTTGATCATCAGTCAGTAGGACTCAAAACTGGTGAAAACACTGACTCTTCATGCCACAGCTGAGAAGTGTGGTTGTGCTTTCATAAGTAAAGCAAATACTATCTGCAGCCCACCCTCTGTGGTACAACTAGGAGAAATGGGTTTGCTAGTGCTGTTACAGGCCCGTTGGTTTCCATACAGCAAAATGTTAATTAGCTGCACAAAATTCCACACACTAGCTCCGAGAAAGAGCAACTTTTTCTTTTAATTTCTGGCCATCTTTTGATGAGCCACCCAGTACTGACTCAGCGGTGCTGGACCTTCACTGGGGGCCCAGAACTCTGCAGCTGCTCTAGCTCTGCATTTGCCTAGAGCAATGTGCCAGCTGTCTCTGACTGTATTCCACCACAGTAATGTGAACAACTGGAAGCAATAATGTGTCTCCCCATTTGCCTAACAATACCAACATGAACAATAATTCAGAAGACCGAAGATTTGTGCTGTAATTTAATAAACCCCATGCACATTTCTACAATTGAGTATCACATCTGTGCAATGGATCCTAGAAGTGTAATATTCTTTTATAAGGGACCATTAACCAATCTTAAGTTTATAGGTTTCCTTAAATCTTTTTCATCAGCTGTTAAACTACAGTAAAGAGAAAATTGCCTCTTATGAGACAAGGGATAGTAAAATACAAAGACTGTGATTAAACGTCAATCAATTAAGGATTATAATATAATAAAAATGCTGACTGATGATTAAAATGAGTGCTTTCTGGCAGAATTTTATAAGCAATATTAAGAATTGTTTTTAAAAGTCAACAGAATAAACCCCACTTATATCTTACTATGTATCAAGGACACTGTCTATTTAGAGGAGAGGAGAAAAAAAATTGTTATTCTGACAAAAATACCAAAGAAGCAATTGGTTGTCAGTCTTTACATTAAATAGGATACATTTCTTTCTGTCATTTATTTTATTATACCCCTGACTCCTCCATTTTAAATCTATGAATGGAGTAAATAATGTGATGTATTTTTGTTTCAGCTGGCATTTTGCAAGTTCATGCAACTAGGCTGCCTTTCATGAAAGTGAGTAACAGATCATGCAGTAAACATTATAAAAAGCAACACGCAAAATATTATTTCATGTAACAGACCTAAGAGAGTAGCTCACCTGAGGGCCGGAGAGCAGTTTGAGAGCAGTATTTGTATTTGTCTCTTTACTGAAGGTATTTTAGTAATCTTTCAAGGAAAAACCCTATGAAATTTAGGATTGAACAGAATGAATTCTACTGAGATTCTTACATAGAAAGAACACTAATAGCAAATAATAAGCTTTTCTAGTCCATATGAAACACCCATCAAAATTCTGTAGCAGGAATATAGTTTTCTACTAAGTTTTACAGTATGTTTCAACAAAGCAATAGAAATGTTTTAGTTTCCATAAAGAAAACTCCGCCGTCCTGCTCCCACACTGCTGGATGGCTCTGAATGGCTCTGAATGAACAAAACCCACATTAGCATTTAGTGTCTCAGGTCACAATTCCTTTTCACTATTCGATCTTGTCTTTAACGAGCCACATTCATCTGCAAGCAGAACTTTCTCCTCCTTTCGAATTTCTCATCATAACTTTAATTTAGGTTTAGGAAGAAAACAATTTTTGGCAAACTTCCTCTATCACTGTTGATAGCACTGACAATTTGCAGATTACCAGGACATATGAGTAGTCTCTTTGAATTTTGAAGCCATGGTCATGTAAGGAAGAGCAGAAATTTGGTGAGATATCTATGTAATCAAAACAATTTTCAGTAATTCTCCAGCTGGTCACAACAGGGCAGTATTCAAATCATTAATCTTTGAACATATATTGCAGGAATTATGTCTATGCTCATCACTTCATCTCCTTACCTTAGACTCCTTTTATGGTCAAAGCATACAGGGGAGGATTTCTAGAATAATGAGTTTATGCTGAAGATATTAAGTATTTTCACTTAAAGTCCATCACAGTGGGTCAGCCTCCTGAACTGAAATACCATAGCCACATGTTCACCAGACCTGGTAGCAAAGAAAGGAGGAGATGAACCTATGTCTCATGATGGAAGATGGGACAAAGCACTTTCTTTTCTTAGCAGAAAGTCATTTAATTATTTAAACTATTTGGTAAAACCTTGCTCTAACTGGACACTGGTTAGGAGCTGAACAGCATGCTCTGAAAGGTCTCAGAATCTCTTACATGTGGAACATAACCACAGGGATTTAGGAGTATACTCATGATCATGTGGCATCATGAATGTGTTCATGTTACAACATAATGTCATGTGGACATTAATTTCTAATAGAAGCCACTACACAAATAAGGATAAGATCACCTGTTGCAAACAGTATTTTTCAGCTCTGGAAATACTTTATTCTGTAAAATCATATCTGTTCCACACAAATGCTTTAGGGTTAACACCATTTATTTGAATAGGAGTCCTACTCTTAGGAATAATGAAGAAACAGACTGTATGTATAAATTTAAAAAAAACTACATTTGACCAAGGAGTTATAAATGCCTGTTTTAGAAAGTCATTCTAATGTTAAAAATGCAATAATATCTATGTGAGATTTTACTATTCCTTTCCCCAAACCTTTTTTAGTGGCAGAGTAAAAGCAATTCTGACCCTAACCTGAACAAAAATATCTCTAGGTGACCTTTTCTATTATTTCTATTATTGTATTGTTTCTATTATTCATATTCTATTATTCTATTATCTCTATTATTTCTATTATTATATTTGGCATCTCATGACAGTAATAATACAGAAATTATCTTCATCTCCTGCCACTTCTTGACAAGCATCCTAGAACATCTCCCAAGAGATGCTGTAAGTTCACCAATGAATAATAGTAGTAATGATGATCTAATAAGGGAAATCCACTTAGGTCACCGGTGTATGTGTATCTTGGTGTCCTAGAGGATGAAAATTAGTTGAATGACTGTCCTAAAACAGCAAAGGATCTATACCTACATTTCTTTTTTATCCAAAGCCAGGCTTTATTGTAAATTTAGATTGTACAAGAGTGAACAAAATAGTGTGTTAGAATACATCTATTTAATGAGCTCGTTCCTTATAGTTTTAAGCAGTCACTCCTTACCAATAAACCACTGGAATTTGCCTATTTTCTGTCTCCGAAGTCAACCACAGACCATGTGTCTGTTCTGCAGTATTTTTTGACAGATGGAAGTGGAGAGGTTCAAAGACCCTCTTGAAAGATAAAAAATTTTCTTTCTTTTTCAGTAAAAGTAATCACTCAAAATTAATTAATAATGAGGACCATAGTTAAATATAATCAGAAATGTCTTTAGTGTAAGTATTTCTTTAAAAAATTTAATAATATTTTGGATAGTCTTTCTGAAATAGAGTTAATCATTAAGTTCTCTTGCCATGTATCTTTTGTGGTAAATAGGATGGTGGGTTTTTTCCCCCTCACATACCATCTTAGTAAAAGGTTTCTTTACAGTTTTATTAATTTTATCATTCATGTGCTGGACTGAGTTTAAAATTAGGATAGAGGTAATATGAAATCAGAAAAAAAACTCTGAGTTTACAAACTGAACCGTTCTCTCCTTCCTTGCTGTGTGGTTGTTTTTTGCTGATGCAAGACATGTTATCCAGCTATCACAGTCTTTTCCCACTAAAGATTGATAGCTGAAAATGCTGCACTGGTCGTTATCCATCAGGTATGCCTATGGATGACCACGGCCTTATCTCTGATCTGTTCTTTTCCCAATTAAGTTTGTATCTCTGCCAGCTGCAGAGTCTTGTTTTGCCACTCAGAGAGAATCAAAGAACTTGAACGATTTCCTGATTATTATAGATTATTGAACCCCTTCCAACCTACTCATGCTGAAGGCTCTGCTTGAAAAAGACGACCCGGAAGCCAAGAGCAAATGAGATACTGTTGGATCTGTTCTTCACAGAACTGTGCAATTTTACTGAAAGCCAAACCATTGTTTTGGTTTGAACTGGAGGCTGCAGAGCTGGTTCAGGAACTTCTTTACCTTTAAAGAAGAGGAGTCATACTATAAAAGTGCCTTTTCCTGAAACTTTGCTTCTATAAAGTCCCTTCTTCAGCCTTGCAAGCCAATTCTCTTGGGATGCATGAAACTAAATTTCAAATTCTCATAAGTATCTGGCCAGTTAGAACTTAGTATTAGTATAGTTTTAACACATAGAAGGATCTTTTTTCCCCTTGGTTGCCTCAGTTTACTGTTCCTTATGCATTACTATTTGTAGTCATTTATCAAACATGTCAAATATAGTTGTTGATCCCAAGAAAAAACAGACATTCAGAAGAAGACTGTAGTAAGTAGGAGTTAATGGCAAGGTTAAGTATTTCAGGTTTTTATTGGTCTTATGGTGACTTAGATATAAAAGTACTTTTTTTCGTGTTTTGTTGATGATTGATTGAATTCATTGCCTTACTTCCAATAAGTTGGCACTATTTTGTACCATAAATTTGATTGTCATTTACATTACCTGGACTGTGCAAAGGGATCTAGGGAGAAGTCAAAAGCACGCCCCAATTTGCTAAGTTCCTGCTTTGAGAAGTCATATGAGGTAGAGTCTAAATACCCATGCAGAAAAAGATAAAGAATCAAGATAGAACTAACATTCTGGAGAAAGCGGTGGAATGCAAATGGCAGTGAAATGATTTCTCAGTTTTCAGACAGTGTGGATGTTGGGGTATCCAGATTAGGGTTTTCAGAAACCTCTTGCTCCCAACCAGTTATTCAAGGGAACAGTATCCTGCATTGTACTGTGGATCTGGTTGGCATTCCATTATGAATTAGGAAGGAATTTTTCCTGTTGAACTAAATGGGCACTAGAAGTCGGTTGTGTTCCTAAGGCAACGAAACTCATGTGCACATACTGTATGCCTGCATCTGTCTTAACTCCGGCTTTGATAATTTTGCGCCAATTTTTAATCGTTTTTGGCACTTAATTTTCTTTAAGATTGGGCAGCTGAGTACAGGGGAGACAACATGAAACAAAGGGCTGTCACACAGAAGGATACTGTCAAGATACAAGTTGATAAACTCCACTAGTTTCTCAGATTTCTTACGACTTCAGGAAGGTTTAATCCAGAAAATGGTAATAACCTTTTTCCAGAATAATAATAGGTCCCTTAAAATATTAACTGTTAGCTGTTTTCAGGCTGTGAAAGACTGAAATAGCTATTTCCAGAAGAAGCTGAAGTGTGTTTTGGAAAAAAGATACACAATATAAAATATAAGATACAAAATACAAGTTAAATGAACCTTACAAAATTAAAATATTACTAAAAATGCTCACATCTAGGTAAGGGTGTGTTCAGAGATTTCAATTCAGCTGCACAAACACAGACACAACACTACTATTTCAGATGTACTTGAGTATCCTAAACAACTTCATGAAGTTGACAGATGTTGAACAGAACTGAGAGGAGAAAAACGTAGTCTGGGAAGTAATCTGGTGGCCAAGAGACACTCTAGAGCCTCCATAAAACAGTAGACACACATTTTAGTGTGCTAAAACAGTAGACACACATTTAGATGCTTTACTTAAAATGTAAGTTTTTAAGGTAACTTAATAGTATTAGTGTGCTGATCTACTGACTTTTTATGTATGTGTATTTTGGGTGAGCCAGAGAGCTTCTTTAACTCCATTGACTGCATTGACTAAATTGCCATTGAGATCAGTAAGGACTTAGACACCTAGACAGTCAGATACACAGACACCTACATTATGGACCTTAGGTGACTTAGTTTGTGAGCTGGATCTTGCCCTTCAAGCATCTCTATTATTATAACTCTTTAAACAAAGGCCAATGAATTCATCAGCAATGAAGCAAAGATTGTCTAGGTAAAAGGCAGAGTTAACCCATGCTGGGTGTGTTAAATGCTTGAAATGAGAGGAGTGGCCATAAACTTTGAATTCATGAAATTGTGACCTGATGCTTAAATCTGCCTGTTGCACATGCTGTTCAGGTAACAGTCCATCTAGTTTGTTGTGGTCACTTATTGTGTGAGCAACCCTGTGTATTCACAGTGGACATGTTCTACATGGACAAAATAAAATGGGGGTGTCTGGTCCTCCAGATTTCTATCCCCTCAGTTATTCTCTCTTCTTTCCCATTCTCCCATACTCCCTCTGCTATGTTTCACTGTATAACAACATGACACAATAGTCATAATGAGGAAGAAAGAAAAAGGCTTTCCTTAATGAAAATGTGAGAGCTGGATTGGCAATTCATAAATTCATGATTGATGTCAAACAAGAGCAGTCAGCTAATCAGATCAAATCCTTGGATGATCACTATTCCCAGGCAGGTACTAATAAATACACGATGTATCTATTGACTTACAAGCTGGCTGCATGTGTCAAAATGCAATCCGGTATTTTTGTAATAATAGCTAGCAGTCATAGTTGTAAATTATTTATGGAGACTATTCAGTGCAAACAGGTTAGTGCACACATCCTCTTCAGCTTGACTGCCCTGGTTTTAGATCACTCAGACATTCAACTCCTTAGAGATCTGCTCTTATCATTGCAAACCCTAAAAAGGTACCAAAACTGCAGTCATTTCAGCAACTCAAAGCAGCTCAGCCATTTGCTAAAGTTCTACCTCAAGGTTCAGTGAATAAACACCATTTCTTCCCACCTCTTTCACACCCCACCCTGGCCCTGGCGATGTAAGTTAATACCAGACATGAAGAGAAATCGATCTCTAGAGCTGAGGCTCCGGTGTGCTTCACTATCTTTGTGCAGAAACATGGAAGAATGTACATGGCAAAGGCCACTGATGAGCTTAACACAAAGTGACATTTCACTAATGCGGTGTTTCGGAAGACAGTGAAATGACGGCCACCCAAAGAGTACTTATGGTTAGATTTAAATGAGGACAGCACCCTATTGCAATGCATTACACTGATTTTCCTGTGCACCAGGGTATTCAACCACATTAGAGTTTTGTCCTCACTAGTCCATTTCAAGCAGCTGTACCTACTCTACACAATCAAAAGTCTAGGGGTTACAGAATTTTGTATTTAAACAACTCAGTGTCAGACAGAACTAATCCATCACATACAGAAAAATCCTGGGACTTGACTGCTCTGACAGATGCAGTATGTTGAAATATTTACTGTGTATTAGTCACTCTCTAGGAAGAGTTTAGCTAGAAAGAACTTTGTAGTGACTGGCTTTACCACAAAATATTTTTGATAGTTCTGAACTTGAGACAATTCAGCTCTGTTTGGCCATTAATTTGTAAATGGAATGATGTAGTATAATAATTTATAATGCATTAATAGCCCTGACCTCTATGAGTTATGGGCAGATTTTCTCGTGGACAGTTCTATCAACTGCCATCTTCTGCCTCATTCTCAGGAATTTGGATTTTGGCTTTTACCATCCATGACATTAGGCAAAGAGAGGATCCCAGCTGTCTAGGTTGCAGAAACAGGGGACAGAAAACCTGTACAGAGACAACAGACATCGTTTCTCTACAGTCCTTTTGCCTCCTCACCTGGCTGTTGTGCAGCTTACACCAACACCAATTGCTCCAGCAGTGTTCCCCTTGGGCTGAGAAGAAAGTTCCAGTTCACATATAAGCAGCTGCTTACAGACTAGCCAAAAGTAACTCCAAGGCATATTCTCAATGAGAAACTTGCCCGGGGCTGAGGAGATTAAGCAACTGAAATCAGCTCTTCCTACTCACTCACATCTCAGAGCTCTTCTTGTCACACAGACAGAGTCTCTAGGGGAGAGTACAGGGCTGCTAATGCTCATCCTCCCCAGGGAATTTGTCGCCAAACGTCATGCAATTTCTAATGTAGATAGGAAAAAAAAGTGCTTTGTCAAAGACATGGCATGCACCCATGAAAGATGGAAGTGTGTCCAATTAAATATGCACAGTGTGGCATGATGACAAAGGGTAAACATCCTGTGTAACTGTTGACAGTAGCTCTGTCTGCAAGAAGGAGAGTTATCACAACACAATGCAGCATGTGTGTGACACGTGGCACTGCCAGTTAAAATGTGATACTGAGTTACTGTCTCCTGTGGCATGATAATGGTCCTGGGTTTCATATGGACCCCATAGCAAGAGGTCAGAGCCTATGCATGCCAGAAACAACTTTCACTGCATCACTGCATCATTCACTCTTTCCTTTTTTTCCTTTTTTTTTTTTTTTTTTTTTTTTTTCCTGGTCCTAACAATAAAACTAGATCACTGAGAATATCAGACAGAAAGTCTGGCTGGAAATGCACACAGTTAACTTTACTCTGTATTATAGATTTAATATTGATGAGACGAGACAAAAGAATGAAAAGAAAAATCAGGAAAAAAAAGAAAGGCCAAAGCCACACAAATAGATATATTTAAAAAGTTATATATTTTTAATTTATAAATTTATAATTACTGAAATAGACTTACAAAATTGTCCAGTTAATGACAATTGAAAAGTAAACCTAATGCCCTGAATACATTTTGCAGAAGTCTGGGAAGGGTTCCACAAATCAGAAGCAATTTCTGGACCAGATTTCAGGCATAATACAGAATCATAGAGTAGATAAAGTTGAAAGGGATCACAGTGGGTCATCTGGTCCAACCTCCCATCTCAGGCAGGGTCATCCCAAAGCACATTGTACAGGATTGGGACCAGGCAGGTTTTGAATATCTCCAGTGAGGGACACTCCACAACTTCTCTGGGCAATTTGTTCCAGTACTTTGTTATCCTCACAGTGAAGAAGTTCTTTCTCATATCAAAACTAGAACAAGTAACAAATAATTTTTTAAAAAAGTGTTTTTTCTCATTCTTACACTGTTGACTACCAAGCCAAACATACTGAATCTGTACTTCCAGTTAAGCATACAATTCCCTCTGCCTGAGTGTCTGTTTATAGCTCTGTGTCAGACCCAAAACATCTCAGCATGGGGAAAAAGCTCAGTACAGGAGGGTGTGAATTCAGATTATACTGCACAAATCCTTACTGCAAGTATATCCACCCCATGGGTCTCAGTGCTAAATTATCTGCAATCCTTCTTTAGAAAATGGAGAGACACTAGCATCTTCTGAGGGACATTTATTGCACCTGAGAAAGTAGCAGAAATGAATATCCTTCTGCAGGTGTCAGAGGGCAATTCAGTCCACATATTATCTGGAATTGCTTTTGGAGCTGCCCACATTTCTCTGTCCCTGCAGTAGGATATTTCAGTGACAAACATAAACTGGAATTGTTAAAAGCTGAAGTTAGATAAGAGCATTTCATCCCAGTGATTCAATGTGCATGAATGGAAATATTTTATTTCAACAGAGATGGGCCATTTTGTTCCTGTTCCAGTTTGGAATTTATCTCATGTATTTTTATTTTAAAGAGAATTCCTTTCCAATTACAAAATTAAAGGCACTGAAACTGTATTGGAGAAGATGAACTTCAGCTTTTATATGAGATTCCCTAAATCTCATTTTGTAGCTTCTTTAGACTGCTGTACTTTTTTTTTTTTATTTTTACAATACATAATTCTGAAATGGAGTATAACTTTTGAACTGAATTTCAGTGTTTTTAAATACCATTTTCTGCAAAATTAATGGCTTGCTCTTACTCATATCTAAGTAGCAACAAATACAGATGCCAAAATCATTTCCTTACACTGAATGTTTGGACTGGCTTTATAAATTCTAGAACATACTTGACATTTATGAGGAAGATGCTTGGCAATGTTTAAAACAAGGAAAGAGTTCTTCATATGAGATTTTGAACATTAGATAGTTGAAAAGTTTAAGTAGTACTGAGAAGGTTTATTAATAGTCTCATAGTGAAAGTATAATATATGCTTGCCTAATTGTAATGTCCAAAGACCATTTTAAGAAAAGGAAAAAAATCCCAAAGACATTGACAAAAATATGGAAAATGTAGAAAATTTAAGACAACTCAAATGTTATCTCTTTAGGCTACTTTCAGTCTAAGAAATTCAGCCCCTCATGTTCAGTAGCATTTTCTGGATATAAAAATGTGTGTGTATATACACATGTGCATCAGTACTCATGTATGAAGGTCTAGGCTCATATATGATAATTAAATATTTTGGTTGCTTTCCTCTTTAGCACAAGGAATTTATATTACATTGAAGAAAGACCTTACAGCAATGCTAATGCAGAAAGCTAAAGAGGTTAATATCCTCAGTAGACAGTATCATTTCATCAATAAGAGAACTATTCAATGACCCTGTATTGGAGTGAACTCAGCATAATCAATTAGCTTTGTCAAGTAAACAGATCTGTCCCTTTGGCTGCTGCGTAACTTGATATTTCTTCCTGTTCTTAGCGACTCTGTGAATGGGGAAATAAAATACCCTGAAATTATACCAGCCCTGGCTGAGGGAAGAGAGCTATTTAAAAAACAGTTTCACTGAAAGTGTCCGTCATTCTTAATCAGAGGTTTTTGTCTTCCAGCACAGAAGGGCGGTAGGACAGGCTTTAGCCCAGCACCACAGAACACTTAAACAAAAACAGTATTTTCCATGTTTAGATGAATTAGATGCAAATCAGCTGGCAAGCAAAATAAAATAAATAATGTGGCCTGCACCACTTGACATAGCCGACTTGAGTAATTATCTTCACAATTTACCATACTTTGCTTGCTTTACCATTTTTCTTTCGCTAGTTCTTGTTTTGTTTTTTAAAGAAATAATAATGTAATTACTATAACACTAATTTGAAAGTAATGATTTCTATACACTTAGCAGGCTCTGAGACACAATCTATGATAGGTCATGAAACAATGGTCTCAGACTGGACTCGTGTAGTTTGCATTATGGAAAAAAAGGATGGGAAGGAGAGATCATTACTCTGCATAATTAGCAGGCTTAATTAAAAAATGGCCTGAGATATCAGCTGTAGCATCAGCTCAACAAACCCCCTAGGGCTTGTTCACAGATTCTGCTGCACTCTGATTATACCGGTATGAATCTAGAAATAGCCACTTGGAATCACTCTCTCAGATGGGTGTTTGCTAAGTGCTCATACACTGTTATTAAATAAGTTTGTTTGGCACAATTTTGTAAAATGATACAGGCTTTCAGACCTTTAGCAATTTGAAAAGAAAGCATGGCCAGCAAGGTGGAGTAATTCACTCTGTGGCCTTTCAGTGTTCCTCCTTTCTGTTAAATGAAGGCCTTCAGAAATGTATTTGTCCAAATTTCTCAAGTTCTATAAACCCTAATCCATTTGGTTTGTCAAACAAGCTCAGCTATGAAAGCTTTAAAAAATTAAATCACCTCAGGTTTGAATATCTACAATTCAAACAAAAGTGAACTGCAATTTGAATTTTTTTGTACTCTTAAGATTTGTGATAGTCACATAAAAAACATATTTAATGTTTAACACCTCTCTTCTGGTTTTATATTTGCCCATGATGGATGAAACATAATGCTTCCTTCAGAGGTACAGTAAAACCTTTCTAGCACACCCCTGACCATGTAAACAGGCTGTTTATGAGAGACAGGAAACAGTTTTTGTAGAATAAAATGGTGGATAAGCATTTAGCAGTTAGGAACATAAGCAGACAAGTTAGGGATGCAAGATCTTCCCATGTCAGTGAATTAAACTGATCTGTGAAACCAGTGAATTGTTTTGATCTGGTCAGTACATAATTGTCCAAAGTGGAATGTCACTAGAGCATTAGAGCTGTGACCCAATCCAGTGGAAGATGTCCCCACTCACATCAGGGAGGTTGAAACTAGATGCCTTTCACCCCAAACCATTTTATGACGACTATGATCCTGTGAGGATGATGCTTGAAAGACAAGTCTCCTTTGATAGGTACACACTGGCAGTTAAAAAGCAAATTTGGGAACGTATCAGAAAGAAAGACAGCTAATGTACTTTTTCAAAGGACTTTTGTAAGTCTGATCATGGCAGAGGTTTTTATGATTATTTCTGTTATTTTTACCTATTTTCTAAGTCTAACTACTGTAGGAAGGAAACCAGAGATACTGTTTATTTAACAGTAAAGACAACTTTGAATTCTTTCCTGGAAAATGTCTGGGGCTATGAACAGGCATGAAATAGGTTCAAATCCCTCAGGCCTAGCATATGACATTGGGCACCATAATACCCCACAGGAAATGGGAGAAGCTCTATCACCCTCATGCAGGTGGGGCACATTACCACCCCGTGAGGCTCCCCATCAGCATTGGAGGTAGGGCGCTCCATCACCTCTACTCTCACATATCAGGAACCTGTCCTCTCTAGAGACCCATCTAAGTACAAATCCTATTAAGATATTTAGATAATATGGTAAGATGCTTCTTTTTATGCTGAGCCCTTCGAGGTGATTAGACAGGGAAATCCTTGCTATCTATTCAAGACGGTTTCTGGCATGTTTAACATCTTGGGAACATATTTTTGTGTTTCTTTAGGTTAAAGATATCCTCCTAGGAACTTATCTATCAGAAGAAGGAGGAACTAAGGAGTATATGTGTCTGGGGAACAGACAAAAGTTTTTATTTCATGGGAGAATACTGAACCAACAAAGTCCTGAAAGGGAAAGAAATATCTCATGTGATATATTCCTTACGGTTGAGTACAATTAGTGTGCTTTTCTGCAGGAATGGCAGAGATTCCTTATTGCTAACTAAAAGGCATGGAGGAAAAGTAAAAAACACCAAGAAAAATGACTGAGGAATAAATCAATATGAGGTGAGAGGTCAACAAGCAGCCTGCTGGTAGTCTGCCAATGATTATTTAATACATCCATTTGATATTATTCACATTTTTTAAAAAATACACTAGACAGAGAGAGAGGGATACAGTGATGCAGCATTTTTGTCTTGGTGAGAGAAAAGGCTTTGCTGAGAAACATAACACTGATCTAAAAGTAGAGTTTATCCCTAGAGCTTCAATATCCCTTGAGGGTTAGCCATTATTGCAAATGCAATGACAATCTTTCAATACAGACAAATTAGCTATTTTCTAGAGAGCTAATTCAGTTCTTCAAGTTACGTTAATTTATCACAGTTTAATTACCACTAAAATTATACTAATTCGAATTAGAGGTGGCAGTCATGTAACACATGTTATTGGATACCTCATGTGAATTCTTGAAAAATAACATTTGTTCTGTTAGAACAGGATGTAGTAATTTCCAACTACAAGGATGCACTTCTTTGATAAAGATTTTTAATAGCTCCTACCTAAAGTGGTTTCTATAGTTTTCTCTCTTCACCCCACTCCTCAGACTTTTTCATAAGATGCGGTTCAGCCTTTTCTCTGGGATGAAGAGTGTTTCTTGGGATCTTTAAACTCACATTTAAAACTGTTAAGTTTTCTTTAATTAAAATACTGCTCTAATTGCAAGGGGAAAAAAATTATAGGGAAAATAAATAAAGCTAAAAATACTTTAAAAATATTTCCATAATTCAGATATAACTATATTCCCCAAATGGAACAGGATCAGTATTCCAAATGTAAAAGGCTTGACTTAAAAAAAAAAAAAAAAAAAGAAAAAGCAGATAAGAAAAGCATGGAAACCAATCCTAAAATGCCAGGAGAGTGAACAGCTGACACATATGTAGGCTCAATTTAGAAGGATAAAAAAATGAGTAGGAGAAGAATACACTTCCTGGGTCAGCACAGATACTTTTGATATAAGCCTTTTGCTAAGTGGATCAAGTTTCTATTTTATAACTGCTAAAGCTTTCCCCACCAGTATTTGTGCTGAAAAGCTGTACCAGTGTCTTGTTTTAATGTGTGAACTTTCTCTAATTTCTGACTAAGTTTAATCTGAGTGACTCTCAGTGCACACTTTCTTTAGAAAACACTGTCCTTTACATCAAAAAATCTCCCTTACCAGCCCTCCTGATACAACCAGAACAGTAATTTCCCCTTTCATCTCTCTAGTCTTTGTCTGTATTTTTTAATGTTTTTTCCTTTCTTTACTCTCCTCATTGCACTGACAGACTTTCTTGCACTTCTAACTGGCTGAATTCTTCTTTCTTAAAACTGGGGGAACCAGAATTGCATTTGATATTTCATTTGTCTCACAAGTACCTTGTATAGATGACCCAACAGTTCTTTTTCCCTGTGGGGAATATCTCTGCCACATACTTGCTTGGCTTTGTCCCAGCAAGGGCCAGCTGGTGACTCGCAGACATTGAGCGATCAGTCAGCAGCACACGGATCTTTATTCTCAGTCTCTCCCATGTGGTGAGCTCACAGCTTGTAGTTGAAGTTCTTCTTATCAGTCTCCTCCATGAATTGCTCTGTTTTGCTCCATTGAGCTGAAGAACTCTGAAACTTAAATGCAATATTTTTAACCTGTGTGTTTCAGGATAGGCATTAAAATCTATATTTAGTAAGGAAATTAGTGGGATCTCTGATGAGCTCATCTGAGCTAAAGCCTAACAATTTCTAGGTACTCAGATGCTGGCTTCCATAAAGAAAAAAGAACCAACTCTCTTTATGCTTCAAGTCATAATTTAGAATTCTATCCTCTAAACCCAAGTACAATGTATAGCTATTTTTTTCACCATTTGGAACATTGCTTGTCTTTATTTCTTCAGATATCTGCTTTCCAAATCATAAATAAAAATCTGCATAAGAAACCTCTAGAAAGTTTCAGAGGCAATATTTTGTTCATTAAATCTGTCTGAGCTAACCCACATACATTCTTAGTGTAGCAGAATAAGTCCAAAGACTTGGGATTGGAAGAATTAGATTAAGAGAAATGGCTGAAAACATAGTTATTGAGGAAAAATTTCTGGTTTTGGTTCATTCTTTTTTTCTTAGTACAACTCCAAATAAATCACAAATATCTTGTGTGATTCATCTCCTCTAACTTTAGCCATTTAAGACCCATTTGTGTTATCCTAGATGGTTTTCTAGGCTGCTTCTATAATCAATGGAGAGAGACTTCTTTGTCCTCCCAGCCTAAAATAGGTGTTTAAGACAGATAGCATTTAATGTTTTATGATTCATTTTTCCTGTCATTAGATTGTCTAGAAGCTCATATCTTTCTTCATTGACTATAAAAGGAGCGTGTCCAATTAGTACAGACCTTCATGAGTAACTTGGGGACAGGCAAGATAGACAAGATGAACCTCAATCTTTGATCTAACATGTTATTTGAAATAGGAATGGTAATTAAGGTCCAAGCTGGTGCTTTTGAACAATCCAACCTTCCCCTTTAATGAAGCAAAATAGCTTGAAATGAAACAAAGAAAAATGAGCTAAAATAACAGACTATTCAAATGGCCAAGAAAGATTTGGAAAATGGTGGGCTTTTTGAGAAGGCCAAACTATAAATTAGGCACTCAGAGAATTCAGTAAGTGAATATAAATGCAAAAAATAAAAGTTATCGTAAAAGACAGAGAGAGCTTCCATTAGTAAGAAAAATCATCAGACCATGAATTGAAAGTTACAGCTTTGCAGAATGTGGGGGGCTCAAGTGACCTAAGACCAAGTATGAAAGGTATTTGGTACATCAAGGACAGGTTGTTGCTGCAGGTGGGTCATGGAAGCTATGCATGCTTGTTTGAAAGTGCTTAAGACAAAGGGGCAGATGCTGCCAGGGTAGTATTAACCTTGAACCAAATTTAGCCTTCCAGAAGTCATCAGTTTTAAGTCAAACTGTGTCTACTTCCATGAGAGAGGGGAAGAAGGAGAGAAAAAGATTTAATGATTTGCAAAAAAAAGTTTCCTACCTATTTAATCTAAATTTGTGGAGATCACAAGTGTAAGATTTAGATACAACTGTTTTTTCTCTGTTGTGAATGAATGTTTTAAGTTGCTTAAAAGAACTGCCTAAAAGAAAAATGGAGACCATAGTCCAGCCTGAGGAGGGTCGTGCACCACCACCCTCTCAAATCCACAATTAACTGCCTGAATCCCATTAAATTTGATAAGCTTCAAAGCCTCTTCTAGCATAGGAGCCACACCTCCTAACTCACTGTTGTATGCACCATCCAAGATCATAAGCCACTCAGGAACTTTTGAAACAAATTATGACTTCAGTTTTAGAAGTCCCCCAACTGCGATCATAATTTTTATCCAAAATATTATTTTTAGAGTTTCTTTTTGCCTGTGCTACTTATTTTTATAAGTTTTATTAGAGTGTAAAATTATTTATTTCAAACAGAACAACCTTTCTGGTAATCATGATAACAACAGCAGCATCCACAAATACAATAGAGATGGATATAGTAATATTAATCAGATTTCAGCTACACTAAAGATGTTGGCAAATTTCTAATTAAAGAAGAAAAAAAAAAAGGATTAATTAAAATACTACACCCAGACTTTTCCCCTGGTTTGAGTCTCACAGTCCAGACACACCTGTGACACATTTTGTTTCATAAGATAGCCATCACCTCTGCATCCTGCAGCCAGTTTATTCTGATGCTCCTGATGTTGCTGCAGTTTCATCAATCTCCAGTGCTTCTGCACAGTATCAAGTTAGCACAAGATGTGTCAAGGGGCACACCCCAGAGCTCTGGATGCCACAATTAGGAAAACCTATTGCATTTTACAAAAATAAAGCCAGCTGCACAAGGTCACCACACACTAATAACAGCAGCTTTGTGCCTCTGGAACTTAAAAGGAAAAGTCTTCCTCAGAAATTGTATTTCATTAATAGCATGGATAATGCAAAGATACGAAATTAACTGCATTTACAAGAATGATCTTTTTGTTAGCTACAGTGTGTTCATGCATTAAAATCTTGAAGCATAAATTAAAGCAGAAGATAATTTTTAGTTACTGACACACCTGCCATGGTAGTGCTGAAGAGTCAAATTCTCAAGTACCCATAAAATTGTGTAAGAAACTTCATTTCAAGGTCTATTTCTGACTAGTTTTCTGTTTCCTGTTAAAATAAGTGGCCCTCTGTCCTCTTCAGGAACACAGGATTTGCAATACTAAATTAGTCCACAATTGTATTACATCCTGTAGTCTTCCCACAGTGATGTTGTCACAAGAAACAAAGATTTCCCTAACAGGCACTAAGCTCATTACAAAGTGATGGTTAACATAAAAAAAAAGCTTTGTGATTTCCTCAGACAAAATTTGTCTTTTAACATGAGTAAGAAGCACTATTTATTTTGAAGGCTTCTTGACTTGTTCTCTGCATTTGGTCTGTTTTATGATTAGGATAGTCATTTATTACTCTGTCATGCTGAGAACACATGCAACAATCCTCACTATGGCTTACGGTACCTTGGTGATCTGTTACACAACATCACAAGTGTCTCTCTTATGTGTAATTATTTCCTCGTTCCTTTCCTCAGTGGAAAAGATTTTGCAAATTATTTACATACATATGTGTATCTATTATTTATATTTGTATATTTTTAGAGTCATAGATTTTTAACTACACAAGGGACTATTATAATCATCTAATGTGACCTTTTGCACAACATAGTGATTCCTTCAGGAAACCCAGCAAGTTAAACTGTAGCTTATTTTTTAGCAAGACATCTACTCTTGGTTTGAAGACTGCATACAAGGATATGTCACATTCCTAGGTAAATGTGCTATACTGTGTGTATTTATTTTAGAAATAAAGATTTTTTTTAAGAAAACTTGTATTTGGAACTGAAAGCTGAAAAGGAAAGTGCTAGACTTTTGCACAGAAGTTTGCAGATAATCCCAGTATGCCAAGCATTGCAATAGAAACTTCTTGCCATGGTTCAAGTGTGAAACACTTGCAGTCAGAGCATTACAAGCTTTGAAAATGAGAAAATAAAGCATGAATATAAACATTACTGTTCAGAAGGGCAAGCATGGCATGTGGCAGGCAGGACTTGCTCAGGATATTAGAGAGGGCTCTATATCTCTGAGTTTATGCATTTTTGGAGTTGATGCCTGGAAACTTCTGGTGAAGTTTGAAGCAGTGTAAACTTCTTCAAAGCACAGAATTTTCTAACTATTTGAACAGTTCAAACATATTTTAAACCAGAAAAAATCCACAATATGTTGTGAAAGTTGTATCCTCTACATATATGGAGTCCAATCTCCATATGGCCAGATTGAGTTCAGAGTGTGCAGTGTGAGCACTGTAAAGTGACTTTTCCAATTTGTAGGTGCAGATATTCCATCAACTGACAACATCTCAAAGGAAACATCCTAATATATTAAAATTGTCCAGTTTTTTTCATATGCCATTTTAGCTTGGTTTCCTTCATCCGGTTCTGTTGCAATTGTGTCCTTGAACTCCAAGATGCAGCAAGGAGAGAGAATCTTGGTGTGGACAGACACTTCTGCAGCCTCTCATATTTTCACAAAGTGAGAGAAAATAGCCTAATCCTTGCTGTTGGCTTAGTCTGCATAGACATATGAATTGTTTCTTGTTACAATACTTTACTTTCCTCCAACACTTGAGCTCTAAGGAGAAAAAAAGCTAACTATGGCAAGTTGCTGTAAACCATAGAGTACAACTGTCATCAAAAATGACAGTGATGAGCACAGCCCTTTGATTTTACATACTGGATTTTGATGCTCTGAAAAAGTTCAACTGACTAAGCTCTGAGATGTCTATCAGAGAAATAATTGTAAAGGAATTATCCTTTGCAAAAGAAGTAAGATCGATCTTTCTAACCAAAATTTTCTAAAATTACTACTTTTTTTTTTTTTAGCCCAAGTAGAAGTGTCAGGTAAGTGCAACATGCACCTCCACTGTAGGACTTCTGAAATTCCACTCCACTGATATTTTGACTGAAAAAAACCCAAAAAAACAAACAAAAAAAAAACCAGAAAAAAGCACCTACAACTGGGGAGAATAAGAGAAATGTCTTCATTTTAAAAGAAATTTACGCTCGGCTAGATATTCTTCTCCAGCTACAGAAACCCAACTGCAGGAACCCAAAGAATTCCAGTATCAACCAGTGTTATCCTAAAGTTGAAAGAAAAATCAAAAGAAGGACATATTTTGACTTCTGAGGACAATAATAATTAATTTTAGCAATAAAAATAACAGTAGCTAGACTATTATGCTGAAGATCATATCCTACAACTATATCAACTTCATAATTACTTCAAAGGTAAATGAAAAGAGATAGATGAGAGAGGTGATCCTAGACAGACAAATTAATTTTTCTAAAAGAGAAGATTTTGTGACAGCCAAATGTACATTTAAGCTGGAAACTCAAGTTAAACGTAGATACTTGGGATTTGGAATCTGAATTGCTAATAGGGAGAGACAAAAGCTGTTTAAACTATTTTTATTCACTGAGTTAAGACAATACAGCTCAGAGACTACACAGATTGCAAAACTCTACTGAGAAAATACTTTAGCAGGAAATTTCAAGAACTGTAACAAACACTGAAAAATCCTAATAATTCTCACCATGCATCAAACATTTGAAATTCACCTGAGGGTGTTCTGTGACTAAAAACACTTCTTCTGCTTTAAGGTTTTTTAAATATAGGAAAAAAAATCTAAATACGCAAATGCACAGTCTGATTAGATCTTCCCTGTCAAATTAAATCCAATATTCCTGTGTAACTAAGTTTCCTCCCTAAAATAATTAACCAAAGTGAAAGCCACCACATTTTTGAGCCTTCAGTTCCAATACAATAAATTCCATTCTTTTTAATCCAGAATATGAATTCTAGTAATGGCTAAAAAAAAATATATATATTATGGAACTAAATCCTAAACATCATATTAAACAAAAAATAAATCTTAGTTTGCCAAGATATGAAAGCAATTTACTGCACAAATAACTGATGTTTGATGAAAGTACAGAATATATAGAGAACTTGAAAATACACTAATTATCATGGAACAAAACTGGAAGGTTTTTTCTGCATAACTGGCTTCTCTTAAACCTGATGAAAATTTCCTCTCTGGCGTACCACTAACAGTGTACCACTGCAGAGGGTCATACCCCTGACTTCAAAGAGGAATGAGAGTCAGAAGCAAAACTGCCATTCAACAGGAAATTTGTAATTTAATAATTGTATTTACACTAAATTTTAGGATAGAAATGACTGCTAAAATATTTTATTGGACCTAACTACCTTATCTTAACAAAATCTGTGGAATTTGCACCATTCTAGCCTTGATTTTAAAGAAGTGTTGAAGAGGAACTGGGTCATAGTCCAGTGGTTATTCCAGTTTAAAGTTAAAGAAGTTTAAAGTGTTAATAGCCCTAAATCTGTGTCAAAGTCAGGCTTGTCATCCTGGCAATTGGTGCAATTTTTTTTCAAGGAATTATTGATGTGGTTATTAAACAGGCCAGCAAAACAGCTAAACTGTCTGCCACTGGCTGGAGAGGGACCCTGTGGTGTGAAGATGGTGCAAGATTTTTGAGTTCTCCCCAGCTCTGCGAGCACCAGTGCTGGCCCCATTGTGGTGGGTTGCCCTGATGCACTGAGCACACCCATCTGTAAGCTGCAGAGAAGACACAGACATTCAAAAGAGGAAGAATCTTTTATGTTTTTACATGATGACAGCAAAAACCATAAGACTGCAAACTGAAGGACAAAATATTGCTGCTAAGAGCTTACTGGATTGCTAAAAGCTATTAAGAAAATGGAAGCTATTAACATCATGCCAAAAAAAATGGTTCAATAAAGTGGCCTAATGTGAAATTGAGATACTTTGTATCACTCTAAAATGATCATACAACTAATGAACTGCAAACTCTTCAGCGGAAGATGATGTTTTCCTACCCACGTACACAACTATGCCCTCAAAATGTGACACTTTACATAGTTGGGTTTATGTGCAGGTTTTCTGTAGAGGCACCCTGTGTGTTGTACACCTACATTCTAAGAGTAAAGTTACAATCCTATATTCGTTTTTCGGGAGAAAATCCTTTAAAGTCCAGTTATCAGTTAGGATAAATAATTGTAAAATTCCTAAAATCTTCAACCCATCAACCCTCAGTAAATATCTGCCTAGCACAAAGTGTCTTTTACTAATTAGCTTTGAAATCTCAAATACAGGTTCCATAAACTCTTTAAAAATATTCTTCATTAAACTGTATTAGCCAATGCACATTGCTTGTGAAATGTACAAGATATATTTTCATTTATGTGGTTTATATACTGAACATAAGGGCAGTATGATAAGAATATATATATAGTATTTTTCTTTTACTATCAACTATAAATATAATATTTTATACATCTATGAAAATTATGGCAGCTAAACATTTTAAAATTTATTCTCTAAAAGAACTTCATTTGGTTACCAAAAAGCAGTTTTGAACCTGGAGGTTTTCTGGATATTACAGTTAAATTACTGTCTAGAAACAATAATGAGAAACACCATAAATCAGATTTTCAGGGAGCTTCATAACATGTTATCAGTGTTACCAATGTATTGTTAACAATCAGCCTCACATGGCTGAAAGCAATAGCAGTTTTTACCAGTGATCTCCCTTGCCACGTACCAGTCTAACAGTGTGCACCCAGAGTGTTAAGACAAGGAGACATAGAGGCAAAAATAGACACCCACAGTCCAGAAATCCAGCTGAAATTATTCTTCTGTGGGTTACAGGCATTTAAATTCTGTCCCTTTGTTCTAATAAGTGCCAGTATAAAACACATTATGTACTCCCTATTTTTCTGTGAAAGAAATGTCCACAGTGTAAGAGAAAGACTTGTAGAAATGTCACAACTGAGAAATTGGAAGTTTTAATTTCAATTTTTTGTGTGCTTTTCCTGGCCTAAAACATCTGAACTTTTCCATGTGAAACAATCCTAACCTCAAAATAGTATATATAATACTAGCTGAACTATCTTTTGCTAATTATTTATTTTAGTCTCTCCAAGATAGAAAGGAATTAGAGTGCTTTGATGAGAACTAATGGTCAAATATA
Organism: Parus major; assembly: GCF_001522545.3. Classification (NCBI taxonomy): domain Eukaryota; kingdom Metazoa; phylum Chordata; class Aves; order Passeriformes; family Paridae; genus Parus; species Parus major. Next base: position 47,404,430 of record NC_031768.1, read on the forward strand.
TTGATCTGTACTGCAAGATCTGCAAGTGAGCCCAAAATGAAATTATCACAATTTAAAATCATATAACGTAAGTATTGACTGTCTGCAAACTAATTCAAATGTGTCCTAATACAGAAGGATGACTGCTAGGAGCAGTGGAATTGGGCCAGCAGTCTGACAAATGTTTTGGATGAATCCTATTATTAGACAATTATTCAACAGAAATAGAATGGAACCATCAGGTTAATTTTGATGAAAGAACACTGGTTTTGACTGTTTTAACAGAACAAGCTACACTGTTACTTCTATTGCAATAAGGTGATGTTCCTTGAGGTCATAAATGACCCTTCATATGCTTTGTGTGCTTCATATGCCCAAGTATGTATGTAAAAATAGGCTTACAGGTGTACTTTGTAGACAGACAAAATGGATTGGCAGCTATGTACTCAAACAGTACACATGCAGTGCATTTAATCAGAGCTGTGAACAATGTACAGCCAGAGCAGATTGATTAAGAGGATTTTTACAGGTTCACCGGAAACCCTCAATAGCCCTTGACTATAATCAAAGCTTTAAATACAATAGCTGGAATTGAGTAGGAATTGAGCTGGCACCAGAGAGGCTAACTCTGCACATCAATACTTAAAAATAAGAGTTGTTGTGTGAAAAAGAGTGCTAAGCTGGAGAAGTGCCAGCTGTTGAAAGCCTGCATTTAAGGCTGAGTCTAAGGACTGACAGTGTTTCTGAAGGAAAACTGGAAGAGCAGAGGATGGGTCTGAAAAAGCAGCACCCACCCACAGTGGGTGGGGCTCAGACTGGCAGTCTGGCACCTGTACTCCACCTGTGTCAGCCTGGGATTAATTTTCCTGCTCCCCATCTAAAGAGAATACTTCCTTTTCTCACAAGATGTTGGATACCTGCATGTGAAAATACAAGAGAACACGTCAATACATTTTCAGAGCTGTTCTAAGGAATCACAACAATTCTTAATACCTGACCTGCCCTGATAAGTGCCAAGGCCTTGATCCTGCAAAGAGCGATATGTGCTCAAATTTACATGCTGTAATTAAACCCAAGGAGACTACTTTCAAAGCCTAAAGTTAAACAAGGAAAAGTTTGTAATGTGATGTCTTATCTTTCATTAGAACTGCAGATATAATTGGAAAAAACAGACAGACTTTCTTCCATACAAGCCCTGTTTCATGTCTTCAGGACTTGGCAAATAGCCAGGTCTTTGCAGGATTGAAGCCCAAATGTTATTAGCAGTGTTTCACTAGGTATAAATGCTCCTGTAAAAGAAGCTTATTAAAAACTCGAGTTTCTTTGCTTAGAATCCTCCACAAAACAACCAAAAATTATAGCTTGTTCTCTACCTGACTTCTTGGATCAGTAAGAGCAATATGAAAATATTGATGAAAGTATTGCAGAGTCAGGTTGATCATTGATTGCAAAATTGTTTGTTTTGCTCAAAAAATAATTAAAAGTTAATTGAGCCAAAGCATGGATCTACAATCCAGAATTTACAGAACTCAGGTGGGTTATGGGAGACAAGCATTGAAGCCTCTGGTTCATCAAACAATTAATTAGTTTTATAAAGCAGAATACTCTAACTTTATCAAGGAGATTAGTGAGTCCTACTTTAGAAGGTTCAAAATTGTGGTGATGAGGTTTCCTTGGGATGTGGGATTCATAGCCTCATTACAAAGTTGGGAGGAGCTTTTACTGTTTCTGAACCATTCTAAATCACACACATTGTGGGCACTTATACCTACAGAAATAACTAGTTTCTTTTCAAAATTATCAAACCATTAAGAACACATATCTACTGCTTTTTAGAATCTTTTAAAAACTATGAGAGCTCTTCACTTTTGGAGTGAATCCAGGACTTTCTAATTTTTTGCCTCTGGTTCTTTCTGATAATTTCTACCTCTAGTAGATTCAAATCAATCTGTGTCTGCCTTAAAAAACATGATCACAGCTGTCTGGAGTATAGCTGTCTCCCACCTTAAAAAGGAACTATGAACAAATATCAGCTTCAAAGTTTTGACACAGAGCTGAGTAAAGTTATTACATTATTTTCATCAGCTTCACTGAGCTTTGGGTCACCCCCACAAGTGTCAACTAAAGATGCTAAAAGACATGAGACAGAGTCTGTTTCGCAAAATACGAGGATGGAGATGGGAATGCCTGTGACCAAGTTCAATGTAGTGGTCCTGACAACATCTCTAAATTCGATGGGAATTAACTCTGCATGGGTTTGCACCAATATGTTCCACACAACAATTTAATTTTGATAAATGCTGAATGAGAACCTCCAGTTTCACCAAAAAGTACATTATCTCTTAGTTTCAACAGTGTAGTGTTTGGCTTTCCAGGCTGTGAGTGCCCATGGCTGGGTCATGTCCAGCCTCTCATCCACCAGCACCCCCAAGGCCTTCTCTGCAGGGCTGCTCTCAATCTGTTCAATCCTCAGCCTGTGTTGGTACCGATATGGCCGTGATCCAGCTGTATCACTTTAATATCTTCAAATGCTTCACCTTTTTCCCATTTACATATTGAGCCTGGTTAATCACAACAGACAATGAGAGACAGAGGGAAGAGATTTCTTCCCCTATGAAGGTAAGCCATTAATTTCTTTAGAACCAATTTGTCAGCCCTTGATCACTTGCTGGAAGGCACTGATTCAATTAGCCATAAAGACTTTTTCAAGGAAAACACACTTTGTTCAATGAGAGCTGAACCTAGAAAAGGATGCAAATATTGAAATTTGGCCCAGTATTTGTACAAGGATATCTTGTAATCAGGTATTATTACGACTTCGCTAACCAGTCTATAAGTGTTACATTTCTTTTTTGTCTGTTTAGGTTTTTTGTAGTTATCATGCTTTTGTATTATACTAGTATACTTTGATGATACACACTGAAAACTTCATTCGTGCAATAAAGGATAAACTACAGGTATACAAGAAATCTGCAAAGTATGGGAAAAGGCAATAAAATCCCTAACTGCCTAAAGTGACAACACCTGCCACACAAGAGGTTTGTGTGGTTGAGTTATAGAGGACTAATTCAATTAACCTGTCAGTGAGATTGCCTCCTGCCAGCTACCTCTGGTAAATCAATGGATAAATCTATATGCAAATAGATAGTAAGGTAGCTACTATTCTTGCATTGTTCAGTAAAGGCAGAGAAGTGAAAACTGACCCAGAAGAGAAGTCACTGTGGCAAATATAGCAATCATGTAAATGGTGTTGGTAGCTGGTCAAAGGGGTGTACAAATAATATAACTTCTGTTGATTTGGCAATAAGTGTAAACTGGAAAAGTAAACAATATCTGAGTACCTTACCAAATGATGAGCATCAAGTAACAGCCCTGGCATAACCTGGCATTGTTTGCACTGAAATTAGTAACATTTATTCCTGTTTCATCTGAATGTAAAATTGGTCTGCCAAAAAGATCAGGAAGCAACATCCAGCAAAGGTTGTCCTCACGTTTGCTGCTACTGTCCATCAACACTGACAAAACTTTCACAGTGACCCATAAAATAGTTTGGATTTTCTTCCAAACATAAGAGTAAAAAGAAAATCCTGAAATCGTGCCACTTAAGTCTGACTTCCTCCTGTGACTAAGTTTCACTTAATCTAAATTTGTGCTTCCCAGAAAAAATCTGGTGTCTTCAACTGATATCACTATGGTCACTTCAGACAACTGTAACTAGACTGCAGAGTTAACTCTTTGTAGTATCAGAGGGAATGCTTATTGCAGAGCTGAGTGTGTGATACAGAGAGATCTTTTTCCCTGCTACACTGAAAATTTTGTTTTATTTCTTTGAAGTTCTTTCAGCAATTAAACTTATTTACTTATTTTTCCAATTCTCTTAAGTGAGAGTTGGCTCAAAATTCTTACAGTTAGAGCTGATCAAGAAACAGTAAATATATGTAAATAATGTGTGCATTAAGTAGCACAAGAAATAGCTGAATTTAGTTATTTGGTAATAGCTGAATTTAAAAATATATTCAGAAACAGTTCACCCAAGAAAAAGTGTTTATCAATTACATTTTTTTACAACAAACATGTATAAGGAAAAACATTTCCCTTGCTTTGGAAATGAGTTAATAGTGTTGTTTATATGAGTAAAAAGATCTAAGTGTTTTAATAATAATTAGGATGAGACTAAATAAAAAAAAAGTAGAAGGAATTCTAAAAAATAGGTGTTTCTGTTCTAATTTTTGAATTGTTTTTTAATCTACACTTTGGAATACAGGACAGGAAAATCTGAGAATCCTCTTTTTTTGTGATAACTCAAGTATAGCCAGTATTGACCTGTTCTTTACCTCCTAAACACTGAAAAGTTGAGTGAAGTTGGCATTCAGCTTTGATGTTTAGTTAGAATCATAGAATAATAGTGTGGATTGGAAGGAGCCTTAGGGGTCATCTAGTGCACCCCCTGCCATGGAAAGAAACACCTTCCACTAGGTTGAGCTGCTCAATGCTCCATCCAGCCTGGTCATGAACACTGCCAGGAACAGAGCCTCTACAGCTTCTCTGGGAAACCTGTGCCACTGCCTCACTGCCCTCATTGCAAAACATTTATTCCTTATATCTAGTCTAAATCTCTCCTCTTTTCATTTAAAAACATTACTTCTTATTCTGCCGCTGCAGGTCCTGTTAAAAAGACTGTCACAAGCTTTCTTATCGGGCCCATTCAGTTATTGAAAAGCTGCTATTAGGTCTTGCTGGAGCTTTCTCTTCTCCAGGCTGAACAACTCCAGCTCTCTCAGCCTATCTTCACAGGAGAGCTGCTCCATCCCTCTGATTGTTCTTGTGGCCTTCCTCTGGACTTGCTCCCAGAGGTCCATGTCCTTCCTGTGCTGGCACCCCAGAGCTGGATGCAGGGTTCCAGGTGGGGTCTCAGCAGAGCAGAGCAGAGGGGCAAAATCCCCTCCCTGGCCCTGCTGCCCACGCTGCTCTGGATGCAGCCCAGGACAGGTTTGGTTCTCTGGGCTGGGAGTGCCCATGGCTGGGTCATGTCCAGCCTCTCGCCCACAGCACCCCCAAACCCTTCTTAGCAGGGTTTGTCTCAACCTATCACTGAGTTGGTCAAGCAGGACTTCACCAAGGACTTGCCCTTGATGAAGCTGTCCTGTCTGTCCTGAATCACCTCCATGTCCTCCATGTGCCTTAGCAGAACTTTTGGAGGAGCTGCTCCATGATCTTCCAGGAGCTGAGGTTGTCCTTTCTATCCTTTTTAAAAATGGGTGAAAATTTCCCCTTTTTCAGTCATCAGGAACTTCACCTAACTACCATGTGTTTTACCTGGCTGCCATCACTTTTCAGACAACATGGAGACTGGCTTGGCAACTACATCAGCCAATTTCCTTAGGACTTCAGGATGCATTGAAACCTCATTGGATTTCACAGACTTACATACATTCAGGTTCCTTGGATGCTCATGAACCTGATGTTTCTATACAGTGGGAGGGACTTTTCTTCCCCAGTCCCTGCCTTGCAGTCCATCCACCCAAGATGTGTGGAAAGAGAGGTTGCCATTGAAGACTGACGCATGAAAAAGTTGTTGAGCACCTCACCCTTCCTCTTGCCTGTTGTTACCAGTTCGCCAGCCTTGCTCATGAGGGAGGGAGGTAGACTTTCTCTGACCTTCCTTGTCTGCCTGACACACCATCTAGTTATTCTCTGCATCGCTTGCCAAGTTCAGCTCAGCTGTGCCCTTTTTTCACCTTAGTTTGATGCACATCTCAACTCAGCCATACTGATCTCTTACCTCTCTTTTCTGATTTCCTACATCTAGGGATCAAGAGCTCCTGCACTTCCTGGAAATGATTCTTAAAGATCTGCCAGCTCTGTTCTTCTCCCTTGTCCCTGAGGGCCGTTTCTCAGGAAGACCTACTGACTAATTCCTTGAACAACTACAAGTTTGTGCAGGGTGTTGTGTCTTCATCACCACCCACATGGAAGAGCAGTAATGGATAATAATCTGAGGGCTGTACCAGGCTAGAAAGTTTCCTGGTGACGTTTCCTAGAATCCTAGTTATATGCTCCCAAACATCATCTGATTATTCAAATGTTTTATCCATTTAACAATTGAAGCTGAAGCATCTCAGGAGATCTAGTGCTAATTTTTTTTTCCTGATTAACATCCTCTGTCTGAAAGAAAAGCACTCAGTTGTCTAAAATGGAACGTCCTATTACTTTTCAGGGAGGCTTTTTGCTGGCAGTGTTTAGAAAAAGTAGATCAACATTTGCTCTAATTATATTTAGCATAACAACCTTATTTAAAATGTAAATCGTTATAGTTTTTCTTTAATGTTACTTGTAATAAATCTACATTACATTAATTCCCCAAGTAAGGGTGCATTATTTAGTGCATAATTTTTTTTTAAAAAATGTCTTTAAAAGTGTTTACTCTTTATTAATAATGGTAAATACAGGTACAGAGCAAATTTACAAAACAGGAAGAGTTTTTTCTGGCTTGGTTAGAAGGCAGTATTATTTTTATTTTGATGATTTCAGAATTTCTTCAAATTTTTTATTGGATTTCTTCATTTTAAAGAAATAACATCAAATACCTAAGACCAGACAGACTTTGCCATGTCTAACCTTTCCTCTCCATAGGTGTTTAGCAGGTCTCATTGATAGTGAATTCCGTATATTTGATTACAGTCAATGCTCTCCTCCTTATGTAAATGCAGAAGGGATGGGTGGTCTTAAACATCTCTTAAGGCAAAAACTCTATAAAAGAGGAGTCATAGAATATTTTGGCTGCTTCCTCAAAACCTTGAGAAAGGGCATCACTAAGGAACAAAAGCTGTCATACAATAAAAATATGCCCTATTCTCGTGTTTCAGGACAGCACTTTTCACTTTTTTAAGTTTTGCAAAATGGGCATTTTGCTATAATAAACAGTGCTCATTATAATTCTTGTATGGAAGGGCTTTGCAAATTTGTGAGACTGTAGATTCCTTTGAGAATGCCAGTGCATTTTTCTGAGATTCTACCCTATTATTAATGGGATAAACTTATTTTAAGATTACCAGTAGGATCCCTTCTCCAAGGAGGAAGCTCTCTATGTTAGACCAACCTTCATTTTACAGAGCCCATGGAACTCAGGTTCACAATTCCTTTAAATTTCACACACAATCAAGCATTTTTCAAGTTTCTCTCATCCCCCCATCATAATTTATCAACACAATTCATCATGAACTTTTTCCTGAAAATGTGAACAAACAGGGAACTGAGTTCAGTGGGTGTTCACACGATCCTGTGGATGACTTCCTAGCCCATGATGATTCATCTTCCATCCCTTCTTTTTCTCATACAGTTACTAACATAATACCTCACAAGGAAGTAGAGGTGAAGTAGAATATTAAAATTTCCTTTGGATTGGACCAAAATTACAATAGTATAAAGTACACTTTTAACACCTATAATGTGGAAAAATCATAGAGTTTATGGTACATATCTCCTGTCACTTACATAAAAGCTGTAGGTGGCTCCTATATGTATATTAGGTTTAGGTGTGAAACATCTTGCTATCAAGGGTAGTATTGGACAGAATGAGACAAACAGATGTATGTGTTTGTGTGTGTGTGTTAGAATATACAAACTACACATATGAAAATATGAGAAAAGTAAGACTGTCCCTCTTTTTCATTTTACCTTTTTGATTTTAGTTCCAGATTTCTAGCAACACATAAGGAATGGGCAAACTGCATCCATGTTCATTGAAAAAAATAAAAAAGGAAAGAAGAAAAACAAGTATCTCCCCATGAGTTATCCCACTTACAGCAATCTACCAAAAGCACAAGGGGCATTTACTCTCTTTCCCCATTAGACTTACTGGTGGAGAACAACTGACATCTCACTGGAGATGTATCTGTCACTACAACACAATCTTTATTTATTATTATGTTTGCTTATGTTTTTGTATTTAATCTGATTTCTTTAATGCTTCTCCCTTGTTGTTTCCTCATCCCTATGCATATATTCAATGCTGCAGTTCAGTCAGTCTGAAAGCAAAAAGCACTGTGAATATTATATTTCAGATATTTCACATAAATTTGAACATATTCAGGTTGAGTTGCTACCAAAACCCAGAACACATTTTTGACATAAAAAGGTTTAGCTGACTAGTGACATTTGGTTCATACTTTGTTTTTTAATTCCTATTGTGCTCATTTATGAATGTTTACATCTTCTTATAATGAACACTGTCCCTCCATTTCTGGGAATGAAAGCAGGATAGCTTGAGGTAAAATAGTGTCACAGATTTCTCAGTCCAGTGTTTCTTTCAAAGTAAAAGGGGCCTTCTTAGACTCGAGGAGAGATACAGTCTACACATGAATTAATATAATTTGCTTGTTTTCTCATTTCGCACATGCAAAGCCAAAAGGATTTTTTGCTTCAAACAGTCAAAAATATACTAAAGGACTGGTATTTCCTTGGACAAGCCTGTGACCAGAAAGAGATGACAGAAATGTTTTGCAGAAAAGAAAATAAAGAAACAAGGCAACACATTTATTTAATTTTAAAATGATTTTTCCCAACACTACGCTGCCTGAAATGCTAGAAGGTCTTTGTGATACTAGCTGGAACTGCTGTGAGGTAATTATATGTAGTTACATAAAGCAGCCTAATGCTAGGCCAGCAAATTGTCTAAAAGAAGGGAGTGTATTCCTTGTTAAATGTTTTGTCATGATGACCATGCCCTTTATTTATCTCTAACAAAACATGCTTATTCTGCCCCATCCACTGTTTTCACCCTGCAAATTTATGAGGCTCTATTAATCTTCTGCCCTGCTGACTCTCTCTGTTGCAAAGTGTCAGCAGACTTTTGTACCTTGCTAATGTACAAAGTGCTTCTTATGAGTAATATCAGCATTTTGCCTTTTAATTGCACATATAATTTTTAGGTCTTACAGCTAATAAGGGAATTGAGACCACGGTTCATCATTGTCTCGAATGGTACTCCAGGGGTGTAGGGACTGTAGAAGCTCAGAGAAGAATATACTTGTCCTCGTTCCAAGCAATAGTTTCTCTCATTACAGCAGCTCCATTCACACCAGTACAGTTACAGGTTTGCCAGCACTTCCATTACAAACCTAGCTTTTTGGGGTTTCCAAATTGTTGTAAAAATTTATAAAATATAAAATACATTCTATCAGCTTAGCTTTTGTTTTTTTCATTATGATGATGTCTTCTTTTTTGCAATGTATTATTTTTGCTGCTGTTGTTATTGTTATTATTGTTCTTGTTATTGTTGTTATTGGTAGTATTACTATTATTATTATTATTACTGTAATTTTCTATAGAAGTTGATTTTAGTGTTTTAAATACCTCATTACTTGAGGAGGAGAAAATGTTTTGCAGTCCTGCTGAAAACTAGTACTCCCCATATTTGGGGAGTCATAAGTTTGTTCATAGCTGGTTCCATCTTTTCCATCTAAAACCAAATTAGAAAATTAGAAAAATGGTAATGTGGTGCTAATTTGGAACAGTGAACAGTAATTTTCTATTAACAACCTTTAACAAGGAGTTTTCCCCTCATCTTGAAATTCACATTACTGAGGAGTGTTCCTTCCCATTGTTCAGACAGTTGGAGGGAAAAATACAAGTTTGTCTTCCTTTTCCCATGCAAGTCAAACACAGACAAGAGCTCATGGATCGCATACTGGAGGATTTGAAGAATGTGTGCCAAATTGTGCAATTAAATGTTCTCTCATAAGTATGCAAAGCAATAAAAAGTAAATCGACTGCCTATTGGAATACCATGCCATGGAAGATGCTTGTAAGCAAATGACAGGCTGTCCTTAACTACTGGGCATTACTTTTTTGTGGAAAAGTCCACACAAGAATGAGAGGTCTGATGCATTTTTCAGATCCCGCTAGGAATGTGCAAATAGGTGTATTCCCCCCATCCATAAACAATGCTGGAAAAATGGCAACAACGAATGAGGAGAATGCTCAGGTACTCATCAGAAATTTTGCGTCATTCTTCAAAGGCCACTTCTCTTGCCACCTCTTGAGTAGATGAATAGCAGGATGAGGAGGGGAGAAGCAAATCCCTCACTGTACCTAAAGGTCACGTTCATGACCACCTGAGGAACCTGAATGTAAATAAGTCTACAGGACCCCATGACATGTATCCCAGAGTCATGAGGAAGTTGGCCCATGTAGTTTCCAAGACCATCTCCATGATGCCTAAAAAGTTGTGGCAGTCAGGTGAAGTTCCTGATGACTGGAAAAAGGAAACCTTGTACCCATCTTTAAAGTCAGTGGTGCCTATAGTCCTCTTTTCTACCTTTTTTAATCTTCACCTCTATGCTGGGGAAGATCACAGAACAGATTCTCCTAAAGTTCTGCTAAGACACATGGGGAATAGGAAGGGAATTTGAGACAACCAGCAAGACTGCACCATGGGCAAGTTCTGCATGGCTAATTTATTGGTCTCCTTCTGTGATGGAGTGACTCCGTCAGTGGACAAGGGGAGAACTACAGATGCCATCAATCTGGACTTCTGAACTGTCTTTCACACAGTCCCCCACAAGACCTTTCTCTTCAATTTGGAGACATGGGTTTGATAGGGGGACTGTTAAGTGAATAAGGAATTGGTTGGATAGTCAGATCAAGGGGGTGGTGGTCAATGCTGGGCTCAGTGTCCCAATGGGCATCAGTGACAAGTGGTATCCCTCAAGGTTTCATATTGGGACCAGTGCTATTTAATATCTCATTAATGACTTAGATGAAGGGATAGAGTGCACCATCTGCAAATTTACAAATGACACCAAGCTGAGTGGGATGGTTGACACACCTAAAGCATGAGATGGTGCCCAGAGGGACATGTATGAGTTCAAGAAGTACCCATGGGAATCTCATGTTTAACAAGGCCAAGTGAAAGGTGCTGCACTTGAGTCAGGGCAATCCCCAGTATCAACACAGGCTGGTGCTGAACAGATGGAAAGCAGCCCTGTCAAAAAGGGCTTGGGGGTGCTGGTGGATGAGAGGCTGGATATGAGCCAGTCATAGGCACTCCCAGCCCAGAGAGCCAAAGGTGTCCTGGGCTGCATCCAGAGCAGTGTGGGCAGCAGGGCCAGGGAGGGGATTCTGCCCCTCTGCTCTGCTCTGCTGAGACCCCACCTGTAGTGCTGCACCAGCTCTGGGGTGGCAGCACAGGAAGGACATGGACCTATTGGAAATGATCTTTATTGTCTCTTCCCACCCAGGCAATTCTATGATTCAATGATTCTGTGATTGATTCTGTTCAAATTAAGAACCACTTTGGGTTCTGAGTCATAATCCAGGGAGTGTGGGAAGGAAAAAGGGACTGTCACTACATGACCTCCAGTGATACTCTTCTAACAGAAGCTGATATCCTTCTTCATGGTCTCAGAAGGTTCATGCCATGCAGATCAGTTTTTTATTTCTCCTTCCCCTGTTGCTGCACACCCATAATATCTGAGTGAGATAACACTTCAGAACATCTCATTCTCTCTGATTTCCTCATTCTTGCCCCACAGTTTACCAACATTTGCATCATGTTGGCTATCCATCTGCAAGTTTTTAACATTTGGTTGTTCTATCATCTCCAGTTCCAGTACTGTTGTTATAAAGTGATATATTATTCATGCAATCCAGGGCTCAATTTTCAAACTTGTAGACTTGATACTATATTACCATCATAAATATTGATTTCAAGGCACCCACAAGCATTTTTAGTCCTTCACTGAAAACATAAAAAGAGGCATCTGTACTCTGTGGAGCATAACATCTAAAGCTGTATACACATGACACAATGGGTTGCCAAGCTAGAGATCCAAGATAGATGTCCAGGCACACAGTGGGCACTTGTGGATATGTACCAGGGCCTGCTAGCTGGGTAGCCACATTTCCACACATTTGGGAAATTAGACTGATGAGTGTGACCTCTTAATGAGTTTGGACCCTTTACTGCAAGGATACATCTACACTGTTTCCTCCTCTGGACTCAGTTCACTGAATGGTGGTGCCCTGTTGACAGATGGCTTTAATTGACAGGTTAGATTATAATAACATCAAAAAAGGACAGGAACAAAGGCCATAGTTTACATAATCCTGGCATTAATTCTGAGCATTCAAGGGGTTTTGTTCTCTTATGAAAGCTGCCTTTTTATTCATTTGTGGGGAAAAGATTATGAGATGAGCAGTAAAACCTGCATTACTGAATGCAGAGTGAGAAAGGTAAGGAGGTTTCAGACAGGTTCGGTGTGAATGTTCACAAACTTCCTCATTAACTGTATCCTCACTCTGGCTTCCTTTTTTGACTTCTGACTCCTTGTTTACTTTGGTGGAAAAGATGACCTCAGTTCAATTGAGCAGAGCCTTATTGTTAACACTGTTACCATAGTTCTGACGAAATTATACTCCTCCCAGCCAAGTTTCTCAGCTGAGTTAAGAATGATGTTGCCACTATATAATCAATGACACCAGTAGGATCTGGAAATCAACTGTAAAACAGTCTTAAGAGAAGTATTTGTGTGTGTATATATATGTATAAAAATACGTCATTTATAAAAAGATGAAGAATAAGTACTTTTTAAAAGATCCATATATTAGAGAGAAGGAAGGTTCACTATACAGGATCTCAGTCCATCTCACCATTACAATAAATCCACAATCCTTTCTCCAGTACATCTCCAGAACTGTATGACAAGATTACAAGCCTTATATTTTCCATCATCCTCTGTGCTACTGAATTTAAACAGTACTGTAACAATTCCTATTAACATAGCTACTACTGATAATAGGAATAAAGCTATATATTTTAATTTGGTGAAAATTAGATACCAGAGGGGCTTCTAAAAACAGTTTTGGACCAAAAAAAAAGCTGTAATAATGATGTAACTAGTTGTTCACATCATAAAATAATGAGGAAATATAGACATTCTCATTAGAGTTGCTACAAAGTTTACCCAAATGTTTAGTACTTAATTTTCTTTCATTAAAATTGCCTTTATCATTTTCCTCTTTTCTTATTTTTTTGTTAAACAATTTGAAATCATTTTTCTCTTACCTTTTACAAAAATGCCTTTCCTGCTCTTTTTCTTCTGTGTCTCCCCTCAAAGAGGAGTGATATTCCACAGAAAAGTCATAACTTACTTTTCTGGTTAAAATTAAAATTGCTCCTAAACTTCTGAGGCTTATATTACTTCTGTTCCTGAAATGTTTATGAAAAAATCCTGACTGCATGAACTTGACTTCTTTATTTCTTTTTTTGGCTCCTCTTTTTAAACTAGCAGTAAGTACTGCACATAGCAGACTATCAAATGCTCTTAAAACAAAGCTAGACTACATTAATTAATGTTGTATGTGCACTTGAAGTGGGTAATATAGTTCATCCTCTGGCACTCAGCTCATTAATTTCAAAATGTATGTTACTAAACCTCTTATCTTGGTTTTATCTAATTAAATTATTAAGATGAAACTTAATAAAATCAGAGGTTTTAAGTGTCATTCAAGGCACAGCTACAATTAAGAGATCAAATATTCATAGTTTTAGAAGACTCAACCCAGCAAGATCACTTTTGTGTATGATCAATTTTGTGCTGACTTTTTCCAAGCTGAACTGTCTTTATTTCAATAATATTATGATTTGCAAAGATAGACAGGAAATTAGTACACACCACTCTGAACAGATAGGTTAATTGAGGTTCAGTCTGGTATTGACATGTACATATTATGAACCATATGGAATCACAGACTAACCTGGAATTACTATTTTGCAGACAGTCAATATAATAAGTACCAGGCACAGAATCACAGACATATTCATATTGGAAGAGACCTCAGAGGCTTTTTTTTCTGAATTCCTGCTCAAAGCAGGAGCAGCTCCAAGGTCACACCAGGTTGTTCAGGGCTATGTCCAGTCAGGTCTTGAGAACCTCCAAGGACAAACCATAACCTCTCTGGGAGCTCTGCTCCACTGCCCCACTGTCCCCATGGGAAACAAGAACTTCCTTATATGAAGACTGAGCAGCTCTTTTTCTTCAGCTGATGCCCACTTTATTTTGTCCTTTCATCAAGCAACACCATGAAGAGTTTTGCTCTGTTTTCTTTATGGCATCATTCGAAGTTTTGGAAGTCAGCACAAAACAGCTAGTTGCTGTATCTGTCAGAGCTTCATTCCCTGACTCACCTGGAATTGGAAAGGTTTTTCACAGGATTCAGCCAGGGCTACAGCCTGTGCTTCTGACTGAACACAGAGCTATGAAGCTTTAAAAGACAGCTGCTGTGGATGTACAGTAGAAATTAGTTTGGTGTAAAACCTAAGGTGCAGTGGTGGAAGGATGATGAAAGATAAGTTTTGGGGACACATTACCATTATTTTGGCACATATCAAGTCACACATCTGGTTATGCATACCTGGACCGAAGATACCTCCCCACAGAGAAAGCCGCAACCCATGCCACCTACATAGTGATTATTATTCATAGAAAATATTGGCAACTACTAGTTGGCTTGATCTTACTGACTGACACCTGAAACTGGGGCATAACAGTCTGTAGAGTTAGGTGGCCTCATATTAAGTAGCCTCACCTACAGAGGCTATTTAGAAATAACTGTAAGTAGTGTTATGTGGGTACATCCCACGTTTGTTAGCACAATTTTAGAGAAAAAGATCTCTACAAAAAATAAGATTAAAGCCACTGCACAAGAGAAGTAGCACCGAGGAGCTCATTCACATCACAAGAGAGGGGATGCGGCTTCATTCCCATTTTAGCAAGGTAAGTCAGGGTAATTTCATGATGCTGGGCAGGGCATTGCCTCCACTGAGCTGTGCAGGATTGGCCACACATATTAAACTTTGGCTCATGATTGGAACAAGGTATTAATTTAGGTGAACTAAAGGCATATTGTCTATCTGCCAGGTCTATACATGCATATCTGGATAGAAGTATGGGGGCTCTCACAGGAATTACAATTTTCATTTAGCAACAAGAATATTACAACATATTCTCTGAATTAAAAAAAAAAATAAATCTCTGAGGCAGCTATGATATCTGTCCGGCTTTTTCTGCTTTTTCTGCTAAAGGGATGCTCAGGTAAACACCCACGATCTTCCTAAGAACAAACCAGCTCAGTGAGTAAGGTTTGTATGCTATAAAAGACTCCTTGTCTATACTCATTTTAGATTGTACCTACAGAGGATTTATAGAAACAATACCTAGGTGGCACTGAGGAAGCTATCAGTGCTATTTACAGACAATTTAAAGGAATAAACCTGCAGTTAGGCCTGTGTTTGCTTTCCCTTGTGGTCTCCCTGCAACGCTTTCTAATCCTATTGTGACTTGATTGTTTCACAGCAAAGTGCTCCACAGAGGCCAGTAATTGGCACACAGGTTCAAATTAGATTGCTGTGTGTTTAGGAAAGCAGGGGTCATTTCCCATCAGCACCACTCATTAAGAAGCAGAGTACTAAGTTTTCTATTACGAAAAATACTAAAACGTGTGTGTGTATTTGGGAGGGAGGTTTTATGTATAACCCAGAGCACAATCAGTCTGCAATCAACAATATGCAAAACAACTTTGGTAAAGGAATATATTAACTATATACTCAGCAACAATATTCTTAATGCTGCATCTGTCTGCCTGTTGTACACAAATTCCTTTTCACCTTGTAAATATGAAGTTAAAGTGGGTGAATTCAGAAGCAGGCTTGGAGGCAGCTGGAAAGTTGGCCTTTTATGCCCCTGGCTCTTGTGAATTTTAATCAGGTTCCCAACATTAATTGCTCATCAGCCAAGTTTCAGTTCTGGCATACTCAAGGCCTCAGCCAGCTCCTTCACTTGCTGTGGGGAGGAAAGAGAAGCCGGGGTTTAGAAATTAGTCCACTGGGCCCCAAATTAACTGAAAGAAGAGAGATAACATTAGCGTGCACCAGAAAAGAGGATAAAAGGCAGGTTGAATTAAGAAAAAAAGGAAATAATTTAAAAATACTTCAAAATGAGCAAACACTCTATGCAACAAGCTTAATTGATCCTGGCAACAAACAATTAATCATTTGATAATGGCTAAACAGAGGAGAAGCATTTGTGTAATTCCTGCCTGACCTGGGGCACCTGAGTTTCCTGAAATGCTGAGTAGCATCCTTTCCTCTAGGATGACTAAGGGAGGTGTCTGTCTATAACCTACCTGTGGCTCCTCCAGTACCAGAGTGTGTGTACTGCTGCACTCATACCTCTGGGGAAATCTCATTTTCTAGGCTTGCGTCAACCATTTCTAACGGACTGTGGTATAGCACCTGTCTTGCATAATAGCCTTGTGGTTAGAGGTCTCCTGCCAGAAAGAAACACCCAGCTTCGGGTGGCTGCAGTCCTATACTGCCCTGCTGCAGAGGAATCCTGTGGGAAGAGAGTGCCAGTGTATTTCTAGGGAGCATATTTTCTGCTTATCAATGAACCATGGGCAGGGAAGAAGGAAGGAAATGGAACACATGGAAATGGCAAGAAGGCAGAAGGAAAAGAAGCAGATGAGTATGCGGGGCTCAGTGGCAGCATGTTCACCTGAGACTGAGAAGATACAAAATGTTGGTCCATGCCCTGAGGAATGGGAAGTTTTTCACACAATGCCTCACAATTAACCCCTGGAGAACTCCCTATCCCACCTGGTCACTTAATTTCATGTACCTGCGTCAAGCTTTAAATCCCAGTTTGGTTGAAGTGTGATGCAGGGAGACGGATGGGGTCTGGCACCTGTGCCTCGTACTATTGTCTGCTCCATCTCTAGTGGATCTTCATCTAATGGATCCACATCAGCATTTTCCTGAACACTTCCTCCATTCACTGGGTCCAGGGCTGATATGCTGAAGTCAGCCTTGTAAATTCTGCTCCTAGGGCACCATTCAGCAGGTGACCCTGTTCTTAAATTGCTTTGTTTTCCCCTCATTAATCTATTATGAAAAATGTTTCTTGAACCCTTCTGCAAGTCCTAATGTCTCCCATGATTGAAAGGGAATTACATAAGAAAGGCCCAAATGGACCAACCCAGGACCTAGATCCTGGTGCTGTATCCTGGAGCTGCTGGACAGCACATTTTTAGACTCCACTAATGTCTAAAAATTGATGCCGAAGAAAGACTGTGAAGACAAAGTGTAAAAACACGCAGGGTCCTTTCCATAGTTCTCTCCTAATCTCCAACTGTTTCCAGTTATGGGCCTGCCTGAAACAGCCTGGGATTTTATGTCTTTAATAAGCCTCAATTTATTACCTTTTCAAAATATCTGTCCAATGTCCTTTCAACTTTGCAAATTCTTTTCTTTCCAGGAAAACTCTTATTCAGCTGAAAACAAAATACATTGACATTGTTAAGTAAATTAACTAATATTTCCTTTCCCTCTCCTCTCAGCAGAAAGATGCATTTTTCACACATGAGAATGGAAAAAAAAATCTGCTGTGTGTGTGAAACACAACACTCTTCACTTTCACTTGTTCCCTCTGATGTGAGCCTTAAAGGTACACTATAATGATGCAACCTGTCACAGAGAGCAATATCAAATCTAGGATAGTGATACAAAACAAGCAAAAAATTATACCTGTCTGTGGAGTTTTGCTGTGTAAATGAAGTGAAATTTCAGTCAGTTCTGGCATTTCTCTTTTCCCCTCCCTAGTCACCATCAACCTGTGTTGTGCATTATGATTTTTTATCTGCATTATCTTTTATATCCAGCATGGTAAGTCACAGCTATGCCAAGATCCCTTATCTGTATACTGGGGACTGCATTCCTCTGTCTTCTCATCATATGCCCATTGAAATGTTGTGAAATCCACAGTCACCTCTGGATTGAAAATGTGCAAGCATGTAAAGTATTAAACAGGAATAGATAAACAGTTTTTACTTCAATTCTGCTGAGATTTGCCTTTGTCTCCCTAGGATTTTACCACATATTCACTAACATGCTGAGAATACATCTTTTTTTCTTGGTATGGTAACAGAAACACTACTGCTCTCTGAAATCTCATTCATTGTCATTGGACTTTCACAACTATAAACATGTGGGAAAAACCCTGCTTGTCTGCTTTTTTCCTAGAGAAGACAAGCCATGAGAAACCAGCATGATATATTCAGAAATAAACACTGGCATGTGGTGTTACACTAGAATGAAAGGCACTGGGGCCTTTAAAGAAATTCGGGGGATGTGGGGAAAGACAGAAGGAAGTCAACACAATGGAAATTTGAAAATTTATAGAAATAAATGGCTTTGAAAGGTTTTATTTTATGACACAAATAATCATAAGAACAAGATAATTGCAGCATCTGCTGGATCAAAACTCCCAGTATCTTGTTTCCCAAGATGGCCAGTAGTGGTGATCTAAGAAGTGTATAACCATGTTATAACAGGATCAATAGCTGGTAGAACTTCTCCAGAACAGTCTCTCAGTCACCACTGGATTTCTTAATGGAGGTCTTTCAGATGGCCCAGGGTTTAGATTTTTTTCCCATTCTTTCATGTATTTTTTAAACAAATGATATTTATGCAACATTCACTGAGTAGTTCCACAGCTAATAAGCACCTCTTTTCTCTCTTTTAAACCTACCCTTTGCTACTGAGCAAATAGAAACTCACATTGTTGTATCAAGCAAACATAAACTTTCTGCTTCACTTATGTCACGAACCTGAAGGATTGACCTCTGACTGAAAGTTTAAATATGTCCAGATACAGAAAAATTAACAAGAAAGTCCATATTGCAAATCCCTTTCAGAAAAGATGTGCTTTGATTTACTTAATAGTACTACAAGGTAGAATGAAACAACTTTGTATGTACCAACATACAAACCTGTCCAATCTATTTCCTTTCACACAATTCAGGGTAATCAGGTTTATTGAGACCATCACAATCAGTAAAACAGCCTCTCATTGCACAGGTCAGAGAACCTGACCTTAAGCACAAGCCCTGCTGAGGTCATTGAATTTCCTCATATGCTTATACACATGGAGTATTATGTTCAGAGTGAGAGGAAGATGATGATAGATAAACTCCTTTGACATGTATTGCTCAGGATTAACACAGCTTTTCAATGGTTCAAAATATGGTCTAAACTCTGTTGGACACCCCTATTATTTATCAAGATTTTTTTTATGCATACTATTTCTAATTCTCCTCTATTTTTATTTGATTCTAGAGATATCAAAAAATCAAAATAATGCAAAAATACATTAAAACATTTAAATACAATAATTTCATCAATAGAAAGGATGGTATGTAACTATCAGAAAAGTCTAACTTATGTCAAATGAAAGGTTCAGGTCAAAGAAAGTTCATTCCCAGCAATGCAAATCACAATTCAGTGTCTCAGGAACAGCATATATGGAACAATGTCTGGAACATAAATAACAGTTTTTTCCCCTTATAATTATTATTAGCTTGGTAATAGTCGTTAGTGACCTATCTCCTTCTGCTGATTTAGTAAAGTGCACCTAATAACAAGCCGGGGTCAAATGTACAAACCAAATGACACTGTGTCCCCTAGGTACATAGTGCAGTTTCTAATGATGTCATAAATGCCTTGCAGTGTTTATGTCTCATGCACCAAAATTAAGCCTATTAGGGTAAAATATGCCAATTGAAAACATTGCAAATCTTGCCTGTAATATAAAACAAATCTTCATAAACAGCTCTAAAATGACAAACTACCTCCTGTGTTAGAAAAGCTGAATCTCTAAAATAACTTTTATTTCAGCTCAAAAATCAAGGTTTGAGAAATGTTGCATATTTATTATATAAACAATGGGAAAAAGAGGAAGCATTATCACATTATTACCTTTTTTTTCTAGAGGATTTTTTTTTGCAATGAATTAACTGAGACTTCAACAAAAATACCCTTTTTTGAGAATCCATCCTTTTCATAAGAAGGCGAAAGTATTGTCCTATAATTTTAGATTTTATATGAATATTTTAGCAGAGAACTGATGACCTCTTAGACAAAGAGAGTTGGTTCACAGTTCAGGAAAAAAATAATAAAGCTTATATCCATCTCTGTATTAAGAAAATCCATTAAAAACAGCTAGTCCCTCTCTTAACTGTGCTGGAACCCACTCAAGACATTGAGTTTAAAACTGTGGTATTATTATTCTTTGATGTCTATAGCTTAGCAGCACAAAGCTGGTCTCCAAGCACTTACTCTCTATAAAGAAGCACAAATGTTTGGCCTTTGGGCTGTAAATATTGTGTCACCATTGATTTTTAACATATAAAGTGTATTTTCCTGAATGTCAAGTATTCTCAAAATGCAGGGACTCCCATGAGCACAAAGTGTCAGGAATTAAGAACAGTTTAAAAGCAGGAGCTACAAGCAAAGAAAATAATAGCAAGAAATGAGAGAAAGAAGAAATGAAAGAATAACTAATATGAACTTGCCACGTATTATCATTTATCTCCCAGATAAAAATGTTGCTAGAACATGGCCATGATACCATCAACAAACTTTGCTGCATGAGATATTTTTCTTTAAGGGCTTGTGTATCCCATGCATGATTTATTTTTTTTTTTTTCCCAGCTAAATGATAGGGTTAATTTGGGGATCAGATATGCAAACAGTGAAAATGTCAGTACTTGAATGGAAATGCGACTTTGAAAATTATAAGTGCTTCAGTGTTTGCTATTCCATGCTCTATCAGCTGTTTTGATGCTACTTTGCTAAAGTGATCTCCTTGAGAAGGTGTTTCAGGGCAGGATCCTCACTTAGCTGGAACGATAGGATAGAGAGACAGATAGAATCAAGTCACCCCATTCTCCTGGGACAGACAAGTTCTGTGTCCCCTCCAGCAATGTCTGCCTCCTACCATGAAGTACAGAGGGATGACTAGAGGGGAACATAGCTTCCCCCCTAAAAAACCTGGGATGAATCCAGGCTGAAACAGCACCTTGACAACACAGCTAGGAAGAAAATATGAGAGGGATTCAGTCTAGTGGATGCAGTGTCTTTTAGCATAGCCTCAGGCAGCACAACTCTGTAATGTCCTTTACATAGACTGGTGGTCAATCACCAGCCTATTCACTAATGAATAAAAAGATTATTCTTTTCTTTATGATTATTCAGAGCAGATGCATCTCCATAGCTTATTTCTATAGCCAGTACAGAAAGAAAAGGTTCCTGACAGGGCAATGCAGAGTAGTTTTGGGGCAGGTTCCTCCTTTGGCTCTTCACCTCTCCCACAAACTTGTGGGAATATTTCCCTAAGCCAGACTTTTGATAAGTAAATTCATTCCAGACTGGAGGAGAGATACTGTCTTTCTTCTACAAAAAATATCTTCAAGCAGCTGTACTGTAGAATTGCAGTGGCTAAAACCCTGTTTGCTTTTATCTTTCCCTATTCCATATGCCACAATCCATAATTCTTTCAAGGATATTGCACACCAGATTCAGAGATTTCTTGGAACTATTTTACCATTTATTGTGTTTACTAGATGTTTCTTTTGGAACTTCAAAAATAGTCTGTCAATAATAAATAATAAATAATAAAATAATAAAATAATAAAAATAGTTAATTTTACCAGCCCAACAGTCAATTTGCTATCAGATATTGTCTCAGACATTTACATAAATATTGACTATTTAATGCAAAGCATTCTTTAAATATAAAGGCACATATGCCAGCTCCGCTTAAGAAGGTTAATGAACTCTGAGATGTGAAACATTTAAGAACCATTAAAGGAATCTTTTTGATAAAAGCTGCCTCTTGAGACATGGTGAGGATTTCCAACTCCCATGTTAAAGCACTCATCTTGTCTCAGCAGCAGACATCCAGGGCCTGGAAAACCTGCCCTAGAGACCCAAGATACTCCTTTTATTTAGTATATCAAGGTGAATCTTAAGAAGTTGTTTGACAAGTATAAAAGTGCAAGCATAGGGAAAAGACTTCTGCAAAAGATTTCAAGCATAGGAAAAAGCAGGTCCTTTATATGTAAACTAAAGTGTACCAATTTCTCAGAGCTAGGGGTAAGTATGTTCTGGAGTAAAAGAATAGACCTGGTCTATTCAACTAACTAAAGCTCAGGAATTGCATGTACACTGTTCCAGTTATCAGATTTGAGATATCTAGCAAACTGATACTCCTAATGGAAACTTAGCCTACCTGTTAAAAAAAAAAAAAAAAAATCCTATCCAAGTTAGATATCAAATTGAGGTGTTTTTAAGTCTAAATAAAGTGATTAAATTTTATGAACCATTAGGAGAGTCCTTCAAATATTCTGAAAAACACCTGGTTTTGTCCTCTGGATTTTGCATGAGGAATGGCTGCTAAGTGCTCATATGTATTTGTGGCATATAACTTCTGATTGGTACAGATGGTTTAAAAATAGGTACTGTGAATTAAACTGAGAGAAAATAAAGCCTATAAGTTTGCTAAAAGCAGTTATTGTGGCTTTGAGTTGTCGTCCCACCACAAGGGACAATTGTATTTTTTAATAAACTAAAACATTATGAGCAACACACACATAAAACGAAAAAAAAAAAAATAGCCGAGGATCCAGCTGAAATGTTTACCTGTAAACATTTCAAATGTTTTTACTCCTACACATTTCAGAAAATTTTTTGACTTTATACCTTAGCAGAAAATTTGCCTTTCTCTCTCTTTCTCACCCACTCTGAAAGATGATACCAACAATTTAATGTACCCTGGGAAATATGACAATGGTTCATGTGCAGGAATAGTTTTGAAAACCTAAAATACAGCTATTGATTGTCTCAAACTATTTAATCTTCAATTAGACACTGAACTTTAGAACTGGCAGAATATACAAGATTTTCTATCCCTGAATAGCAGTTCATCTTTACCTATGAATAATACATCTTGCTACAATAGTGCAGTCAGATACTGGTATAATTAGATACATTTCTGAGGTCTGCCTATGGTTCATGCATCAAACACTGATCCTTCAGGCTGCCTTGTATAGGTCTATAGGCTTGGGACACTAAAGAAATGAACACAGTCATGCTAACAGTGCCCTCACTCCAGTTACAGATGTAAGATGACAGCCACTGCTCCAAGGCATACTAATTACAAAGTATTTAGCAGTCAGTCTCTAGCACACACCTGCCAGAAGCAGAGAGGGGGAAATGTGATATCCTTGTTTCTTATGTTACACAGATCCCAGCTGGAAGGTAAGTTCTTAGGAGGCCAATGACTGTACAAACCATATGCTATCACAGTTCAATCACGCCCACAGCTTTCCCCATTTTAATGTATATTTGTCATTTCTGGGTAATGTGGCATCTTCAGACTAATCAGATGGATAACTTAACTGGTGGGAATATGAAGATAATACAGTGCTACAGATAACATCCTTTGCATTATGCTAGCCTGCATAATAGTTTCTGCATCATGACTCCAGCTCCTAACCTGTTCTAACTATAAAACTTGCCAGGATGCAGCCCATTTAATCTAGAAACAGATTTTGTTATTTTACATTATGCCTACTGTGGATCTTAACATTTTAGTCCAAATAGCTCCTAGGGAAAAAAAACAAAACAAAACAGCTCTGACTGATTAAATATTTTGCTATATAGATCTACTTTTAGCTTAAAGAAATAATACTTAAATCAGTTAGAAACATCCTAAAAAAAGATAAATTTGATGTGTCCAATTTTTGTTGTTTTTAATAATTAAAACCAGACTATTATCACCTTTAAAATACTTGTTCTAGGGTCTTATAAAGGAAGTGGAGAAAAGCATCAGAAGGGAAAAAGGAAGAGAACACCCATTTAGTGATGCTCTGCTATATAAAAAAAGAAAAGGGGAAATAAAATAAAGAATAGTTTAGCAGAGCTGCTTTCAAAAAATTTCAAATGTGTGCTTATCAAATTCTGTGGTTTCAAGAAAGCCAGGCACTCTCAAACAGGGGGAAAATTGAATTTTCTTTTTTCCTGGCATTGGAGAAGGAGAGATCAAATTTATCAGAATCAGGGAATTGCTTTGCTTTCACATCATAATACACATTTATGACTGCTGAACCCAATGTTTTCTACAATGGTATTTTCACCTGATTGCTTAGACCCCTGTGCACCAAGCTAACAGAGTTGCCCAGCATAACTCCATGACACAGTCAGGCTTTGAATCAACAGAGTCTGATGACACAACAGAGGTTTAGTGCTCTGATTTACAGCAGCTGAGTTGATACAGTTCCATACTATGACAGAGCTGAAGACAAGAAACCCTTAGAAGCTGCCTGGTGTCTGAAGAGAGAGAGATTCAGAACCAGTGTAGCAGCAAGCCACATCAATGTGCTTTTGTCAGCTTAGAAAACCCTATTTCGTACACATTGGGTCTATCATTAGCACACAGGGGCACAGTGTATTCAACAGAAGAAAAAAACTTCCCTAGTGCTTTGACTACACATTTTCCATTTCAGTCCTTAAGACTGAAAGAATCCCTTCTGGGAAGGGATTCCATCTTGTACCATGCAAAATTTTCAGCTAGTAAATAAAAAATGCACTCAAATTGCATTCAGCCAAAAATGTTGTGAAAATATTTTTAATGAACAAACTGTAAAAGATCTTTTGCTTTTTGTTCTCATTCCCTCCTCATCCCTGAAATCTCATCACTCTTTCTTGCTCTTGATTTTGTCGAAGAGGAGAAAGAAAAAATTATGAGGAAGTACAAATGTATTTTATGACCAATCACCTGAAGGTCTTGTATATAACTTTCATTTAACAAAAATGCCTATGTTCATTTTTTGTTTTAACTAGAAAAATGAAAATAATTTCAAACATCACCATTTGTGAAAAACAGTTGTTTTCATTGCCATGAAAGTGCTTTGGAACTCTTTTGGTTCAGCTGTTCAGTTTATTTGTCAGTTTTAACTGATTAAAGAGGAATGAGAAAAGTGACCTAGCTTTTCTCTTCCCACTATTCTCTTCCCCCTTGTCTCGCTCAAACAAAACAAATGTAAGTCATACCTCACTGAAATTTCTTGTTGACTTGCATACTGGTTTCTTTTGAGAAAGGACTGAGTAAAGGTTTCAGGATTTCATCTATTGTGTGACTTTATGTTTTTGGCTAAAGTGTATTTTTCAGTAATTTAGATTTATATATCTTTCTGTGTAGGTGGAGAACTCAGGCTTTAACACAGTGGCTTCCACCCTTCTGTACTTAAGGTGCAGATAACTATGGCTAAAGAAGGGCCAAACCAGAGAAGTGGAAAACAGGAAAGGTGAGAAAAGAAAAGAAAGTTACTGTGTTTTCCAAGGAAGAATTCACCAAAACCCCGTACCCTCACTTCAGAAATTGTCGAGCTACCACAAAATCTGTGTGCACATCCAAATCCCATCATTTAGACTCACACTTCCCTTCACAGAGCTCAGCTGTAGATGTCAGCAAATGTGTCTATTCACATTAACAAAAAACAAAAACCAAAAAACAAACAAACAAAAAAAACCCCAAAAACAAACAAAAAAAAACAAACCCAAAACCCATGTCTTTAACCCTTTTCTCACCACAGTACTGCTTGCTGTATTGTTAGACAAGAAAAAGACTGACCCAAGTAAGGCTCTGGTGCACAGATCGTTTCCTGTTCCTCTTCCATGATCCCATGGGCTTTACTAGCTAGTGAAGAAAGTGCAATTCTTCAGCCTTTACTCCTGCATAGTTGACATTTAGCATTTGACTGTGTCTGCCTAGGAGCTCACTACGCCAAGCAATAGAGTATCAGAGGTAATCCCAGTGTATGACAGTTGGCAGAACAGAGTTCAGCACTTTTCCCTAAAAGCAGGACTTGAACTGCCTAGGGAACCAAGCAATTTCTCTTTGAAATGGCCTACTAAAGAGCTGGACTTCTTAAATTACTTTCTCCTTTTCCAAGTGGTGCCCTTGCTTCCAAACTACTTTATAAATGGAGCAATAAGAGCTACAAGAAGTTGTATTAGATTACTGCTAGATAGACTCTCTTCTCGTAAGGATTTGTCTGTTATTTTCAGTGTATTTAATTTAGGCCAAATTCTAATTAAATACTTGATTGCACTGCATTTCACTGCTTTGCATGAAGAATCTCATCTGCTTGCACACTGTGTGGAATGGATACACAAATGTACAATTACTCACTAACAATATTTTATCTAAACCTGCACAGTTATATTTGCAAAAGAAATCTGGTGAGGTTTTGTGACTGTGCTGTGCACAAAGCACAACAGAGCACAGCAATGTAAGCAATGATGACAGCAGCTCTTGCTTAAGGATAGGTAAGATAAGAGAGGTGTATCATGCTTGTATATTAATTACCTGCCTGCGTAGCCACCTGAGCCACTGCCCACAAGAAGCCAGGGTTAGATATACAGGAATAGATCTATTCCACAACCTTTCTCCTCAGACACTTTCCTGAATGTCTTCAGTCATGACAGCCAGTTATCCACATCCTACCAATCATATTTGTAAATAGTAAAGCATACTGTGAATTCTATAGATTTCCTAGATTTTAAGCTAAGAATGTCCATAGGAACAACCACGGATCAAAAGTGGTTAGAAATTTTTTTGCAATTCCTAAAGCAAAACATGCTTTTAATACTTTAAACAATATTACAGCTTTTTTTCCCCCTAAAACTGACATTTATTATGAATGTTTCTTGAGTATACAGTCTTGTGTTTTATCTTTATAAAATAAAATATCAGGCTTTGCTTCACATTTATTATTAATGCAAGATACACCGATCTCTCTTAAAACTGTTGTATCAGGTGATATTTGCAGGTGCAATTGTTTTGTTTAGCACATGTTATTTCAAGAAAGGGACACAGATAATGTTGCCCTCACAGTCCACAGGTTGGTATCTCAACAGGAAGATGGACACAAACTTGTGTTTCATAGTATGTGCTCATCTATAGACTGTTCCACAGCACCCTGTCTCCAGTGCCACCAAAGTGCATGAGCATATTCCTATTTCCAGCTTCACACATTTCTATATGCAAACAGCACATCATACACATCCCCATTATGGGAATATCTGAAGGGAATAATCTTTACTTGCAATTGGAGGTCAGTAAACACACTGGAGTGTGTTTTTGAAGACAGGTTATGTGGTTCTGCTGGTGCTGGTAATGCATGTCTGGAAAGAAAGGGAGCCTGATGGAGCTGGGATGCTGTGCTGCCTAGCTGCTTCTCCTGGCCCTGTTAGGAAATCTGTCTAGAGAAATGTAAAGGTTTCCTCCTAAATCAGGAGAAAACCCCCACTGGAAAAAAAAAATGCCCTTAAAGTGATTCGCACTTATGAAATGTGACCCCAGGTACAATGACATAAGGGAAACAAGGTTGGTGAATTTAAATGGGTGCTGTCTTGCTGGATATGTTATAGAATTGGTTTAGACACCTTTTATGTTATTTTCTTGATTAACTGCATTTGGTTTCAAGATATTATTTCTTCAGAATACTGCCCTAGCTGCACTTGCCACAGACACTTGAGCTGAGACCTCTATAAGTAAAGCAGTGATGGGCTTGCTGGGAAGATCATCTGAAAGACAGAAATCTCACCTTTACATCAGTACCTAGGAGTACATAGTCCTATGAATTAATGGACAAAAATAGTCACTTCCAAAGAATCATTCACCTCTTAAGCTGGATGTCTGTCTGCACTCACCATACAGGTGATTGCTTCTCACCCAGCTGGTTTATTGAAAAACTCACCAGTAGCTGGATGGAAACTAAATCAGAAAACAGCTCTGTTGCTGTTCAGAAGATATACTAGAAGAGTTCTATATAAAAGAGAACATCTGAAGAAATCAATAGTGAAAACAGAAGATATTTGTTTTCTTTTCATTACTTTATTTCATGGCAGCTATAGCTGTATATCTTATTCTTTAAAGCTTTTTTAATGGAGAATATCTGTTAGTATGTTTTGGCAGATATATCTTCCTTTTCTAGATCTAAAAGACAAATACTCTTCAATTCCAACAAAGGCAAAATTTCCATGCTTGCATTTTAATTATTGTTGTGTTTTAACATCTATTGGCACCATTACATTTTCTCTGTGTATCAAAATACTAAGACTGGAAACTAATATTTAACCCCTATGCTAGAAAAACTTAAAAAAGTCATATGCTAGGACTTGCTGCTTATCTCTAATGCAAGTGGTCAGCCAACATAAAACCAAATGAACCAAAAATGCACAAGTTGGCATTGTATGTTTAGTGGGTGTAGAGACTGATGTAAAAGCTGTTGTAAATACGCATTCATGAAGTCCTCCACTATGATCAGAGGTAATGCAGACTGTCATGTCAAAGAGTAGTAGTTGAGTATAATTTCTGATGATACAACATTGACATTGAAATGATAACAGGGACCAAAAGAGGACATAAAACTAATTTTAATTTGTGGGTACTTTGCCTGTATCTGACCAGCAGAACTGAGAGAGCAGGAAAAAAAGCGTGTAATAAGAAAGAGAGAATTCATTAAGGAAAGTCAGTGTTAGAAAATGCCAACCCTCTGCTATTTGCTGCTAATTTTGAAAGGGACTTTTAAACTGAAGTGTGTCTGTGTGGAAGAGTTTTCTGAAAGCCTCGTTCAAACTGCAGTGGGGAGGCAGCTAATTTTCCATGTAATATTATCTGAGGTGTGGAGGATCCTGAGACGATACAGCAACACAAAAGAGAGCACATGACCACAGTATTAGTTTCACTGGGTTCAGTAGTACCATCTACAGACAGCACATTAAGTAATGAGTTCTAGCAGTCCAGTAAAGCTGCTTGTGCCATTTCCCTACCTAAATATTTTATATATAAAAGTATCACTGGGATGCCAACAGTGAAATTATAATAAGAAAGCATGCGTCTCTCTTTAGTGCCTAATGTCTTTCATTTGCTGGATCTTGCAGCACAGAAAGAGACAAGACTAAGCTGAGTTAGTTATATATTCATATGATATATTCTCTGATTTTTGCCACCAAACCAGATACGTAACGGCACATGCCATTTGACCTTGTGTCAGGTGTAACAGCCTCTAAAGCCTTCCCAGCACTACTCCATCTGAAAAATGCAAGAAACACATTTTCCAGTTAAAATATCTAGGGTTAAAGTAATACTCTCCACTTCTAAGTGAGATGGGGAAATGTTTTTTGTTCATACAATTGTGCTGTCAACACCATTACAAGGTGCTTACAAATAATAACAGGCGTCTGAAAGGACTGGCCCCTATCTCAGGATGTTTTACATCAGGAGAATCAAAGTTCTTATGAAAAAATGGGAGTAGAGAAAATGAACTCTGAAACTGATAAATTATGTTAACCTAATGATAGAAGTTTCAAGAAAAGAAGATGAAACAAAGATGATGATGACTTTTGTATGTGCTCAAAGCTTGTCTTTAATTCTAGACCACTATGGAGCACAACTCTATAGGCAACTGCATTGCATATTACTGATCTCTAGTAGATTAAGAGAAAAAAATAGACTTAAAACAGAATTCCACAAGGAACACAACAATATTTGTTTACCTTTGTTTTCCTTTTTGTAAACATATTAAAGATTGCTAAGTAATCAATCTAGCTGCTTAGGTCAGTTTGAACAAAAAAAAATTTAAGGCTTCCAAAAATATTAATATAAGTGCTAAAATTTATTTGGTTAATTGCCGGAATAATCAATAACCAATTTTCATTCTAAACTAGGGCCTTCACGTGTCTTAAATAACCCAATGGAAGATCATTTACATCTCAATAACAACCCTTAACAATGTCATGTCATCAAAATCCAAACTAAATCTCAATAATGTAGGTTAGTGACCAGTAAAGGACTTATTACCTGGGTCAAGTCCTTGGGGGCTATGGCGGGCCAATTGGTGAACGCCTTCCTTGTGTGTGGCTTTTGCTTCAAAACATGAGCATGTCATCCCATAGGAATGATCCCATTATTTGGTGCTATGTCATTTTCTAAATGGTTATATGTTACACATATTTCAGGAGCCTGCAGCAGATTTGTAATATGAAGGTCAACCAAGCATAACAAAACAAAACAACAACCAAAAATGGAAGCCAAAACAGACATCAAAGTAATATGCAGTAGAGCGTTTTAAAATAAACAGATAAATAAAGCTTTGAAAGTTTATTTGGATCTTTACCTTGCTTTCATTAAAGTGTTTCTGTGTAAGTTGGTAATTAGCAGAAATGGGAAGTTAATGTATATTAGTCTTATGTACAAGCTAGGAAGAGAGAAAGGCATAACTATTTTAAGATGCATTTTTAACAATGCTTTTGTGATACCAACACTCTTGCTGATGATATTGAAATTTTTATGTTAATTAAACAACCCCTAACCACTCAGTACATCTCAGATATATACACTTTGTAATTACCTCCATTATTGAAATAGCTAGTTTGATTTATCCTTGCCACAGTAACATTCTAGCTTCTGTTATTTTTGTCTTTAGAAAAACATAGGTCCCAGTGAGGGAATATAAAACTATTACTGTAAATTAAATATTAAAGCTAACTTATTTTTGCATAAGAACACTGTCAAATAATGGTGATAACTATTCCTAAGAAATGAACTTTTTTTTTTTTGTATTTTTTGGAACACAAATTAAAATCTAATTTTCAGTTCTTTTGTAAATTCATATAGTTAGCGGGTTTAGTTTTACTGATGGCAGTAGCTTAACAGGGAGCTATTATAGTCTTAGCTTAGTGATTAAGAAATACAACATTTGTTGAAGAGCTAGGCCTTTTAGTCTAGAATGGATTATCACTTGATCCTTCCTTAAGCATTTTTATACAGGAGTGCATTATCCTTGGAGCCACCCTGGGCTCCATGCCTCATTAACCTGGGTGTTAGATAAATCAAAGGCAGCCTCAGAGACAAAGATAAGCAAACTGCAGGCCAGCAAGACGATGATGTATGGATCCAGGAGGCTAATAGGAAAGTATTGACAGGAAAATGGTGTGCTTATCCTGCAATCACTGCATATTGCAATGAGAGCTCCCAAAAGCAGATGGGATACACTTCAGGGAATGCAGGAGTAGGAGATTGTTAGGCAGAAATGGATCTTCACATCTTAAATTCTAACAAGAACTTTCTTTGGGGCTGCACTTCAAGCACAGCAGAGAGGTTAGTACCCAGGCAATTGCAAACTCTAAAAAGTGAATTCATGGTAGGGGTAAACATTATTATTATTTTAAGATTGTAATATAACCACCAAGGCTGAATTTCGCATATGTCAAACACTAAAGCAAACACACTTTGAAGAGACAATACACAGAACAAAATTCCATATGCTGAGAAAAAATAATTTCTGCAGCCTTCTGCAGAAAACAACATTTCATCTGTTAATACCTTTCCAATGAGGAAGGTGGTGTGATCGGCAAAAATTCTTCCAAAACAGGGTTCATTCTGTGTTTTCCCCTTGTGATTGTTTTCCCCTCAGTTTGAAAGGTAACATATTCTAATGAATCTAAGTCTTAGCCACAAATCAAGTCTTAGGTCCAGTAAATGGTCAGCTCCCACTATGTGGAAAAGATGGAAAGTGCTTCAAGTTTTTAAAGGCCTAGTGCTGCTTTTCTGGAGTTTCTTTTCCAGACTCAGTTCACTGGATTGATTTTAGAAGAATTTGTTCTGGGGGGTGGGGTGTGGGGGTGCTGAGGTGTTTGTTTTTTTAGTCTAAAACACAGAGTTAAAAATAGATGCATTAAGGAAAACACCCTCAGAGTTTTGGATCAATCTCAGTATGATCATACATCTCCTAGAAAATAAAGCTGGATATGACATGATTCGTTCTTCCCTTTATTTATTTCCCTTAACCATGGTCTATTGTAATATCTTTTGTCTTTAATGTGCTTAACTACCCTTTAAAAATAGTAGGCGTCCCCCTAAATCATTTGTCATGCTGTCTTTTTCCTTCTGTACTTTGACCACCAGCCTAGTAATTTTAAAGTAATATTCCTATGGATCCCCTGGGATCCCGATCAAGCCCCAAGACTATATCCTTAACAGCCTTGATCTTATTTTCCCCAGTATTGTGACTTACTGGGGACAAGGGCCAGGGTGAAGGACACCCAGCAGCATCCTGAAAAGAGTAAACAGCTGAAATTTTGAGTTAGGCTAAATTTGATATACAAAATTCGAGGCTACTTTACCAAGCTTGGACCAGCCAGACTTTTCAATGCCCAACAAAAGCTGGTGTTCAAAACATGAATGTTCCCTGAAGGAAGGTGCTATTCACAGAGATCCTCTGTCTCATGATGCAGAAGTGGGAAGGGACATGGGCAGGAAATGACTCAAGGGATGGTGAGAAAGAATTCATGTTGTCCCAGCGCGAAGGTACAGATGAGTAGCACACTGGGTTTTCTCTCCGCTGCTGCCATGGAGATACCAACCACATCTGAGAACATACTTTATTCTGGAATTCTCACTTTTTCACCTTGAAAAGAAGCATAGTCACTGCAGATGGACCAATGGGGAAATGGACACCTCTGGGACTAAGTGTCAATTCTTGTTTCAGTTTGCTCACCTCAGCATGCCTGAGGCTTGATGCACCCGGCTGCTTAACAAAGAAAAATTTAGAAGGTGAGATAGTCCATTAACTCAGTACAATCCATACCCATTGTCACCATAGTGTATCTGTTAAAGTTTGCACTTGACACTCCAAGGTGGAAACTCAAGGTAATGGGAGTTTATATTCTTGGCCCCTGTTATGTTAGTTTCCCTTGCTGTGTATTCATCCTGTTTATCTGCCTTCCTACAGGAAGCCTCTCTTCTAAAATTCCACCTGGCACTATGGACTACTACCTTCTCCTCACTCATGTTCCTAGATACACTGCTCCTTCTTTTCTTGGAGTCTTGGTGTCACTAGGAAAAAAGATGAAAACAAATGTGAGCAAGCTTCTCTGTGGTTCCTTGGCTGATAAAATGGAAAAGCTTTGCAACAGGCTTAGAGAGCGCTGTGGCGGCAAAGCTTCTCTCTGTGCCTCCTATAGGTTCTCAGTGAGGAGGAGGAGGATCTAGACCCTTGGTGCTGACTTCAAACATCAGTCCCCTTTCCCAGCAATTCTGTGAGACCAAACCAATCTCTACCAAGCAAGTGAAAAGAATGCAAGCCATGGATTTATAATTTGGCTGAGAACGGGAATAGGGATGGTGAAAAATATTATTTGTAGTTTCAGCAGCATCTCTCTTTTCTGAGATGCTTGACCTTTTAAA
The DNA here is from genome assembly GCF_001522545.3 of Parus major. Taxonomy (NCBI): domain Eukaryota; kingdom Metazoa; phylum Chordata; class Aves; order Passeriformes; family Paridae; genus Parus; species Parus major. Next base: position 47,437,561 of record NC_031768.1, read on the forward strand.
TACAAGGTTGAAAATATATTGTTTCTAGCAAAATACTACTTTTTTATCATCAAACCTAGTCACAAAAATGCTGAGCAATATTTTCCAATTATTTTTTCCTAAACCAGTTCTGTTTCAGGCAAAAATATGGCATAGAAAATAACAGTCCAAATAGTCAAAGAGCAGCTGAATTAAAATGCACTGAACAAAGACTTTCATAAGAGAAAATTGCACAGAACTTGATGTATATGATCATGAGAACTCCACCCTGAATTACTCTGCTTTGAAAGAGCTATGGAGCTTTGAAAATTACTTTATTTTCATTTAGCTATTCTGAAACAATGCTTCAAGGAAATATCTAAGTGCAGAATTTCTCTGAGCCACCACAGAAAGAAAAAAAACATAAATAAACTATTTTGTGATTCTGAAATTTCTAATACCAATATTTTTCTACTTTTGCAATTTCTGGTTGTTGTTCCATCTTCTCTCTCACTAGCCTTTCTCCCCCACAGAATATATAGTTCCTAAATCTGTGATGTATACAGCCCTGAAAATTTGGAAGTTTCCTCCTTGTATTCCAAAAATCTTTCTGCCATTTTCATCCAGAGGAATACCAGATGTGTTTTCTGTGATACAATGTATCTGTTTCCTTGTGTGACAAAGTACAAGACTTTATATTAAATCTGGGCATTGCCAAATGGGATGAATCAAATCCTACAGAAATATAGAATTGCATATATAGTTACAAGTATAGTCACAGTAATAGTTATGACTAGATATTGAAGGAGCTCAGTACATCACAGGTTCTATTTACTGCTTTTCTCTGTGACACTGGCTTCCTACCAGCATCTACTGATTTGGTTAATCAGAAGTTAAGTACTTTAGAAAATCTGTCCTCAATGTGGGTTCTAATTATTCAGTTTGGAAGGATATTTCTGAAGCTTTTCATTACAAATTGTTATTATTCCACCAAATAACAAAATGGAATTTCCTGAATTACGGATAAAGTTACTATTATACTAAGTGGGGTAATACTACAAATGTCCTCCTCTGGAGGGACATGTGGATCATTTGGCTAAGTTAGATGCATTTAGAAACTGAGCTGACCTTCAAATTTACCTGATATGTTAAACAAAAACCCTCTTTATCATGTATGCTCTAGGAAACCTCCAGTCAAGCGTTTATACAAGTGATAGTAATGCAAATCACACCACTTTCAAAGCAACATGCTTAATAAATTAAAACACAAGTCTTATTTACCTACTTACTCACTTCTCAGTCAGCATGAGTCGATTCCCTGACAGGTTTACTAAAATACCACTTACTTGTTTTGCTGTCATCACTGACAGAAGAAAAAAAAAAAAAAGACAAGTGCATTTTGCAGCTCAGCAGGTAGCTAGACGATTTTGCAAGGTTTAATCTTTTATATATACATATATATATTTTATGTATTATTATATCTTCTCATGTAATAATAATTAAGAAGAAGATATATAATACTATAATACATGGTAAGTATATACTGTATTTTAGTGTGCATATATAGATATACATATGCATGTGTGTATATACATTTCTAACAGTAATTCCCAGTGTGAACAAGGCATCCTGAACATGCTCCCCCCCTGAATAATAGACCAAAATTAACTGAGCGTGGCCTGAACGCTGTGCATTTTCCAGCCGCCTCCCTGCTCTTGATTTGTTTGCTGCACTTTATCTGTTCCCCTCCACGGTCCCAGGGAGCAGGTTGATTAATGCCCACTCGGAGCAGGGGATGGGGTGGTCACAAGCGGGTGGGTACCCGAGGAGGGGCAGCCGCTGTCCCGGTGGTGTCGGTGCCTTTAACATCCCTCCCGGGGTCTGCCTGTTATCTGCCTGCCCCCACGGCCAGCAGCTGCGCTTCCCGATGGCCTGATGGACTGGCTCCTGTACCTGGGGACGCAGGCAGGGTGCATCCATTACTCATTTGTGACAATAACCAATCGAGGAAGATGTAGAACTCAATTCCAGCAGAAAGACCTATAATGTTGGAGTCAGGAGGTTATCGCTGTGGGACCTGCACCTTGCTCCTTACCCCTCTTATCGAGAGCTTTACGGCCCCTGCTGGAGCAGCATCTTGTAAAGCTGAGGGCTGCAGATCTGGGGCCCAGATTAGCATGCATCTTCCTAAATGCTACAACATTTAATTAAAAAGTAGGTGTTAGTCAAATTGTTACTGGTTGAGAAGATGCTTTTGGTAAATGGGACACAAAAGCTAAAGAGTTTTTCCACAGAAGGAAACAAAATCCTGTCAAACAATATCCTTAAATGATATCTTTATAGAAAATGACGTTTCTCACTATTCTCATTTCACAGTGAAACTCTACAAGGGACCAGCACAATCCCAAATCCACGCCATAATGCCTGTTAATCCAGGTGAGAACCTGTGATTAAGGACTGCCTAAAAAAATCATAGCACTTGAAAAATTACAAAGGATATAACTTTTGATAAAGCACAGATGCTGCTTGATGGCTGCCTATTCATACTGAAATGTTCTGAGAAAAAGCCTGTCTTTTAGAGAGAAATTAGTTTAAAAAAACTCAGGGAAGGTAATTAGGATATGTGCAACATAAGAAATTAAAAATTCACTTGGCGATTTAGATACTTTTGTTTAAATATCTTGATCCTAAGAGGATCCAGGTAGACTTTTTTGGCACCTTAGTTGTTTAAAAAAACTTAAACTTCTGAAAGAGCAGATAGAAATAGCACTCATTTATCATTAATGCCCTAAATTATATTTAGGAAGCTCATTTAATCAGTCACAGAGACCACGGATTCTGGCAGTACCTTAGCAAACTGTGCCTGAACTGGAAATGGAAAGAAATAGTTTTAAAAATGGTTTTATCAGGGATAGAAAGTCCTGGGTTAACAGTGTAAAACTCTTAACTACCAAATTAGTGGTAGATGATATCACCATCTGCATCACCAGCATACAGAATAAAAATTTAATTTTATTCCTACAGAAAATTATAATCCTGTTCACTTAGCTATAAATCAGTAGATCTAATAAAAACAGCATTCAAAAATAATCTGTAATCTTTTTACACTTTCTAAGAAAACTTATAACATATTTTTAAACTGGAATGAATGAGAGACCACAATCACAGAATATTTAGGCATAAAACTGACAATCAGTTTTATGTATCTATCTCCATTTATATCTACTTTCTTTAGGAGACTACTTCATGATATATGAATGGCATTTTAGCATAGCTCATTTTAGTATGCTTTCCTCTGTACTTTTCCCAGGTTTATTAACATATTTTAACCTTTTTTCAGCATTACCAATGTGGACTTTAGCAAATATTAATTATTCAGCAGCATCAAAAGCCCTGTAAAGGTAGGATGAGAATAGAGACAGCAGTAAAGAACCTTCTACTTTGCAACCCTAGAATAAAATTAGCCAAATTAAAAATTATACTGCTTCAGAATAAAATCAGGAGAAGCAAGACTCAGAGAAGTATTTAGGGCAGGGGGAATAAGATCATCCTTGAGAAGGTGAAAGAGAAAAAGAAGGAGACAAATAAATTTGAAATTGGAAGTAAGCAGAGTCAAACAAGAGCTCTGGGTATTGAAAATTAATATTTGTATGAGCAGAGAGGAGCTTGCAAAAGAAAGATGTGAGAGGGAGGTGATCACACAGCTACTGAGTGATCATCAGTATTCAGTAGCCAGAATCTACAGCTGGGCTACTTTGCAGAGGCTTGAAGAGCCAAAGCATCATGATACTGAAAGACAAGAGCCAAAGCAAGAACTGCCAGGTGACCACAAAGCAGAGTGTTTCCTTCTTCTCTGAAAGGGCCAGAGCAGCCACTGTAAAATACTGATGGTTTGAAAAACCAGGAGAGAGTTTCAGCAGTTTATACTTTGAGGAGTGCAATCAATTACTCTTGTTCTCCACTGAGAAATCAAACCCCATTAGAGAATCAGGAATGAGCATAGCTAAAATAGTTGAAGCTTGGCTGAGGATCTGGGGACTTAACAGCTCTTTTATCTGCAGCTGGAGAATACAAAAGAAGTGTCTAACCTCAGTCTTGTGAAAGAAGATTAAGGACACTTTTTCCTTAATCTCTCTTGTGAGATGTTTAGACCTTCAAAATTTCAGGAAATTCCAAGCTACTGGAAAAACAGCAGAGCCTACATACAACAGGGCCTTTCTGGAAAACAACACAGCCTATATACCATAAAATTGTGGGTGTCTGGATCATTGGTTCAAGCACTGGTGCTGTACAATTGATGCTGTGTTTCCCGGTATGGCTAATGCATGGGCCTGCCAGTGCAATGCCTGAACACAATTTGGGGAACAGCTGCAGCCCAAGACTGCACTCTCCCTGTTGTAAGGGGAACTAACTGTGTTCTGCAACTCGTTCAAGGGACTGGAGAGCTACTGATTCACTAAGCTTACTAGTATAGGCTTTAGGTTCCTTGTTCCTAAAGCTGATGTAGTCTAAAATACAGCATGTACAGATGCCACAGGGGCCAAAATTTATAAAATTCATAAAATCCTTTATGCTGTAAAAGACCTGAAGTATTGGCCAGTCCAACCATAAACCTAACACTGTCAAGTCCACCACTACTAACCTATGTCCCATGGTTTTAATCTTTTAAACACATCCAGGGATGGTGACTCAACCACTTCCCTGAGCAGCCTGATGTTTGATAACCCCTTCCATAAACAGTTTTTGTCCTAATATCCGGTCTAAATCTCCCCTAGTGCACCTTGAGGCCATTTTCTCTTATCTTGTTACTTTGGAGAAGAGACCAACCTCCACTTTGCTACAACCTCCTTGCAGAGGAGTTAGTTGCAGGAGGCAGTTGTAGAGAGTGATTAGGTGTCCCCTGAGCCTCTTTTCTCCAGGCTAAACAACCCCAGCTCCCCAGCTCCCACAGCTGTTCCTCAACAGACTTGTGTTCCAGACCCTTCACCAGCTCCGTATCCCTTCTCTGGACTCTCTCCAACACCTCAATGTCTTTCTTGTACTGAAAGCTCCAAAATTGAATCATATACCACTCAGAATATATATATATTTATATTTAGGTGTGGAATATATATCTTCATGGTGGTATGTGATTATATATATATATATATATATATATATATATATATGTCACGTACACTAAAACTACTTCTGATGAACTTTTCAGGCAGGATGTCTACATGTTGAATGTCTAAGTCAAACCAGTGATGTATGGTACTTTAGAACCACCAGGGAAAAATTAATCGACTTCCAAAAGCAAACCCAGGCAGCTCAGGTTTGCCTCTTAGGAGGAGGTTAATTGTTCTCTGAGGGTGTTGCTTCTCCTTGTTGGTAATCCATAAAGCCCAGAAAGATGATATCAGCCTTAGATTTTAGATGGCTAAAGTAGGCAAAATTGAGTTCTACTTCTGTGACTTTTTGGCTGTTTGGACAATGCAACGTCAAGCGTGCAAATCAGAAACTCAGCCCTGGTCTCCTCCTTCTCTCACACATTGACTTCTCACTTTATTTCCCTAACAGTGAGATTTGGTTCTCCACAGGTAAATCTGAGTTCCCATTTTCCAGCTCTGGTTTGACTGCAGCAAATCCAAGAAATATTTGTGAGATCATGTCAGAAAACATTACAAAGAGAAAAGGCACGGAGGAAGAATAACTATTGTGCAATAGTGTCTGAAAACAATATCCAAAAGTTTATTTTAATTTGGCATTTTCTAGGCAGGAGCACTTTGAAATATCATACAGCTACATCTCTATCCTGTCTGGATGCAAACCTCTGTCTTCCTGGAGATAGAAAAAATGCATATATAGCTGAATTTCAGTATCACTGTATTTCATGAACACAGAACTTCAAAAACATGTTCAAATCACCACAAAGCATGGAAAACCACTCCCAGCACATATTTGCAAACAAGGAGAAATTCTTGAGCTTAATTCAGTAGAAACTGGTAAAACATTAAAAAAAAAATCAGATCTGAACTTAATTCAGAAGAAACTGGTTCAACAGAAAGAAATTCAGCTCTCCATCACTTTTAAATGAAGTTATACAGACAAAATATTCAGTAGTAAAGAAAATTTAAAGATCACCTCAGATCAAAGGGCTCTGCTTAAAATCAGGAAATCATAGCTTGGATGGATAGTGGAAGTTTGCTTGGAGTTAGACTTTGTTACTACCAAAGGAAAAGTTAAGGCAAAGTCATAAAAATATCTCAGTAAGAAGAGCTATTTATTAAGATTTGGACAGCTGAAGAAATGCTCAGAAGTCTTAGTGCTTTCCTGTGTCTCTTCTCTTCCATGATGGATTACACTGTCTAGGTGGATTGACCTTATATCCCAGATAAAAATATACATGACTGAATCTCTGAATTTTAAATTTAAAAGTTTAAACTTACCTTAAACTAAACTAAACTAAAAAACTAAATTAAAAATTAGCAGCTTAAAAAGAACGTTTCAATGCTTTGCTTTTCCCACTGTCAGATTTAGGAAATTGAGCAAGTTTTGGCAGCTTATGTTTTGAAAAACAAGATTTTATATAGTTTATATTATTTAAGAGTAATTGGAATAGCAAAATAAAATATATAAACCATATATAAACCTTCACATAATACAACACAATAGAAATTAATGGCAAAATATAAAATGCAACACCTCTAAAACAAAGTTTGGAAACAAACAAAAATTTGACTATATTTCACCTAAAACATATATAGACTTTGATTATTTTTTAATATTAGGTCTTTCCTATTGTTTTTCAAAGCAAGCTATCACTGGAACCAATACACTTGTTTGATGAATTCAGACTTTTTTTCTGCAAGGTTATTCTCTCATATAGGTCTTTCATGGGAGTCATATGGTTGATATTTTGGTATCAGGATAATTTATGAGGTGTTGATTGAGTTTTAGTAAGCCAAAGCGCAAAACTTTTCTCAGTCGTAATTCCCAATCAAACTTGCAGGAGTTCTGCTCAAATTGAGATGAGAAGCCTGATCCAACATAATGAAGTTTTAATGATTCAATAGAATTTGCAAAAGAGTCCTAATAAAAACTAACAAAAAAAAATTGTTAGTTAGTTTGTTGCTGTTAAATGTCACCATAATGCTTAAGAGGTGGAAAAGCTGCTCGCTTTAAAAGGAAGCACTTTTAAAAAAGAATAACAGTGAGGGAACTTAGCAAAATGCCAGCAAGGTAAATGACCACTATATTTGTGAAGTAAATCTGTCCCTTGCAGATCTCCAACCTTCCTTCATAGATCAGTATACAGCCCACACTTTAATTGCATTTAAGTCTACTCATGCGGAAGTTAAGAGACCTGCCCCAGCAAAATGTGATTCAGTATGGAGAAATAATTATATCATTAAATGTGATTTTCCTGTATTTTCTTCTCAATGTGTTTGTCTGCCAGTGTTTTCCTCTCCCTTTCCTTCCATTATATCCCTTGTAACGGAGATGAAGCAGCCTTGGTTTCCAGTGAGATGGAAGGAAGGCAGCAGGACCACAGGAAGAATTCAAGATGCTTGCCATAAACCATCTACCACATAGAGCAAACCAGGATTTTTTCCAGGATTATTCAGAGCCAATGCAATCCCACAACATACAGTGAAATGTTTGTCTTGAACACCCTATGGTGATTTTAATTGAGGGACAGTTGTTCACAAGTATTTGTAACACCCCTCCTTGTTCTTTTATTTTTTGATGTTCTTTTTTTTTTCTTTAAATATTTTCCTCAGTTTTGTTAGAGGAACTTAACTGTTAAAAAATTTGCAGATTATCCAATTAAAAATACCTTAATAACTGCTCATTATTGACAAGTACAGAATGCTTTATGAAAAATTTAGACATGATTTAAGCCTACAACATGATTCTAGTTAAATCACGATGTATATATTGTATGACTACAGTTTCAAAAGCATAGCTTCAAGACATACATAGCTTGTCCAAAGTTCCAGAAACACCAGTGAACTGCAAACATATTTTCACAGGTTTGATTTGTGGATTTGAGATCTCATGTATTTTACATTTTATAAAAATATTTTTAATTGTTAAAAACAAAATCAATTAGAAATAATAACACTAAACATAGTTTAATTTTAATGATGCACAAGTTAGCATTAAAATATAAAATATAGTATCAAAACAAAACTTACATTTGTATAAGTAAATCTTTAGACTCTTAAAGATTAAATTCTTGTCTCTGATAGTTTAGATGTCACTTGGGCAAAAGCAGAAAATGTGGCTAAATATTGCCTAAAGTTTGGCTCACATGACTGTAAAATCCAATGTCCATAAGATAAATACTTATCTGAAGAAAAAGCTGTAGAGATTTGGTCATTCATTCTGTAACAGTCCCAGAATACTGTAAATGTCTGTGAATTATTGAAGTCATCCTTTCAAATACAATCACACACAAAACAGTTTTTTGTCTAATGAAAAGCAAAATATTTGATTTATATGACATTGTTTTGCTATCTGACCATTTTATTTAACACTTTAATTCTACATAAACTTATGCATATGTTAACACTGAAGCAGAGAAATACATTCCCTGAGATCAAAGGTACAACACAGGCTGGAACTCCTGGTACTTTGAAGAGTAATGAAACCTCTGGGTCTGGGATTTTTTTTTAAATTTCCAAATATGAAACCCCTTGTACTTTTTTCCCAGGACAGTGCACGTGCCTGGATCTCAGGTAAGACCATGAATCACCAGGTTCCCAGCTGTGTGGATGGACTACCCAATGGAACACCACTGTGGGCCTTTTTCTTCCCCTCACTAAGCAATCTGTGTAACAAGATACAAGAAGAGGCTGAGGAAAAAAGCTCAGGGCCTATCCAGAGCTTTACTTATCTGCTACAAAATATGCAATTTGCTCTCAGAATGTTCTCATACTACACTTTTTTCATCTTGAGATGTGCAGAATGGAGCCTCCAATCAATTTCAGGGGAGGGGTCCTGAAGCCAGGACTGAAACCTCACACCATGCTGTATCTAGAGCCTCAGATTTCCTCCCACTGAGTTCCACTGCCAACATGCACTGTTGCAGTTAAACAATTGTTCACACCGATAGCTGAAAGGAGTTTTAGGCAGAAAAGAGAAATATAGACATACACCATGTGCCAGCGACCTCTGCAGAGGCTTACCATGGTGAAGGTTTTAAAATTCTCTGCATACAAACAGTTAATCACCACAACCATTTAAAATGTCAGTGGAAAAAGAAATGGTTTCCAAGAGCATATAACTGCCCAGATAACTTTCATCAGCCCAGCCACATGAAAGACCCAGAGGCAACTGCAAAGCCACTATCAATACAAATGCCTGTGGAGTCCTCTCTGGTGCCAGATCCTGCTGCTTTGGCTATAAACAATTTCTCCTGTAGTGCTGCATCTAGGATCTCTGGCTGCCAATCAAGCAGGAAGAGAAGGAGAAGGAAGAACTGTCTAATGCACTTGAGTAAATGTACTATTGCCATTAAGTGCTATATTTTATACCTTTGTGGAGTATGTGGTTTTGCAAAAGAGCAAACCTCCAAAATGTTAAAAACTCATTGCAGAGAAAATGTAGTGGCCACTCTGATGCTTAATTTCTATGAATATGAACATTTTATAGGCTCCAGCCTCCCCACCAAAACATTAGGCTAATGGAAGTTGGGCAATTCTTCTTAAGTAACTTTATGGTCAGTCATTCTTGCATGTTTGGGTCAATCTGGGTGATGTTTACAGTGAGCAAGAAACAGCAGATGGTGTTTGCAACATGCATCCCTCTTCCCCATTGGTCCTGACACAGGTGCCCCCATTGAGAGCAGGGTTTATATGCTGAAAGCAGACAGGGAAGCCGTGGTTTTAGGCTGCACACACAGCACACACTGAAGCACTTGCCCTTAGCAGTGCTATAATTTTGCACCTGTGTCTGAAGCAGTTCATTTTGTTTCACTGTGAACAAGGCTAAACATGATGCCCAAACTGGGAATATCTGATTTTGGTGCCATTTTTTGGCTGGTGTCTGGTCTGCCTCTTGGATTAGGCTCATGTAATGGCTCAGATTACCACGAGACTCAATCCAGACATAGTATTTGTGTTCATTGTCAACTCAGGACATAATCAATTGCAAAAGAGCACACAAGGCTCCAGCCTGCAAACACAAACTGTCTACTTTTTATTAGGGTTCACATTTACCACAGTGGCAGTGATGCCACTTCAACAAAGTTGTCTGAATAAAAAAGTGACAGACTGCAGTCCTAGATATCTAGTCTATAATTACTTTGTATTTATTTAGATATGTCAGCAATAGCATCTGCATCAGGGGCTAATTGCACCTTCAGTTTTATGCTAGTAATTGACTGCAAGCCCAGAAGTGCAGGCAGAAGGAAAAAAAAAGATAGAAATAGAGTGGGGGAAAAAAAGTCTACTGAAAGCTAAATATAAAACTTCTCTCTGAAAGCTCTGGTATTACTTAGATAAAAATGAAGCTATGAATAATTATTGCTGTCAAAATTCTACTAATGAAAGTAATTTCCACTAAAAATGTATTCAACAACTGCAGACCATGGCTGGAGTCAAAGTGTAATCATGTTGCTCTTTCCTCTCTTTGCTGTAAGCTTTTCTTTCAAATCGAACTCTTCATTTATACTTAGCTGCTAATATTTTAGGCAAACAACTGAACTCAATTGTCAGTGCTGAATTTATTACACATTATACAAAAGCTCAGAACCTCTTTGCAGTACATAATTAAACACCACATTGACCTTTCCCTCCCTCCCTCCCTCCCTTCCTTCCTTCCTTCCTTCCTTCCTTCCT